>NC_061516.1:16160000-16500000 GCF_022379125.1 Scophthalmus maximus
GTGTGTTCACAGTCCAATTAGGGAGAATGAAGCAGGCGGCAGGCTGTGGACAATGGATGGAGCCTCGAGTCCATTGTCACCTCGTTTTTTAACTTCCTCTGCGCTTGTGCGTCTGCGTGTGCACGCACGAGCTTGTGCGCGCGCGCGCGCGCCTGTCCGTGCGCTCGCGTCAGTCGACGGGAGGTGGGAGGAGCAGGGGGTCTTAATGTGTTGCTGCTCAACGAGCACCGAGTCCGCAGCCCACTGCGCGTCGGGACGCTGCGTTTGCGTCGTTCGTCGCCTGAACTAATGCGCTCGCTCGGCATCGCCGCGTCTCCGGAGGTTGTTGTCAGCTGCTCCAGGCTGAACACCGCGCAGCCCCGCAGGACGTGGGTCGCCGTCACGTCCTCTAATACGCCGGAGGTGATCACCTGGCACCTGTGCGCATGCACTGACGTCAGACAGTGAAGGGGAACTTATTCAAAAGTTGTGCTTGTTGTGACCGACATCTGGACGGACGGACACACACACACACACACACACACACCTGATAGGTTAACACGGGGTGACTGCCAAATGCTTTGATACCTGTGTCCATTTACAAACCTAAATGGGAAACACTGTCAGACTTGATCTGCGATTTCAATTGGAATGCCAACTTGTTTGTTTGATTAAATAATGTCAATAATGTCAAGTGAAAGTTCTATGGGTCCATAATTTATCATCGACTAGTTTCACTGACTCATAAATGATCCTCTCAGCTAATGTGAGGCTATGTCAGTGTGAGTGGAACATGTAAGCAGCTACAACAGAGAAACACCCCGGGTTTCCAGTAGTTAGTGTGTGTGTGTGTGTGTGTGGGTGGGGGATATTCTCATATATAGATTTTTGTTGTGAAAATGATTATAGGCCTTCAGTCCCGGAACAATGGGGAATGTAAACACACACTGGCCCTAAATGTGTTGCTCCATCACCTGTTGATTAAACAACGGCTGAACCAACCGCCCATTCGTCCATCACTCAGTGGTCTCCCTGACATGTATCTCTCTTTTTGCATCTTAGCACAATGTGGCACCAGAGGAGAAAAGTCATGATTTGATTTCAAGGTTGACCGTTAAAGTTAAGGAACTGCTACGGAGCTGAAGGCGACACGTGACTATCAAATCAGCTGCTCATGCTCGTACAAGTCTGACGGTGCTGACAAAACTCCCCCAGTAGCACTGTGGCTGCAGGAAGGCTCATCATTTTCCGTTCTGTGAATGTGGACTCTGTTAAAGGACTACGTCATACGACGGTGATTTTATCTCGACAGGTTTTGTAAATGTTCCAGGCTAAATGAAGACCATTGTGTGATTTGTACGAACCAGATGTTTTGTCACTGATTCATACACTGAACATCTTACATGTTCATATGCATATATCTTTCTTTCTCGCTGAGTGATAGATGAGAACATTGACATCACTCAAGTTTTTTTTTCTTTTTCGGGGAGTTAGAGGATCAGTAACTTCTCGGAGTCGCCACTGGTTGCAACGCAGCTGGTCCCGGCCAATAAATAGTTTAGCACCTACTGCTGTTAAATGGTGAATTGTTGTTTTTTGGTACTAAACAAACAAGATAAAATCATGTTAACTAGTGAGCTTTAGATGTGCTAATAGGTGGACTTTGCGAACTTCATATTTAGCACACAAGACTGGTGTTGATATTTTTGTCTCATTCTTGGCAAGAAAGTGAATTAACACATTTCCCAAAATGTGGAACTTTTCCTGTAGGTGTCCGTCTCAGTTATCAGATTCAAACCATCTACACATGCTTGGGGCAAATATAGGGAGACAGCAAAACGCAAACATTTTCTTGAACGATCAATGCAGTTATCTGGAGAACATACAATATCTGGACCTCACATTTCCTCTAAACACTTTGTTACACACTCAATTGGCACTGTGTGAAGAAACAGCCTTCAGCTGATCAGCAGCCAAATAGTGACAAAGTTACTGAGCTGGTGTCACTTAGCCGATCTACAAAACACGATGCACGATTCATGCCAAGACTCCCTATGAGTTCCTTTAACATTTATAATCACATCTAAAGTGGTGTAGACGGGTCAATATTTTGTCAGCTTTACTGAAGGATTCATCCAAACTGGACTGATTCTCCACCAAATCGAACCAGATTCACTTTTGTCTTTAATGTTGATCAGGCATCAACGAAGATGTTCACAGTCCTGCTGATTTCAAAGCCCTGCATGAAATTTGTCCACCAATTATCTTATTCACACAGTGGCTCTCGGGCCAAACCTATATGCTCTACAATCAGCAGCTCATTGGTCGATCTGGAAAAAGGCTTCACACGGTTGTTGAACCATATTGATCATCAGGACCTTTTATATTCAGATCTTTGTCTCTGTTCCCTAATCCTGTGCTGCAGCTTTTGTGCAGATAGATGGAACAAGACACACGATATTTGCATTCTGATATTTACACCTGTTTTATTTTTAGCCAGCTTGAAGAGCAAGAAAATGTGGCTCGTACATGTTGTAATATGAGAAATCCGAGGTGTAAGGCCTCAATGTGAACCGCAGCATTAATTCCAGAACATCACAGGAAATTGAGTAAACACGCTTAAATGACCAAGCAGTACCAATTATGTGGCAGAGGCAGTCGTGGATTAGCAGACAGTTCACACAAGGACATAAACCTTCTTCTGTTAATGACCAGGCGAAGGGATCTGAGGAGCCGTGATGTTGCAAGTGGAGGAAGCTGATTAGCCAAAGACTATATGCCACGCTCAGGGCTGACGATGAGCGAAAGAGTGTGACTGATAGGTCAGCGTGATTGTTAGCAGATGTGCACACACAGGGCCGAGGATGGGTAGTATGGAGCTGGACACACGTGGTTGTGATCCAGACTGGTTTCTTTAATATGCTTTTTAAAATGATTATTTCTGTCAGGCAATAACATGGCGTTGATGTGTGAAACTAGGCCTTTTAAAACATCCTCATTGTCTACAAATGAGTATTACTTTATTAAAATTTGTTAATTAATTTCTGTATTACAAATCATTGGACTTGTCGGCCAAATAATTCCTTAACTCTGCTAGCTTTACTGTCACTCGATGTCACATTACAGGTTTACATCATTGTAATTAAGGACTTTGTGTTGAAAAGTCCCTATTTTGCTCAAGAATCAAAGCTCAAATTCCTGCTTGTCACACTGGTGTCGTCCGTTAATGTGAAAGTTAAAAAGTTAAAAATCCCTTTAAATTTATGTGACCGGGACAATTATTTGATTTACTGAAGAAACAAAGAGACTTTGTGTGTCACTGCATATCATCATACAGTAGTTGTCGCTGGGACTGATGCAAAGATAGTCATGACAAATTGTGAAGAGGGAAAAAACATGTCTGTTTAAATACACGTCTTTTCCATTTGAAGTACCTAGAAATGCTTCATTTGAAATACCCTTGGGTCAGCCCTGGCCAAGCTGGTGGGGAAATTATGTCTTGGCTGAATTATTACATTACCGCTGATTAGTGATATATTTTTTAAAACTGTTCTCATGGGCGCTGACTGCCAACTTTGTCATTTTGTGGCTGACTTGAGAACTAATTTATTCTATCTATTGATAATGTGCCACATTAATTATGTGGGATATTTAAGACTTTTAGCACATTCACTGTATTTAGATCATTGACGAAGCAGTTGGATCAGAGCTGGCTATTCTCCCAGGCAATGATTAATCAAGAAATAGTGTTGTTGTACAAGTAGCCGCCCAAGTTTACTTTTGTAATTGCACAGCTGCCATATAGAGTTCAGTAAAAGTTTCATTGAAAAATCCCATTCAAAAACATTATAACAGACCATTAGGTCCAGTATATAAAACCACATGAATCCCCTTGTATCACTCTGATGATGTGCGCTGCTGTTTTGCATTCACCCACGACAGAGCAGAGATGCAGTTAGTGATGAGACGCTTTAGGGAAACCGGACCCTGGTCAGTGCTGTAGTGGGAGAAACTGAAACTATGGGGCTGAGGGGCTGCGGAGCTGGCTCTGGTTCACTGGCGCCACATCCCCCTGAGCTGGTGAGAATGTGGGGGCTGTGCTCTTGCCTTTGAAGCTTTACCTCCCACTAATTCTGGCCTTCCAATTTCCACACACTGCACAGATACCCCCCCACCATCCTCTTCCCCTCCCTTTCCCTTTGTTTCCCTTATAAGGACTGGCCCGGCCATTTCCTCAGTTTTTCTGTGGGAGGTGGTACGCTTGTTTGTGAACATGGACAGGTCAGGAGAATAGCAGCAGAGTTGTTTTTTTTCTCCCATTGATGAGCAGTCACTGGAATCTTCGGCCAAAAGGCTGTGGACGCATGCGTCTCTTTTCCGTCTCCCACTACAAGCCTAGTGAATCCTCTTCATAAGCCTCACCACTACATGTAATCAAACATTTCACCCAAATGTACTGTGCTACAGGTTTGGTCTTAAAAACTTAAGTGGATGGGAAAGTAATTGACTGACATAGTCAATTGACAATAACCAAGATAAATCAAAAGTTAATCAAAAAGAAACTCAACTTCCTTGAATCTTCAGATTTTCAGCAGCTTCCCAGATTGTTGGGTCAGAGTCAAAGAAGGGACAGATATTTGTTTTCTCACATTCTGTATCACAAAATTATACACTTGTTAGTCATTATGGCAAAATGTCTTTGCCTGACTACACTAAGTTGTTTACAATGTACTTGTAAAGCGTTCATACCAAGTCAGGTTAGTCTCAGAAGAAGGGTTTACAGTTTAAGTGAAGGGATATTATTACAGATACAATATAATACTGATACAACCGGCTGATCGGTCAAAGCCTTATGTCTCTTCCACTTAACCTGTAATTATCACAAAACTATGTTTTGTTTATGAAAATGCTGCACTTGTTTCTATGAATGAATAGTTTAGCTTGAAGTACAGCTGCATGTACCTATAGCTGGAGTCTTTGAGGTAAGCATGAGTAATATGTAAAAATACACTTTAAAATTACATTTTAAATGTCTCTTTAATTACTGTACCTTATGATTTAAAGTTATTGTAGTTTACCAAAGCAATATCTATAATCAGTTCCAATGAGTTTGTTTAAAAAAAAAACTGATTGGTCATTAGTTGGACTGAAAGAGAACTAGTTTTGTAGGACGGAAAAACCAAAGTTAAAACTAAATCCACCTTGATAACCGCAAATCCTAATTTGTAGTACAGGCCTCAGGTAAACTGACAAACTAATTGACAAAAAAAATAATGTTTTCTTCTCAATATATAATTCAACAATACAAAACATTATACATTATATTGTTTGTCAGATTCTACACATTTTTCAGTCTGAATAAGGATGTTTGTTTTGATTTGTTGGCTAATTTCACAGGGGCTTTTACCCCTCACCAATACACCAACCTCTTCACCACTCCTGAGCATAAACACTTAAAAACATAAAAACTGTTTCGATTGTTTGCAGGTCTAACCTGCAATAGCATTATGTTGCTTTACTTTCACCTTTCTCTAACCTTTGTCAGCTGTTTTCATCGTAAAAGCCCTAAAAACCTACCACACACTAAATCCAGCTCCTGTCAGTAATAGTTAGCATCTAGCTGTTGAACATAGTGGGGCATTTAGCAGATGCAGTTCAGCCGAATGCAAACTTCTTCACAGTTTCTGTATATATATATATATATATATGTCTGTGTCTGCTATAATTCAAAAGATGGGATTCTGAGAGGATTCCCTACCTGATATATGCGACGAAGATCACAGATCACAGGAGTGTGTGCCTTTGCTCCTTGCATCAACAGGGATTGTCTGATAGGATTTCAATTAATGATTATCAAGAATTCACAGACATTCAAACATTCAAACTGTGCAACACATGACAGTTACTCACTAATCAACAAGCATTTGGTAAGCGAGAAGGGCATAAACAACACAAGTAAGGAAAATGCACTACTGTAGCAGAATTCTGTAACACAATTCAGAGACCTGGCATGGCCTTTTTTTTTTTTTTTACAACTAACCTGTAGATTGCAGAGACCAAGAGTGACAGGGCCATGCTGTATGGGCCCGACACTCTGGACTATTGCGCCACTATCTGATTTTAAATGATATTGTATTATTTTGTATTCTTGTTTTTATGTGTCCTCTTTGTGAAGCACTTTGTCATGGCTGTTTTGAAAGGTTTTTGTATAAATAAAGTTGTTATCATCATTATTATTATCATTACACATTAATACATTAGCATTAATGGTTTCTCCTGAGTGTTTAAGTGTTTCGGTGAAGTGATCACTGATGGGAAATTTACACACCTCTCTTCTCTCCCTTGTGTGAAGTTTCCAGACGACCCATGAAAGAACGTGGATGAGGGCTGAGCTGTAGTGCGGGCAGAAGGCTCCGGGGCCTGTCTGTTGTCCTGTCCTGCTGGTTGATTGGTGCATCGAGGTGAGGCACCACTCTCCCCGGAGAACAGAACGGACAGAGGAAAGGTCTTTCCTCCCCCTCCTTGCTCACCCCTGCCCCCTTTCCACCCTCACCCCCAACCCGGGCGCGTACGCTCTGGACCATGTCTACCAGGCTGTCGGAGGGGGGCCGGACAGAGGACCTGGAGCGGAGTAGCTGCAAACAGGACTCTCCTGTTACTGAGCGCAGGAACCGCAGTGGCATCATCAGTGAGCCCCTCAGTAAGAGCCTCAAGAACTCTCGTACCCTCTCCCAGTATACGGCAGTCTCCTCGGCCACCACCAATGGACACACGGGCAATACTGGGTCTAAGAGCCAATCAGCCAAGCCTCAGCCACCCCCGCAGCCCCAACCCACTGTCTCCGCACTGACTGCAGCCAAGTTGGACCGAACCCTAGAACAGGTTCTGGAGGGACAGAATGGCCTGCTGCACTTTGCTCAGGCAGCAGCACTGTTAAAGCGGGCCGGTATGGAGCACATGCTCCTGCCTGGGGGCATGGGAGTGGGAGTTGGCGGTGGAGACGCAGGCTCGGGGGCTAGCGACTTGGAGGGTACGTCTGTCACGGACGCCGTAGGTGGTCCTGTTGACTTCCCATATGGAGTAGGGGGTGGCTTCCCCTTCAACCCGGGGCTTTTCATCATGACGCCGGCTGGAGTGTTTCTGGCAGACAGCGCGCTACACATGGCCAGCCTGGCCGAGTACCCAGCGCAGAGCGAGCTAGCCTCTGCGATCAACTCCGGTAAAAAGAAGCGAAAACGTTGCGGCATGTGCCCACCTTGCCGACGGCGGATAAACTGCGAGCAATGCAGCAGCTGCCGGAATCGCAAAACAGGCCACCAGATCTGCAAGTTTCGCAAATGTGAGGAGTTGAAGAAGAAGCCCTCTGCTGCTCTGGAGGTAAGATGGTGGTGGTTATGATGTGCCTCTGCTTTGTGAGCAATTCTATAGGGTTCTCCAAAAATAAGTAGTAGTAAGTTTTTTAGTCAAAACTTACTACAAACATTCAATGCATCCAAATAAATTAAGGTAAATTACCCTTAAGGGAAAACCGAGATAAATGAGCCAAAAGTTTGTCACCTTGGAGTTGATCCACACCCAAACATTTGGAAAACAGTACACGAGAGATCTGTAGACGTCAAAATGAAATTTCAGTTCAACAACTGATGCACATTCCCTTTTAAGAGATACTTTACAGTGGGCTCACGGCTCCACATGCAGGGAAATGACAGTTGGTGAGGAGAGTGGTGGGTATGTTCAGGGTAAGCATGCACCATGGGGTCTCTTTAATCTGTCCACCATAACCACATCAACACCGTGCCCGCGTCTTTCAATCAGAAGATAGATTTTCTAGATTGTTGTGCGTTACTACACATTATATGTACCTTCAAAAGAGCATTTGCTGTTTGGTTCATCCTCCTTATTCTTACTTGTGCATATGTTGATTTTGTAGAAATGTAAAGAAACAAAGTGTGCGTGGATGCAGGAAGCAGTAATTGTGAATATGTGCCCAGTATGTGTTGGTGTGTTTATGCACATGCGTGGGCATGTTTGAGTATGTTTGTGCATTTAACAAGGCCCATCTGGCCACAGTGCTGTCATCTGGAGCACCAGGTGTCAGTGTGGCACATGCGCCCTCCTTTTGCTGCCGCTGTCTCTCTCTCTCTCCGATGACACTCCTGCTCATCTAAATGGCCCCTCCAAACTTCCTGTCTGTTACCTCCATTACCACTCGGTGGCCTAACGAACCCCGGCTGTGGCGACAGAACGACCAATCATGAAATCAATTTCAGCAGATGTTCCATCTCAAAGGAGATAAAATTTGGTGATCAATGGATAATAGTGTCACTTTGGCTTTACATAATAAATTGATAGATGTGTAACAGTCTGAACACAAACCGGCACAGAGGCCTCTGGTCTAATTGTCACAAACTGGATCTGCGCATTAAACTGCCCGAAGCTTTAGTTCTTTCTCTTTCTGATGTTGATTGGGGGTGACAGCCTGGCCCCTTGTTTGTCAGCTGAAAGTTTGGTTGTTCAGGCCCCATGTGCTGACTTCATCCACAGTGAAATGCTCCGTATAGGGGTAGTTTGGTTATCAGAGAATGTTGAGTGAAATAAATTTATGGGAACCTTTCTTGAGTTGCAAAATGTGCTTAGGTTTGGTAATCCAGCAATGATGTCTGTTTTTATTCCTGTCAGGATGATGTTTTTATTGAGTGGCAATGCATTAGTTACAAACAGGCCAATGTGAGAAGCCTGTGTACTTCAAATACTATTCACACAAGAATTGTATACAGTACGTGAACACTTGGGAGCAGTTATTGTCCTAGAGCTGAAACAATATTGATAATTGATTAATTGTTTTATTAATTTTTCAAGCGAAAATAGTGAAGCAATGCCAAATATTCTCTAATTTAGCATCTCGCTTGAGAGGATTTCCTGCTTTCCCTTGTCATATATAATTGCAAAACAAATATGTTTTTTTTGGCCTTTTGCTTGAAAAAAATGAGACATTTAAAGAGGTTGTGTTTGGATCCGTGAAGTTGTGATGGGCAAAATAATGTTTCACAGACTAAACGATTTATCAAAAAATAATTGGTAGATTAATCAATAATGAAAACAACTGTTAGTTGCAGCCCTGCGGCATACCATACAGGAAATCAGTTTGCTGCATCAAGCATAGAAAAGAACAGATCTATAACACTTGAATGTGAAAATTTGGAAAATAATGTGCGCTGATCAATCTTGTACATGATTTGTCAGACCGTTGTGTGGTTTTTAAGTGTTGCATTCGTCACTAGCAAATTGATGAGAGGCTTCGTTTGCTTCTGTTGATGATTCGCCAACATGGTGAGATATGTCATAATGAACTGTAGGTGGTACGACCCGATGTGTGCAACAAAGAGGAATTCAATTTTAATTTATGAGTTGCAACCGATGTTGGCGAAGCCAGTTAGCCAGATACCAGTCGCTCACACCAGTGGTGCCAAACCCAAGCAGGCTTGAATATTCATGAATGTTGCTATAGGTCATCATGATGCTTGTAACGTCAGTCTTCTGATGAATGAAACACTGAGGCAGAAAAACCTGCCAACCTGCAAGGATAGCAGTCCTATTATTGACTATAATAATTATTGAGTTGTGATTACCTTGCACTGATTTTTTTGTCACTCCTGACATTTGAGAAGATCTACTACTCACTTATGTAATTCCTGTGTCTGTCAAGCAATTTCCTCTTTTTCAATCCAGAACTGAGAAGGAAAACATCTGCTTACAATTACATTTCACATTTACATAATATATAAGAGTAATGAGTATTTTTAAAGGAAGAAATGTTTTGTTGTATAAGTGTGGATTTTGCAAGCTTTTCAGACTTAAACATTGCCCCAAGTTCCCCAGACATCCGAATCATCTTGATGTATTATTATTTGTCACAAAGCTGGAAGGTGGACAGCTACACTCTAAAGCTGATCTCTTCATTCAACAGAAATCCATTAAATAGTCTCATTTCATTTATATCAGGCATTCTTAGAGATGTGAGAGTTTCTGCAGTGCCACAGATGCTACTGACGGTCATGAGATAGTGATCGGAAAGGCAAAGGCCATTCATGCCACATATGCAACTCCCTGCACATCATCCCATACAGAAAGCATGAACTAAACCTTACAGTAACTTCAGTCACCTGACAACCTACTGCAAGAAATGAAGTCTGACGTGACCAAATAATCCCTGAAATATTCCTCTGATGTTGCCTTATGAAACCTAATGGACTTATGCATGTTTCTCACAGCTTACTGTGCTGTACATGAAAACATTGGAACACAACTGACCACATGTAAAATACACCTTTAACTTACAGTATATTCTCATTCAGTCAGGAATCCATCAAATAGGTCTGCAACCTGTTACTTGATTTGAGTAGCACAGTATGAACCCATTTCCCCCTTGACTTTGTCATTCAGTCAACAGCTCTTGTTCAGCAGGTGATTAGATCAGAGAATACAGCCTGCGCCGTGCCGTCAGTGAGCGTGATGTCACCGGTACAAGCTAAATGTCACGAGGAAGAGATTCATAGAGGATGGGCTACGTCAGGAGAGAAAGTGGAGGGCAGAGAGTCGGCAGTAAATCCAAAATGTCAATATTGCGCTGATGATGCAAGATTGTCGATTACAGTTTATAGTTTTATTGCCTTTAAACAAGGGCTCCGAGGGAGAATTTCCTGCCTCCCATCGAAGCCTATGGTGCACAGTCAGGGCAACTTGCACCTGTGTCACGAGGAGATCCTCCAGTTCACTGTGCAAGTGTGAGTCCACAGTGAACTGCAGTGAGCCTCAGCTGTAGCTCAAACAGCCCCCGAGTGTCCCATTCCCCTTCAATCAAAGACAGAGCGGTACATCCACGTCTGCTGCGGCTGTTACACTCAGTGTACAGCCTCCAAAGGGGCATGACGTCTTATTTAACATGGGTCTCGCGGTCAGTTTGTCAAATGCTTTTTGACTTGACTCCCCATGCAGCACGCCTTTATGTGCACGAAAAATGTGAGTAAAGAGACGGGATAAAAAAAACCCCCAAAAAATCTTGGCAATATTTTACTGCATTTGCATTGAAAGGTTATGCCCGTGTGTTTGTAGAAGCCTGTCAGCGTAGACGCGCTCGTTCACAAGTGCAGTCCAGCAGCAGCAGTGTGCTTATTTTAAGGGTGTTGACGGTTTCCATTGAAAGCCCATGGCAGCTCAAAGAGGAGCGTAAAATTGGCAAGTGAGGGGGAGTGAGCATGCTGAGGCCCTCGCCACCTCATAGCTCCGTGGCTGAAGATGTCTGGATTTATTCTGGGAATGCTACATTTGAGAGAAATAAGTGGGAAGGCAGCTCCTTTCCGCTCCGCGTCTGAATACCCTCCAGTGGTGTCAGTCTCAGCGACGCTGTTCAACACAGAGCAAGACAAGGGGAGTCCAGATTAGGAAGTTGTAGCGTACCTGGTTTTTTACTTGTATGTCATTGTGATACATTCAGGGCTTACTGTACATGTTGGTGGGCAATATTTGAAAATTTTACAAGACATGAGCTGAGTTTTTGTCTTCATCTGCAATATATTTTTGTAACGTAAAATCATGTCAAACACTGTGCTTCGTTAGGCTCCACTTTGCCAGTGTCAGACGTTGACGTGGGAGTAACATATTCCCCCATGGTCTTTCCTGCCCCATAGACACCGTACACCACGCAGTCAGGACTGAGGCAACTCATGCAAACTGACAGGCATGCAGACTGACACTGAGACACTCGGATGTGTAGGCAAGTTGCTGGGCAGACAGAGCGACAAGTTGGAGTGGACAGAGGAGGCTGAGGAAGACAGAAAGAGAGAGGAAGCAGTGAGGCAGCCGAGGTGTCATAGTGTGGACTGAGAGAACAGGAGAGAAGGTGTCTATCTGGAAAAAGAAATCAGTTTGTTGTTGACACAGTCGGCACAGATTTGCAGGCCAAAAGAAGAGCATTTACTGTAAGTGACTTCATTTGAATATGTCAATGCAGTCATTTAAATGCTGTTGAATAAAATAAATGCTTTATATCTATATTTCAGCTTTCAACCAAATTAGCCCAGTTTCTACCCAGACAGCCACGTGTCTCTTGGCCTATATGATTGTGATGACTGGGTGAGAATTCAGGGTCAGTGTTAAAGGTTTTGATCACTAGCTTTGAGATTTATCACCAATTTAATCAACATTTCCAGCACTGTCTCTATTAACAATTAGTTAAGACGAGAGAGAGAGAAAGATAACATAAGATAAGATGCACCTTTATTGATCCCCATAGGGGAAAATTAAAATTTGACACAGTAGCACAGAAGTGGAGCAGCACAAGGGCAAAATGTAATAAAAAAAAAAAAAAGTGTAAAAAATTAAATCTAAATAGAAAACAGAATTGGGGGTAAATAAAACAGAAATACTATTTACAATAACAAATACAGTTCAATGTAGAGGAAATGAGGCAGATTGAAGACATCATGGCCTCTGACTAATTGGGAATTTCATAAATTTTAAAAAGAAAAAAAGAAATTTCATAGAGTAAACATTCAATTAACAAAGAAAATACTAATCAGAAGATTAAATGTCTGTAAGAAAATAATTGTAAGTTGCAGCCCCATTTGCACCAGTGACCTGGACAAATATGATAGCACGGTGTTATTGTGTGTGTGAAGGATCCTGCTCTGGCTTTGAGATGTATGTATTGCGCCAATAGGAGAAAGTGTATGGGTGTATTTACATATCAATCATAACTGACTTATGAGAGCGCGATTAGGAGGAGGCTTCACCCCTTCAGCCAGATAAACAGTGAGGGTTTATGCCAACTAGAGGTCACTGGTGTTTTGATTCGCCTGTTTTCTTTCCTGCTCCTTTGAACAGCAGACAGCGTTACAGCCCACATACAATACAGTATGTGGAGATGCTCATTGTGTCAGTTTGTGTTTTTTTTCTTCTGTTTTTTTCTCGTGGGTGTCCACAAGGGAATCCTCCAAACTGTTGCTGATGAAGCCAGGAAAACAATAACCAGACTGTTCAGCGGTGCCCTGAGGCCAAAAACTGAATTCACAACGGCTTAAACAGGAATTTGCATCAGTAACATCTAACACCATGCACTGTCCTCATAAAGGCCATTGTAACTGGTGGTGATTTAACTCATTTAAGAAGCAGTTAATCTGAAAAAGGACAGGATGTTTTCGTGGTATGTGACACTGCGTGCCTCGTTTGAAAAAACATCCATCAATTGTAGTGATTGGCCACTTCACACCCACAGATCCCATTTGTCCGAACCTGTGCAATCAGCGTTGGTGAAGGAAGCGTTTCTTCTATTCCTGAGCTGCTGCCATTTTTCCATTGATTGCACATGTTCGATAATGAGGAAAAAAACTAAAGCATTTTCAGTTCAACCCAGGGACGCGTTGATTCTCCTCCCACACATTGCGTCATGGTCGGTCCGTTTTCCAGATTTTTGACATCTGTGGCAGTGCCAGATGTTGCTGTCCTCTGACTGTCTTGTGAGCAGCTGAGTGCTGCAGTAGAAAGGTCATCACAGGGATATGTGGGGTGAACTATAATTAACACACCCCCCATGAAATAAAGTTGGCAATATGCTGCTTGACCTCCAGGTTTGCGGTTGGTATTAATAATAATTTGAGGCAAACAAGGATTTATTTACTAAATCTGACTCTGCAGGAACTTTGAGGTTAAAAAAAATAAAAAGAGCAGCACCACATACACATAAACCTGCACCATTAACATTTGCTACATCTTTGAACTGTGAACTACATGAAGGCGATGAGCAGCACTTTGGTATTCAGTGTCTCCGCTGTCAGATTATTTGGGATTGAGTCATTTTAACAAATAACACAGTGTGGGCATTATTTGGTTGAGATCAACCAGAGTAATTACCTCGTATGAAGTCTTTTCACCCCAGCGAAAGTGTTTCTGTTTTTGTCAGCAGGAGTTAACTTTTAAAATGAAAGGGGATGCAACCTGGGGAGCACGAACCCCGCTGTCACTTATTTTCATGTACAGATATGAACAATGGCATTGAAAAGAACACTGCACTGCTTATTCAAGGGTAGCGGAATGGTTAAAGTGGGCTTGAAAATGAATTAGTGCTGGTACTTTTTTTGAACAAACTTCCCTGAACTAATGGGCCATTTACCACCGAGTCACCTTTATTAGAAAACTCAGAATTTGAGTGCAGCTGTGCAAGAGAACTGCACTTACACATAATTATAAATGATCTCTTTGTTATATACAGCAGTACAAATATGTTTGACAGTTGTCCTTTTAAATAGATAGGTTTGAGAGCATGGGTGTGCGTATTTGTGTTTGCACTCACAGTTTACTGTATAGGAGTCCTTATTAAACCTTCTGCTGTTGAGTTCTTGTGGAAAAGTGAATCTGAATCCATTGTGTTTGAGAATTTCAGTTCAGCAGCCGCTGTTTGGTGTGATTTCAGGGGGTGTACTGTGAGTGTCGGTTAACGTGCCACTGTGTGTGGAGGTGTGTGGCTGTACTTGAATACATATTGGTTTGGTGCGAGAGTGTGTGTGGGTGCATAAATGTTTGCCGAGCTCCTCCTGCCTCGCTCCAGGCAGAGCCTGCTGACGGAAGAATCCATGCTGCAGAATCGAGTTGCAGAGGACGCCAGCCGCGCTGCAGCTCGGGGGACCCGAGTGGCTCTCTATCTCCTGACTGGCAGGCCGCTGCTGAGCCCTGCAGCTGCATGCATGTGTGCCACTCCTGCTCAGTGCAATCAGACACAAAGATAGGCACAGTGAGAGAGGGTCGGGTGGTGGGGGGGGGGGAGAGGACATCATCATTGATAATGGTGTGGGAGAGCAACGCGTGTGGTGGTTAAATAATAAATGTGGTATATCAGGTTTGTGTGAGGCCAGGACTGTTCCTGTGACGGTGCTGAGGGGAGACGGTGGGGTGAGGGGGGCAGGCAGCTGATGGACCAGACGATGTTGGACCAAGAGATTTCACACATACAGAAATACTCATGCAGGGAGAAAGAGAGGAGCAGAGCCAGGGACAGACTGGGACTAAAAAACAAACGCCCTGGACTTTCCCCCCAAATAGACCCCACCACCACTAACTGTGCAGATTGACACTTAGCACCATAGGATATTTGCCAAACATATTGGCAAATATGTTTGGATATCATGTGAGTGTAGTATATTTGATATGAGATTGTGACTAGTTTGTGAGCAATTTGAAAAGGGATTAAATGACACGATCAAAATAATTGATTCATTTTACAATAGTGCTGTTCAGGGTGTGATTTGTGAGAGAGAAAAAAACAGAAGGAAGGATAATTCCATCCTGTGCCACGACGTGGCCTCAAACTGTCGACGTTCGGCGTGTGAGACGCACGTGTTAGCAATGAGGCTAAACCTAGCTAGCACACGTTAAGGTGTCGGCGAGTGAGGTTTACACACACTGTACAGCACAGCACTCGACTGGCAGACCACCATTACACGCGCACAACAAAACAAAACATGCAAGAATTAAATCCCCCTTCCAAATAGCAGCCAGGCCGACGGCCGTTCTGGACTTCTCCAGAACGTCCAGATGGCCAGTCCACCCCTGAGTAGAGTTAGAGCAGAATTGATTAGCTGTTTCATCAATTTGTTGATCCACATTAATTCTACTGTAAATCTGAAGATTCCTTCTTTTGTCTGTTGTATAATGACGCAAATTGTTTTAGTTTGTTTTTACTGTTGGTAGGACAAAACAAGCAACATGAAGAGTCCATCTTGGATTCTGATAAATTAAGATCCCCCCCCACACACATTATATATATATATATATATATATATATATATCAAGCAATTTACAAAAACATATAGATTGGCAAAAAATGACAATAATCATTGGTTTCAGCCCTAAATGATAGAGATTTCTCTGATGTACATCTTTGTCCATGTGTGAAGAAACGTTGCTTGTCAGGGAAATAGTATTTTATATTTGCAAACAAATTTGCTGCTGTTCATTAACAACTCCAACCCTCTCTCCTCCCCTCCCCTCTTCTCTCCTCCCCTCTCACCTCCTCTCCTCTCCTCTCATCTTCCGTTTCTCCAAGAAGGTGATGCTTCCTACAGGAGCGGCGTTCCGGTGGTTCCAGTAGGACTCTTCCTCCACTCCCTTCCCAAAGCTCTGCCATCAAGTGCAATGCCAACTCCTGGATTGTCTCCGGAACAGACACTGGCTAATAAACAAACAAGCAACAAATAAAATCATAGGGGGGAAAAAAAACCCGACAAAAACAAAGCCGAAAAAAAAAAAAAAAATCAATCGGGTAATGGATGCACCTACTTATTCCTTGAACCAAAAATGAAGCGTAAAGAAGAGCATCTTTGGCAACAACTTTCATTCCCTTTTCTATGTTTCCCATTTTGGTACCTTTTGTCCTTTTTCCAGCAGTTTTTTTTTTCTTCTCCGTTGCTTAAACATGGAACTGTTACCAGAAACAGAAATGACGGACTGAGTGTGGACAATCAACTAATTTCTGTGTTTGGTGTTAATGTTGTTCATGTGTGGAAAGATACAGTACTTGTGTAGAGAATGTAAATTTACAGCTATATTTTAAAAACTAGTGGCTAATGGCAAACATTATTGTAATTCTTCACCATTATGTTAGTTAAACCCTCGTCTATTTCATGACTCATTTTGCTAAGGAGTACCTTCTCAGACACACCGGTGTTTGTATTTGAAAGGCAAAGAAAAATGTTCCAAATTGTGATTTTGAACCTGAAATGAAACTGAAAAAGTCATGTTTTTCGGTCAGATCTCCAGAAACCCTCTACTGGGTCGAAGACGCTGTTCGCCAGAGCCGTCACTGCTATAATCTCCTCAATCTGCCCTCCTCTGTATTTCCAAACTTTTCCTTTAGTGAAACTGGCAGCCTTACGTTACTGTGGCCCAACTGAGCATGTGCCAGTGCTGCTCAGGGCAATAGCACTAAGAGACAGCACTTGCTCTGAGTCAACCCTGCTGAACGCACTGAGACAAGATTACCTTTTTTTTTTTTTTTTTTTTTACATTTTGTTTGTTTATTTGTTATTTTCATGACTTTTGTTATGTTGCTGGGTAGCTGCAGCTTTTAAAAATAACCAATCTTTGTATTTGTTTAGAAAATTGGACTGGTTTTGTGAATAAAAAGGAATGCATGTATTCGTGTCAAAATTTACAGTTCTGATGTTTGTCTATTTGTCTAATTGCATGTTCTTTTTTTTTTTTTAAACAGCCGGTTTGACATAAAGAAATATTGAGTATAAATTTTCCAAAATTTGGTGAAACTGTTCCCTGTTCTTTTATAATTGGATGTCATAAAAAAAAATCAGTAAGACTCTCACGGGAGAAGAAGTCATTAAAGTAAATCAGGCGGCGGTATGGATCACCATCACGTCCTCGGTTTGACTAAGATATTTCTCTAATTGCCTATGTAATAACTTCCTATAATATAGTGGAATGACTGATGGAGCCTTGCTATGCTCAAATGTAACCAAAATTATTTAAAAGATGTTTGAATAAGAACTATTTTGATTGCAGTGTTTCTTCAAAATGCATGAAACCTCCTGAAAATCCCCCTAAATGTCCCCCTCCCGCTCTTCTCCAAGATCTTTTTGACATTCACACTAATCCATGACATTTGCAGCCAGGAAACACAAGCAGGAAATCATACATAGTCATGGATTACTAAATGGGAAGTTTTGTCAGCAGAGCTATAAAGCCCATCATACAGAAGCCTGGGTAAAGTGTGTGTTTTGGGCTGTGCTATGCATACACTGAGTGGAAGGGAAGTGAAGTTTGGATAAAGACATGGATAAGTGAAAGCAGTTCTGATTTAAAAACCTTTCTAAAAATGTGGTCAGTCTCACACACGGGTCTTAATGTAATTACTGATTCTAATGCCTCAGGTCTGTGACACCAGAGTGAATTTCCATTTCCTGCAAAGTGATGATTTTCAGTGATGATTTTTTTTTTTCAGTCTTTCATATCCAGGTGGGGAAGTAGATGCAGATTTCTGCCGCAGCCGTAGTGCTGAGTGTTTTTAATTAGTGGATATCCACAGTGGAAGGCCCAGTATGGTGGGCTTGTGTAGGAGCTCGTGATCAGCTTGGCGAGCGAAGGGTTGGAGAGTGAAGCTATATACCCCCCCCCCCCCCCCCCCCCCCCCCCCCCCCCCCCCCCCCCCCCCCCCGACAGTGCTGGGCTAGTGCCATCGCCATGGCGATGGGGGGAATGTGTGCATGAGTGTGTGTGTATGTGTGAGTGTGTGTGTAGCTGTGTGTCTGGGGGGGTTCGGCTGAGGCCTTTCATTATTAATGTGCACCGCGGCGTCCTTACCTCCTCTGAGCCCGCACAGCTCACTGCCTGACCTGCCATCCAAGGGAGAGGGAGTGGGGAGGGGGGGGACTTAGGAGGCAGAGATAAAGAAAGAGAAGTGAGCCAGAGAGAAAGAAAGAGAGAGAGAGACAGCACGACGCGCCTACGGTGCGGAAGCACGAGACTATAAAGTACTAAATCATCCGCGGACTTTTATTTTACATTTACACACCTGAAACAGAGAAACGAGGCGACACGAGTCAGATTAGGATTTTCAGTTTGGGGTGAGGAGGTTTTGGGTGTGGTTGCAGGTGAGAGTGGCTCCTGCCTGCTGGGGTGTAGCAGCCGAGGAGTGGAGGAGGGGGGCAGGTGGTGGTGGTGGCTGTCTCCATGCAGAGGGGTGTACGGCTTGGTGAGCAGGCCTGTCACACTGGGAAAATCCTGGAATCTTATCACCGCCTCACAGACACTGAGCCGCACTGATCTACTCACCCTCGTTGCCAGCAGACATGCCCTTCCCCCATCCAAATGCCCCTGCACAGGCTGGCCCCTTCTCAGCTCACTTGCCACCTTCTTCGAGCGGGGAGATAGCAGGAACTGATGCAGTCCAATTGTTGAGGAGGGGGGAATTCAGCTTGTAAAATGTGACTAACGTGAGGAAAAACACAACACAAGTGAGTACACAGGCCGGCGAGCTGAGGAGTCAGCAGTGACCCTCTTTTTACGAGTTGACCGTTGAATGTAAAGTGATCATAATGCGGTGCATGTGAATATCAAAAAGTGTGAGCAAATAAGTTGTAGGATTTTTTTTTTCAGACAGAAAATACACGTACTGTACCTCTGTGGGACTAGACAGCATGATGCCCCACACCTATGAATATAATATGATGTGATGCCTCAATTTTGAGGGAATTAAAAATGTTAATAGTAAATGGATAATAGCTATCAAGGGAAATAATTGCTGATTCCTGTAAAGAAGAAAATAATGATACTGGTTGCTGTGCAAACTGTTGTAGGAACAATGTTTGTAATCTTTCCAGTTTGGTCCTTTTCTATTATGCATATGTTATTTGTATAACAGCGACAGCAGTATAAAAGAAACATTTGTTTAACAGTCTAAACACCCTTGTACAATATTTCACTATATGAGGAAATATACAGTCGTACAAGATGTATCTTCATCTCTCGTCGCTGAGAGGTTATACACAGGCCCCACGTGGATATTAATGGTAACGTATTTTATAATTAGTTTGGTGACCACAGAAACCCGTGCAGCCAATACTCCCGTTGAGTATTGATCGTTTCAAATTCATGCATTCTCCATTCAGTTGATTTGATAATGTGGGGGGGTGACATGGAAGAACTTCAATTTTGAACTTTCCTACTTCATGGACAAGAATACTAACAATCACAACTGTAGTGATAATAAAGTTATAGAAAATAAACTGACAGGAGGTTGTCACCCAACTACAGCTTCAGTACTACTTGGATAGTACTGAGGATGTTTGTTTTCCTTGTCTTCTATCTCACAAATCCTGTTTTGTTGTTGCTGGGGTTTTTGGAAGCAAAGCCAGTGTCCCTCACACTACACTTACCAAACCTCTATTAAAGTCCAGAAACACCAGTCATACACACGATGGCTGCTCGGCCACTCACAGTCTGTGTTATGAGAAATCTTACAGCTAAAGAATCTGTGTGCTGCCTCCCCGGGACAGGAGATTTTTTTTTCTCTTTCACTCTGTGACAATTAAGAGAGATGGTATGAGGTATTTCTACCCTAAAACGTGACATCAACTGTGTTTTGTTTTTGGCATAGCAGGAAACTGTTCAAATTATGGTTTTATTATACATAATCATCATACATATCATGGTATTTATTTTATTTACATAGGTTCTGAGCTTGGTTACACTCACTTTGACAAACCACCTGGGTTGAGTTTTATATCTATAAAAGAAGCACATGGCATTGGATTTCCTAAGAATAAATATGACTTTGTCAGTGAGATGAGGGTTCGTTTAGAGCTGCACTTGTTAAACAGCAAAACAGTTTAGAGACGTACACGTACCTACTTCCTGCTGATGTGTAACGGAATCATATAAAAGTCAATGTTGGCTTAATGAATACACAATCTATCTAAAACCACAACGGAGTTGTCTGGAGTGTTAGAGTCGCACTGACCTCTCATACGAGGATTAGATTTACCTTTTTAACCTGGAGCACAGAATAGATGGAATCAGCGAAGGGCTCTCCGTGAGTATCTTGGCTAAAACACCATTAAAATATGAGGCTGTGACAATCTGTATTAAGTGGAGGGTTGTTCACTTTCAGTATTTTCTCTTGTTCCGAGTGGGATCTATTTACTGTTAGAAAACAAAAATCGCTCAGTGATGCCTGTTACGCTGAAATTATTTCTGCGAGGAGCTGAATACTTCCTTTCAAACCTTCAATACATTCAACATATAATTGACTTTTCCTCCAGCCTGATTTTCAGCAGGAAAAAGATCCACGTTTATTCTATAATATGGCTCTAACAATGAAATACATGTTCAAAAGGGGTTGAATCAAAGCACGATCCACAGTGAATGATTTTAAACATGGCATTTTATATTATCTGGAAAAGGTAACTTTATTAACAGGTTCATGGCTTTCTATGATTATATGATACTGCAGATAATTGCTGCGACCATCAATACTTTTGTCAACGCTGTTCCTTTGTAACGCAACACAATTGAGTCATATACAAAGCAAAAATACTTAAAGGCAGCCTGTTATATCTTAAAATCAATACAAATTGATAAGTGAAATAAAAGTTCCTGGCAGATTAATTGTTGGCAGATCTCTCTCACCTTCAGTTTCTGCTGTTTGAATATATTATTGATAACCATTAGTGCTTTAGGGATGTCTGAGGGCATGTTCATCAGAAGGAAAATTACAGAGGATCAGCACAATTTACTAGTGACCTTGCTCAGGGGGGCCTTTAAGCCATTTAGTGCGTTTTTTCTTTTCCTTAAACCTGTGTCACACTGAGTGAAACATAATCTGGTCTCTATTTGAACATCTGATGCAATCAAAACAACCAGGTTAATTACTCTCATTGTTAACATAATAATTAACACTGAAACTTACTAAGCTTTTGCAATTAAGAAGGTTAATGGAGAGTATGACCCCTCAAAACGGCTCTGCTCTGCCTGTCCAATAAGGACATGCTTCAATCATGTCAGACAAAAACAGACTAGACATGTTACCCATTGTGATTAGCAATCACATGTTTTTGGTCATTTCAGTTAATACACGGCCCATCACAATTTGAATCGTACCTCATAAAGATGTGGTGAAATCCCTCAATTATGAAAATGCTAATATACCAGGCTTGGAAGCATGTATATCAAACACCTGACCGCCTTAGGTCAACCAGCAGGACAAGGCGGTCACTGAAGAGGGCTCAAAGCTCAATGGCTGGTTTTAATAACCATTTGTTTGTATGCGGGCCGAGAGGCCCTCCTGCAAGGCACACTGCCAACATCTCCGGCCAACCTTGGTTAAATGAGCCATGGCCCCTGAGTCTGCGCTAAAACCTAATAAATATCAATGAATCATTTTCAACCACACAAGTGTTGAAGTGTCTTCTCGTGTAGGTAATGTTCTCCGCAAACAGATTTGAAGCTTACAAGGCAAGCGTGACTCATTTGTTATTCATCGCAGAAAATGAACTCGCGAACGAACGAAGAGCTTGTATAATATTGTTCCTGTAAGTCAACCATAAAGGTCCACAAAGGCCAGTATCTTATGCACTGTATGGATGTTTCTTTGAGTGTGCCGAGGGGAGGTGTTTACGTGGAACAAAAACAACAACGCACGCACGCACGCACGCACGCACGCACGCACGCACGCACGCACGCACGCACACACGAACTGAACAAGGAACGAGGTTTGAAATTCACTCATGCACTAAATTATACACAAACATAAACACATAGACTTCCGAAGAGACAAAGACACATACTCTCCCCTTCTTTCTCTCTCTCTCTCTCTCTCTCTCCCACACGCGCAAACACACGCACACACACAAACACACACACGCACGCGGACACGTAGGAACAGATTAAGTCCAAATCAATGGCTGTGGCTGGACTGGGAGAGAGATTTCACCCAGGGTTCTCGTTAAGGTCTGACACATGCGGCAAAGGCTCGGGGGAGTGTTATTACCAGGGTGATGGTTGATAAGACGCTCGTTTCTCCACGGTGCGTCCCACGGGAAAATGCATCATGCAGCCATGGAAACCATAAGGCTAGGTGTTATGCTATAATTGGGCGAGCTTTTTTAACAGTGCAGCTGCACTGCTAGGTATGCCCCAGTCTTCAAATGAGAAATTACAGTGGAGCCATGCACAGCAAAGAAGAAGCAAACCGATGTTTTCCGTCCTGTGCAATTTCATTTTGACTTGTTTGATTAAACAGACTTATACAGAGAGGATATGACAAAGGATAATTCTATCATTTGCAATATAAAGTTATAAAGCTTCAAAAAATTATTATTCAGAATTGTTTGTGTGACTGGATGAGCAGAGCATACAAGTCTGTCACTGTATGTTTATGAGGTCTGTTTTTAATTTGTGAGCACAAATTTTCTCTTTGGTCTGGATCAGGAAACACAGTGTGAGATGGAGGAAGAAGACAAGGGAAAGGGAAGAGGAGGAGGAGGTGGGAGGAGGAGAAGCGGGGAGAGAAGGTCATTGGCCAATCCCTGCTCAGTCTCTGTAACTTGGTTGATTACGATCAATTTCCCTGGTATCGATGGCCTCCCTGGCCCTGAGCTACACTCCCTCCTGCATTTTGCATGGTACGTGCTTTGTGTACCATGACATGACTCACACTCCAACGCACCTTCCCCAACCCCTGGCTCTCCCACATGCAGCCCCCTAAATCTGGCCTTGAGAAAACAGCAACAGCTGGGTAACTGTGTTCTCCATGAGGTTTACAAAAAAACACAAATGTTACCACCCATATTGTCAACCAGTTTAAACATCTAGGTTAGTGCAGTCATTTATAAAACCACTGATCTGTGAGGTCTGTGTGGTTGATGTAAAAAGTTTGGGTGGTGTCACTGCAGCAGTGCAGGTGGAAGACACATTCCTTTTTTTTCCCCTCAGTGCCTCTAAAAGATTGAGCCCCTTCTGAAAAAAAAAATTGCGAGTCAAGGTGGAAATGATGTGATGAAGTTTGGTCACGATGTGCCAGACCGAAAGCCCCAAATCTGTATGTGTTCTGGGGAATGCGAAACTGTCCTCCCTCCAGCATGTGTGAGGGCGCATCCCGCTCGCTCTATCTCTGCACACTTGGCACGCTCTATCCGAATTAATTGCATCTCTGCGAGGGAGAGAGCGAGATGGATAGAGGGAGAGGGAGAGAGGTTTAGTCCTTCTGTTGGGCTGGTCTTGCTACAAGGGGAGTCATTTAAAATTCTGCCTCCCATGCGGCTCCTGGGTTTTACTTTAATGACCCCCCTTCCTCTCCCCTGCTTTTTACCCGACGACTTTCTTGGATTTGGAGCTGCAAACTCAGTTTCCTATGGCTGCATGGTGCTGATACCCATCTTTATTTATGTATACATATAAATAATACTCGTTTATTGACCGGCATCAAGGCCATTGGTCGCAAAATATCTTATGCACCGTCTGACCATCCCTCCCTGCCGTTGCGTTGCCCCACACCCCTCCAAATCCGTGATCACTTATGATGCGATCAACGATCCAACTCTTTTGCCGTTATGTTTTCTTACCATTAAAGAGGCAGGAAGCGATACAGGAGAAAGCTTGTTTCTATCTTTTTTGGTTGTTGTGAGTTTGCTGCTATGGCTAGGCTGCGAACCCGGGTCCTCGGTGTGGGAGTCTGACGCGCTAACCTCTACACCAAAACGGTGGAGTTGCAGCTACATTTTTTCGTTCTCTATTTACCGAGCCTGGGCACACAAGCCACAGCTAACGCACGGTGAGGAAATAATCGCTGATCTTTACAAAACGTGTTTTGCTTTAGAATCGCTTCCTGCCCATTGAACTATATGAGAATCAATTGGTCTCTGGACTAATGGATGAGGCACATGTTGTCAAACAGAGGGATCTTTGAATTTAAAAAAATGTTATTATTTCTTTTAGAAAATTATAAAAACTTTTATTTTTCTAATATTGTTTATATTGGGAAAGCATGTGTATTAAGTAATAATTGAGGTCCAAGTCCACATATGGAAGGATTTATTTGGTGTGTGTGTGTGTGTGTGCGCAGAGGCACTACAGTGAAGCTTCATAAGAGGCACGGTAGGAAATGGCCTCGGTAAGATGAAGCAGAGCTTTCTGCATGATTCTCTGTAGGGGTCTCTCTCTCTCTCTCACACACACACACACGCACGCACACGCGCACAATGCGCACACGCACAATGCGCACACGCACAAGCACACACACGCACACACACGCATCTGTGTGTGAGGTGGGGGTTGAATGGCGTGGGCTGTAGGACAGCGACGACCCACAAGGTCAGAGTAGGCAGTGTATATGGTTGTTTTTCTGTGTTTTTTCTCTCTCAGTGGTGGAGCTGTGTGCTGCCTCCCCGGGTCTCTCATCTGGTCAATACCACCATGCAGCTTCTGACGATCAATGGAGGGTCAATACCTCTCAGACGCCTGCCTCTTTGTGCTCTCACTGATTTAGCTACCACCTACCCAGGCCATCTTTTTATTTTTTATTTTATTTATTTTTTTACTTTTTCTCTCTCCCTCCCTGATTTTTTTATGACCCTAGCGCTCACTTAAATACACGAACCTGCTGAAATTAGAGTCATAGCAATAAATCTAGGGGGCAGAGCGAATGTTTTTTGGCAAACAGCTTAAACCGTAGCCCCTCATCAGGTATGTGTCATCAGGCATTGTCTGCAGAAATGTCTGATGATTTGAAAACAAAAAAAAGGCCAGAGTGACACTAGGAATAATGCTGGTATGAAGTGTGCATCAACTAAACACTGCAGTTCTGCAGTCAACCTCAATGATAACATTATTCTAATGAATCAATAATAATAAAGGCTTCAGCTGACTAAGAACTCATCCGACATAAAGAAGCCTGATTCACCTGTAGATGGGGCAAGTCTAAAAAAGTCCAGCTATAACGGAACTTACAGCCACTCACACAGGACAATCAGTCATGCATGCTATCAGCTGACACATTTGCACACAAGTTACAATCAGACTGATAATAAGTCGGTCTGTTCAACCCGGAGTGGCTCAAACATTCAGTGCTGCTGCTGCTGCTGATGATGATGATGATCGGTGTTTGTGTAGCTGTCCTGCACCACTCCCACTGCCTCTGTCTGCAATTGTTTCTGGTTTTAATTTGCAGAAACAATCTCTTATTAACGTGTGTTGAAGGAAAGGTCCAGTAAACAATGGGTGGTAAATCTCCATAGTTATTCTATTCATTCTGTTAAGGCCTCGAGCACTTTCCCCTTTCTCTGGGGACTGAAATTGCTGTGATGAGGCTGAATCTTAAATATCATCCATGAAAAAGCAAGGCCCTCCGCAACATTATTAAAGGGCCCATATTATGCCCCCTTTTACACAAGTTACATTGGTTTCAGGTGTGTGAACTACATGTCTTTGCCATTCCATGTCAAAACACCTCAAGGATCAAGCCACACAGCACCCTCCTCTTTCTGTATAAACAGCCCTGTGAGACTATGGTCGACTATGGCGCTTTCCTGCTCACTCCTCGCCCCCCTCCCTTCGTGTTCCGCAAAGCTCCGCCTCGCTCCTCCTCGGGTCTGCTGCGCAACTACGGCGTTGCGCTGCCATGACAACAGTCGCACGTAACAAGGCACATACACGACGTAGAGACCCGGGAGGCACAGCGAACACGTTCTCCATAATTACACACAGAGCACAAGGGGCTGGGCGATAGAACGTTAACGACATCCCGCACGCGAGTCTAGCTACGCCGGCCGGTAGCTGCGAGCTACTCCGGCCGGTAGCCGCGAGCTACGCTGGCCGGTAGCCGCGAGCTCCGCCGGCCGGTAGCCGCGAGCTACGCCGGCCGGTAGCCGAACAAAAATATTGTCTTGTGAAAGATAATATATTTTACGTTGCCTTTTATTTGATGGTTAATAATTTACAGTGTAAACTTGGGTGTCACCATTGTTGTGTGACGAAATCAATGGAAGATGGATTTGCCCCGGGTTCACGAGTAGGAACTCCGATTGCGATTGGTGTTCCTTTGTACTTTTTCCAGGAGCAGGTCAGAAAGTCTTGATTCCCGAGTTGTATGGAACATAAGTGTCTGAGTTCCTCTCACTGGGGGCCAGATCGTCTCTTTTGTTCCTATTTGTTCCCCAGTTTTGCTTTGTAACCAACATAGAGTTATGTTATTGTTTTTAAATTTTCTAAATAACCTCAGATATATTTCACAATTTCACAGAAACCTCCTATACTCTGACGCATCCTGAGTCACAGATACAAACTGAAAGACGTCCTCTCTGATCTATACTGTCAGTGGTACAACCCTCAGTTCTGGCAAAACAATGAAAATTGCCAATTTTCAAATTTACAACTGCACAATATTCGTTTAGATAGTCAATCAGTGCTGGTTTTTAAGGATTTTCTATGAAAAGTAAAAGCAAGACTTTTTACTTTTTTCGAGATTAATGAGTAACTAAAAACATTCAAATATAATTTATAATTTATTTGACCAAATCAAACTGGTAATTCATTGTTAACTGAGCAGTATCATATCTGTGAGGACCCTTAAAACTTAGTCTTCACCCCCAAACAGCTCTTTGAAGAGGACCTTTGTGCGGACCGGCCAACATGTCCACACAATTTAAAAATATCCTCACATGTACGTGTGTTAACTTTGAATTTTGAAATCAGAACCTCACACCAACCAAAATCACGCACGCACGCACTTTGTGATACCTCTGTTAAAAGTCTTGTCACAGGGCTTGAGGGCAGTTTAGCTGGTAGCACAGAAACATAGCTCTAACAGTCTTTCACGTCTTTCTCCTTTGCCTTTCTTTCTCCTGAACAGCCAACAGACACTGACCCATTAAATAGAATCAGTCATTATCACATCTGTCCGCCCCTATACCTCCACCTCCTGACCTCACCTTTGCCACAGAAGCAGCACCTTTACTCATGGTAAAGAATATAATAGCATGGTGGTAAAATGTAGGTGTCAAAGTTTGTCAGAAGAGCATCAAATTGCACACATTAGTTAAAATTTCACTCCGTCTGGGCACCACAGCGAAACATCCATTACATCCTTTGATGGTAGCTAATTTAGACATTAGTGGGGCTGTTTTTTTTTTTGCCAATATTACTAAAATATGGTTGTTGTGAAAATTGTTAAAAAAATATTTTACTACTGCGTGGGCAGAGGATGACATTCAACAGCTGTATATCCCGAATGAAAAGACAAACTCAAGTGATAAAAAATGGTCTAAATCCCTCCACTTCTTTCATGTTGTGACAAAAATAATGAAGCTGAAGAGGGATGAAAAACAAATAAAATACGCAAACCAAGGATAAATCATGGAAATACACAAATAGATCATAGAAAATAAAGTTGAAAATGTGTTTTTTGAATATGCTGAATATGTACAGGTGAATATCCAATACAGAAAACACTATAAAAATATTTGAATCGCTTGCAGCAACTGAAACGGGTTTCAGTTTATAGAAAATATCATAATCAAATATTGTGTTGCGCACACTTTGAATCTCTCGCATCAGCCGACTAACATCACCTCTCCCAAAGTGACGGATGATTTGAAGGCCCCTGTGGAGCCCAATGACATTATGGTAATTGTCATTTCTGGGGTTGGAGTGCATGCGTGACTGACGCCATTAGAGAAAGTGCAATTACAGTAGGCCTTGGTGACCTTGCTGACTAGTGGAGGTCAGGGCTTCTCATTAGAGTGTGGTGGAAGGCAGCCCAGTGTCTCCACAGTGCCAATCAATAAGAGCGTAGGGTGGTCGGCGCTAATCATAGCTTTGACGCAGCCTCACGCTCTGCCACCCCCCATCACCACACATCCCCACCGCTCTTCCTCCGTTCCATCTTTTAGCTCCCTTATTACCAGAGCAGCAGCACCTTTTTATACTCCACCCCTGAATGGCAAAATGGTTTTAAACACACACACATACACACACAAATACAGTATAACGCATATGTGTCAAAAAAATGAACTTGCAGGGAAAATATAGAAACTAGTAAGCTTTGGCATTGCTGTAATAAACCGTTAGGTACTGCAAGTTATTGTCATTTATGTTCATATTTAACATGTATTCACCGCTGAGACACTGTATTATGTAGAAAAATTTTGATTCAATGTACAGTTTTAGTTCTTTAAGGAACACAACTAAGTTCAGGTTTTGTGAGTTCAGGTTCAGGTGCAACTTATCATTTCTTTCTGCTGCTCAGGTTTTTATTCACCGGCCCTGTAGCACATGGGTGTTTCTCAGATTAGTCTGTATGATGTATAGTTAACAGTTTTGAACACAAGGTGCACTGATGAAAAAAACAAAACAACAGAAAAAACAGCTGGTAAAGCAATAAGACCTTGGAAAACTCCTCTCTCTGTTTTATGTGGTGAGGTGATGTAATCCATGGACCTCTACTCTTAACCCCTAGACACTGTCAAGACTTGTTGGCAGAGATGCATGGTACACAGCACTCTTTTTTTTGTCTGGACGTGAGAAGACATCAGTATTGATTTGTGTTTATTTATAAATCACTTCTCCAACAGTTACCATCACGGGGATGTATCAGGCAAGCTGATCCTTGTGAACCATATCCCTTGTGTTCCTGCATGCCAACTGTTTTACTGTTCTTCGATTGTATTAACTAGCTTGAATGAACTTTAATCAATTGACTCAACATATACATTTCTTTTGTTTAAGAGACCGATATTTGTTCTAAATCGGTCATTTATGGACTTCACTGGTGCAGACACCACCAAAGCAAAATATTACAATATATTATGGCACCAGCTGTCATCAATGACTTAATGAATAGGTACAACAATTCCAACAATCTCCTACATTATGTACAGTACCAGCTCAACGCAAGCCAGATATATTTAACGTGATCCGACATAATGATGCTTCTATTATAAACCCCACATTAACTGTGTTTACATTTTTCCCACACTGTATAAGATATAGACTGTATATAAAGATGGACGACATGACAGCTCCCCAAAAGTGAAGCCAAAACATCTGGATCGCTCCCTGCTCATAAACCCCACCTCCTTCATGTTGGCAGATGGGACAATCCAATCCAAAGATGGTTTCCGTCATTTTGTATATTCAAGAGTTTTCTTATAAATGTATAACTTAAGATATATGATGCGATAAAATATATAGTTGGTTATAGCCGGTATTTGTTTTAAATCTGAGGGGGTTTAGGGAAAACCTTTTTCTGTCACTCCAGCATCAGTGTAGCTCTAAGCCTAGCGTATTCTATCAGAGGATGAAACAGTCAAAGCTTTGACAAATATACCTTCTGTACCTTAACACATTAAGACTGTAACATGTGAGTTGGCCAACTGAAAAAGAGCAGTGCAACATATATCCAATGCCCACTTTGCAGTGAAGATGTCTATTTAAGGAGTCATTTTGCATTGCAAGCTGCTACTGCACTTATCATTTGCTGAATTTGTTGAACCATCGCAAACAATTCTGCTCATATACTTCATTAGCAACACCTACCTGTCTATATTAACTTGTAAGATATGATATTCCTAAGCCAGCCAGACCTTGTGTACATGCCAAATATCTACTCTGCACACCTTAGTAGTCAGAACACAACAGTTATCAGTGTCAACTGGCAGCAGCTACAGTAACGGGTGGCTAAGAGAACTTTTATTCAGCAGTTTTCCCATCTTTCGTCAGATGAGATTAACTGAGCAATTGATGCCTCTGCACTGTGAGTGTGTGTCGCAGTGTGCTTGGTCCACGGTGGTGCTAGGTCTGCATTGTGGCTTGAGGTCAAGCAGTCAGGCAGACAGACTGTCTGCAGAGATGGAGGGAGAGGGGGTGGCTGGTCAGAAGATTCGCCACGTCCTCACTGTTTGCGCTCCAGTGGTTCAGTCACCGGTGCCCCCTGTTAAATTAAGATCCCCATTGACAAAGATAGTCAACTATGCAGAGATGCCCCCCTTTGTCCCCAACCAGGTTTTATCCAAGTGGCAACCCACCGTAACGTCACCCATTGGTTTGTGAGCTGCCGCTTTAAAGCCTTGAGTTTTTCATTTTGGCCAAACTTTGATTTTTTAAACAGAACTACATTCACAACTATATTTGTGAGGAGTGAGGGACGTTTCTGACTGTGCACGTCTACCTGCAGCCTGCACCCATTGGACTAGGTATTCATGCCCCAATGCATACCGTGTGTTATCATCTATTTCAATCTAAATGAACATCGTGCTGTATTAAAGATGATTTGAAACTAGCGACAGACCATAAACTCCTCAGAAGAATGTTTACTGACATTATAAATCAAGTGAGGAGTCATTTTCTCATAGATTTTTACATAAACCGACTTATTTTTGCAACCAGTGGAGTCGCCCTCTGCTGGTCATTTGAAAGAATACATATTTCAGGCTATTGCGCATTGGTTTCACTTTCCGGACCCTGAGTCTACATCCATTTTATGTACAGTGTATTGTTTTATCATTCTTTACTCTGTTCATCTTGTTTCCTCTCTCGTTCTTTCTTAATTATTTTTCCAGGGTCTAAGTCAAGTGGGAAAACACTGCTTTCCATCTATCACTGTCTCCTGGCATATATGCAACTCTCACTCTGAAAACTGAAGAAAGAACTATAAGGGTTTTTTGATTGGGGGTGGACACTATAATTGCAGCTGAGGTGTAAAACTAGCATCCCATGGCTATTTGGGGCTTTTAGTGCCTTGTTTGCTAAAAACAAAGCTTGTGTCATTTTGATAACAAGAACAAGATCAGCGGGCACAGTAGGATCATGATGCTTAGCGGTGTGGCTCTGGGGATGGCAGTGTTGGTCTGTTGATAAACCCTTCTGATCCAGACTGAAATAAATAAACTATTGAATGGATTGTCATGAAAATTTGCACAGACATTCATGGTCCCCAAAGGATGAATCCAACTGACTTTGGTGTTTGCTTTACCTTTTCACCAACATCCATATGTCTTAATTTCAAATTGTCCTGCATGTTGGCAATGTAATTGTGAGCATGACTTCAAATCTGATGCTACTTTAAACCAGTGTAGCTTACTGATATTAACGAGGCATCAATGGTGACTCTGCATTTTCTGACAAAATCAGTTGCAGTAAAAGGCACAGCCTATTGCACCTGAATGATGCAAACTCATTGAGGTCCAAATATTTATTTTCCCCAGTCAGTTAGACGAGTAGCTCGGATTTTGAATAAAAAGAGAGATCCCTGCGGTACAGAGGATTGTTGGTGTGTATGGTGATGGTTCAAACTGTCACAACTTTTTTTAAGAAAGCACCTTGAGATTGCCTCAAGCTCTTCTAACCCAACTCTCGCTGCTGTTACCCGCCCAACACACACACCTCCAACTAGTGAGTTGTTAATAGTATTATTTAATATAAATTTTTCTAAATCAATATCCATGTGTCAGAGATTGTATTGCAAGCCGCAGATGCACCACACATACTTTTCACTCACCATTGTGTTTAATGTAACCCGGTGTTTGAACTCTACTCCAGCGCAGGTTCAGTGATATTTTTCTGTCAACAATATGAAAACACCATAACGAATAAAACTCTCTAGGTACTTTGTCTTCACCAACCAGTTTGTGGCTTTCACAAAGCCCACCAGGACCTGCTGAAATGTTGGGTGATTAGATATGTAACTGATTTAAAATTTAAATCCGTCAGGTGACAAATATATAGTTCAATTTAAAAAAGGCTAATTAATTTCCTTAATAGCCTGACCCTGTTCTGCCCCCGTAATTCAAACTGGAGTACAGAGCTTGTGTTTGTTGGTGTCCACTTTCAGCCGCAGCTCTGGTGCTCGAAACTATTTATGGCAGGTGGATGGTTTATGTGAGATTAAAATAAAACAGACAAAAGACAAAAATAAGTGTATTGCTTTCACGTGTGTGTAGGTGTGTGTACAAAATAACTCAACAATACATAAGACAGAGATATGATCGTAAAAACATATTTTACAAAATGCCTCTGCCTATAATAGGGCTAGAGAGAATCTAAGGCTTATATTGATTAGAAATTCATTACCCATCATATGACATCGTATGATAAGTGATATTATCAACGTTATTCACCCAACTAAAGATATTGTTGAAATCTGCCAACAAGGGATAGGAACGTAAATTTGCAGGAGGAAGGATCACACGGGACAAAGACTATCAATATCATCTTCTTAACCGTAGAACTTTGGATAGACACTCTGACTCCAATGCAAACAAACTTTTTTAAAGTCCACACTAAAAGTAGCGAACGATCACAACAACAATGACATGTACAAAACCGGAACTGAAAACTAATTACCACCTACATGGTAGAAATGTAACATTTCTGTTAAACCGATTATCTATGCAGTGATTATCACAATATCTGTACCAAATAATATAGTTACGGAGAAAAAGAGGAGCTAGTATTGTTAACAGTTGTACTAAAATTTGTTGTATAAAGTATCATTTAGTGCACATACCAGTGGAAAGAGTACATAAAGAAACTGCTAAGTAGACGTAACAGCAAGTACACACACCTCTTAGTAATTCATCATCCTTTTCTTGGTGAAAGAGTTTTAACAAACCCTTTCTATTAATAGTAATCTTCAGCTACATTTATATTTATAAGCCTTCATGGGCATTAAAAAGACAGAATAGAAGGTTGATAAATATTTTGTTCCTTCAGTGGACACTGTATTTTATCAAAGTATTTATCCACTTTTGTGCAAATGCAGAAGTGGTCATATCATTTTAGTAATTTTAAAGTTGACTAAATTGTTCACTGAAAGTGTGTGGGACTGCACGAGTGTGGCACTCGAAATGAAAGAAGACTTCCTTGCCCAATCACACACTCCTTGCTGTGTTTATTAGCAATTGAAGTGCTGATGAAAGTACAAAAGACTATCATAAGAGTGATTTTGTGAGGAGCACTTCATTCATTCTGCTGGAGCAAGGGCCTCATGCAGTTTAAAGCCTTATTTGCAATGTGCAGCCGACAAGAGGACAAAAGGCTCGGCAATTAATATGATAGATTTTCATTAAATTCATGAAATTTAAAAGAAAAATCTAAAGCGTGATATTTTCCATCAGTGCCAAACAAAGAGAATAACCGCACTGCATGTGAAGAGACATTCAGATTTCTTATCTGCACACATAAATGATTTTAGCAGCAAAGGCGTAGCTGTGTTTTGGTTAAAACTCAACAGACCTTCCTGCCCGCTGTGTTGTCGATGACTATGCACCGCTCCATCCACTTTCTGTGGCTGTTGGTAATGGATTGTAAACCCTGGTGCAGGCAGACAGCGCTGCTGAGGGAGCCGCACCCCCATACCTTCAGGCGATACTCCAGCCCTGCGCGCTGCTCGTACTCCATGCTCTGCTTCCCTCTCTTGCTTGGCCCTTCCTCATCTGATCAACACTCCACCCGGCCCGACTCTTTTCCCCTGCCTCCCAAATGCTGGAATGACCTTCTCTCTGCAGCACTGAACAGCAGCGTCGCTACCTATTTTGGTGTGTTCGCAAAACACGCATCACCTTCCCAAAATTCACCTCCACAACCCCTAGAATTCTTTGTATACAGCACATTTATAAATTTGCACTTGTCTAAGTCTAAATCTTTTATTCCACTTGCCTCTCTACGAGGAGCTCACAAATAAGTGTCATACTGATTCATTACTATAAGCTAAATATTAAATTCAATGGAAAAAATGTTCCATAATCGATATTTAGAACTTCCATAGGCAACGGCATCTTGGATGAATAATGAGACAACAAGCAAGAACAGTTGCCTGTCAATCTAGTGAGGCAAGATTTAAAATCTATAATATTTGATGATGATTGATAACATCCAAAGAGGACAACTCCATAAATACCATGGAGCAGGGCCTCAGAAGAGGAGAATGCCACCAAGCCAAAAGCCAGCTTAACAAGGAAATCAGACTGGAGAGTCAGGTTGCCAACAATGACGCACACTACAGGAAAAGACTCAACTGTTCTCCTTCCCTTCACTCACCAACTATCCTATTTTTTCCCAGATGCCAAATCTAATCTACCCAGCAAATTAATCTTTATCTGAAATTCAACCAAAATGTTTAGTCGATCTTTGTACAAGTCACCACAAATAAGCCTTGGAGTTTGAATCTTGAAAATCTTAGCATGCATGCATGACATTGTATTACACCAACAACATCGAGTTCCTACACATCCAACTGCTCAGCAAACAAAGGCTATATGTCATTCTTTTTGTTATGTTAGTTTTCATCTTGGATGTCGCTAACAAATAAAACAATGCATCATATCTGTGTAAGATCCTTCATCCTTAATCTACCTCATCATTCAACGTGGTCCTTTGGCTTCTCTGAGTTTGCCAATTCCTTTTCTGTCAGCTTGTCTCAACACGCTGAGCATGAGGAGGCTCAACCCGCGACTTGTATTTAAGATAACGCTAAATATCTCCTCCCACCTGTAGGGGGACCAAGAGCAATTCCTACATTTTGTTGCTTTAAACATCTAAAGAAGACAGTTTTATTTTCAACAACTGTATTCATGACCAACATCAGTAGATCCAGGTGGAAATGCGCTGAATGTAATCATATGCATATGGAGAAGATCTGTGTGGGGAAAAAAGAGAAAATAAAAACATCTCAAAGATCCACATCTGCTTAACCATAAGGAGAGGGGTGCAAATGCCAGCAAGGCCCCTTTAACCGCTATATTATGTCCATAATCTTATAGAGGTTTCTGTATTTTTATGGTCAGCAGTTTGACCATTTGCAGCATCCCGGCTCTACGCTGTCAATGAGTGAGAAGGGAAGAGAAATGGCCCGGCCTGAGTGGGTCTACGTTTCAGTGGGGGAGACAGATGCTTGTTTACTGGCCTCATTATGTCAGCAGCTGTCCCAAGCAGGTCACACTGTGGTCCTCTGTCCACCTACTGAGACCCATAAGTCCAGCACCTGACAACGGGCACACTGCAAAGGGTCTCGAATATGAGAAAGCTTTAGAGGCTCTTCATTTAAATTGCTGTCACATGTTTGTCCAAACATAATTGCAGCAGAATAGATAATGGCCCAATATAATATAAGTTGTGAATAGATGAAAAATACAATTTTTTGAATTTCTCAACTGATTGCTAAGTACATAAAGAAGAACACTCAAAATTAAGAGCCTGTTTATATTTTTGCATGTATAAATAAAGTTGATGTTTTATATGTTGATGACTCACCAGCCGCCTTTGATTGATTCATCCAGCAATTTCATTTTGAGATTTCGTTCAGTTGAGTAAATATTACCATTTAACACAGTGAATCCAATAACACATGAGTATGAAGACTTTTACCATATCCTACTGCTGTTTTTTTTTTCCAGGTGAGGACCTCTACAGATTACTATTCCGTAAATCACCACTACATTTGAATGAGTTCAATATAAAACCAAATAAAATATATATTATCTAACTCCACCATACTAATTTTGATGTGCATACTGCATATTTCCAGGCCCCAAACGTGCACATGAATGTGTTGTTTTTCCTCTCTGCAGTCCTCACATCTATAATCCCTTTTATTGAAATCCGTATCACCTGCCACCTGCGCAGTCCAGCACCCTGAAGCATTAGACGGCTGGCATACTGACGGGCACTGCGGTGAGAGGAGGGAGAGGCAGAGACACGGCCACAATGTCTTTCATTTAGTCGCAATGACAGACTTTTACAATGGAGTCAAATTAGTGCTTTATTTCATGTGTAAATTTAACTGGAAGGCTACAAGCAACTTAGCAGCAGCAGCAGCAGCGAGGGTCTACAGCGCAGATATGTGAGCCAGTGAAAGAACCTTAATTTTCACTGACAGTGGTACCAAATTTTGCTGTGAGCTTGACATCCCCCTGTTGTTATGGCAGCACGCTGTCACCAGGCCTGCCTCCACTGTTGGTCAGGAAGATGGTGTCATGGTGGGCATCTTGGCTAGATGCATGTTCCCTGCATCCCCATGAGAATATTAGCATTGCTTCTTTCCCTTAAAGCCCACAGCAACACAAGACAGAACGTTGTGTTTGGGGACAGATTGAGATGAAGAGGGTGAGGTAGTCCACACCACTAGGGAGGTGAAGAGAGAAGACAGAGTGATAGAGAGAGAAGGAAGCCAGAGGGAGAGAGGAAAAGGGGGAGGATTGAGCAGAGAGAGTGTGAGGCAATTTTGCAAACCTGTAACACATTAATTATTAACAAACTTGGGCTAAATGCATAAACTCTCCCTCCTTGTTCATTCTCTCCTCGCCTTTCTTCACACTTACCTCCGGCAGGAAACTCACCTCACGCACTCTAGAAGGGTACACACGTATAAACACATACACACACAAGCGCAAAACCCAACGAGGTGGCACGTGATGCTCGTAACATGAAGTGGAGCATGTCAAAGAGCTGGGGAATGTGTCAGGCACAAGGCCTGCAAAGACTGGGAAAACCAGAGGAAGAAGCCAGTGAGGATGACGTGAGGCAGAGAAAGGAGAAGGAAGATGTGTTGCAGTAGGTTGGGGTTTTTTTGTATTTAAGGGCTAATAAGGCCACTAACTCACAATTCATGAAAAAAAATATACACGGCAGGACCAGGCAGTCTGACTTTGACATTGACAAATGATGGATGAATACGGGTAGAGTATTACAATGTAAGTGTGTTCAAGTACAGCAGCTACAGATATATTCATCCTTTGCTTGGAGATCAGCAAATCTTTCATGCAGCTTGGTTGGCTGCTAATCATTAATAAGTGGTCAGTCTTTTTGACGTTCAGTATTCTCTAATCAATCGCCTAGAACATTGCAACGGCATAACGTGAATGTGCCTCAGTGTGTGTGTGTGTGTGTGTGTGTGTGTGTGTGTGTGTTTGTGTGTGTGTGTTGAGGCAGGCACTGCTTGAGCGGTCACTCTACCCCTCAGGCAATGGTGTGTGTTTGGAAGGGAATGGATCCTCCCACCAGACCTGGGGGAGGATGTGTGTGTGTGTGATTGTCCCTACAAAACTTGCTGCAGTCTGTCCTCTCACACAGGAGTCGGGTATCCATGAGCAAACAAATACAGAGACAGCACCCCCCCACCCCAAAAAAAACCCCATACAATTTGTGAGTAAACAACCGAAATTGACAATCATTATGCAGGACGTTATGATCCTCTTTACGTCTGTGATTTTGCTTAAAGAGGAAACGGACAACTTTCCTGCCCCTAGTGGTTGCAGGTGGTATCATTGTTTGGTCACTGGTGTGAAGACGCTGCAGTAGCAAGACGCCGGTAAGGACGCAGGTACTTTTCCTCAGAGCTCCTGAGGGAGCGATCAACACCACTTTGGAGATAACAGAGGAGAAGAAAGAAGTATGTTCACTTAAGCTCCCACTAGGGCTGAACGATTAATTGCATTTGCGATAATATCGCGATATGATAAAACGCGATTTTCTAACCGCAAGGGACACGATTACACGGTTCACGTGATACGCGAGCGAATGGAGCACTCGGTTCCAAGAACAATCATCAGTCACGCTGCACTAACCTGCTGCGCAATGGCCTCAAGCTCGACAGAACAGTCGGAAACTGATACAGCGGAGACTTTAATCTCCAAGAGGAGCAGCATGTCGGTTTTAAAAAGGACGATGCTGCGCAGTGTCAGGTGTTGTGCAGAACGTGCCGTGCTATCGTTGCTACTTCATGGGGCAACACCACCAACCTGTATCAGCGCTTGGCACAGCGCCACAGCGGCTACATGACGAGTGTATGGCCAACAAGTCAGTGACAGTAGTGACGAACACAGAACCACACGAGAGTTGTTTGAGACTGTTACTCCGTATGAAAATGTCTCACGTGGCACCGTGAGGTGACGAACACCACGACTGTTCCCTCGTTAAAGAGACAGACTGCTAACAGAGAGAGAGCTCTCTCCACTTCTCCTCTTCAACACATCTCGCTCTCTGTCAGTGTGTGTGTGTGTGTGTGTGTGTGTGTGTGTGTGTGTGCGCGCGCGCTCTAATTATAATCGCAAATCGAATCGCAATATCTGCTAAAAAAATCGCGATTCGATATTTTCCCCAAATCGTTCAGCCCTAGCTCCCACTTCGTTTTCTGGCTCCTAGCGTTAGCATCATGGCTAACTCAATCAAACAACCAAATAACAAAGGACAAAGCATCACACATTATGGATAAGTGGCCACTGTGCAATTGAAATTGTCACCCCCTTTAGCATTAAGTGCTCAGTACACACACCTTCGTAGAAATCAATCTTTGAGTTTACAGTTTGACAGACTGAGGAACAAATGGGTTCTGCGGTTCGTTCAGTCGAGGCTCTGGGGCTCTAAATCTTCTACCTGATGGCAAAAGCTGATATTCTTCAAATAAGATATGAGAGGGGTCGGATGTATTTTCAGCTACCAGAGACAACATTCTTCTACAATACACAGCTTGACAAACAATTTTTGTGCAGATTTGTCCCTGTCAAGTTTGTGAAAAAAAGGTCAGTGGCAGTGGTTACATTATTTAAACGAGCACAGCTCATACTGCAGAATCACAGATAAGTTTTTTATTATTATTTCCATTCTTATTCAGTCACAAAACCCGGCACCTGCATTACCCAAGACGCAATTTGACAACGCACAGATTGGCCCTAGATATTCAGGTGGGTTCCACTGGGATCAGCTGATGTAGCCTGGAGCCACTGGAGCCTCGAGCAAGGATGAAGAATGGGCAACGGAGGGAAGTTCACTTCTTTCTTACTGGAGCCATAAAGGCTATATATATATATATATATATAGCCTTGTCTAATGTTGTTCACATTAATATGATGGACATAAAGCTACATGTTTATGCAGCCCACTTGAATGACGATAATAATTCCCCTTAAATGGTAATAACCACCAGGTTATCAACACACTTAACCTTCAGATTACCTATAATTCGAAAATACGCCACAACCTCAGTGGGCCAGCACTCAACAAGCACACACACAAGCCCACATATATAAACCAGAACACCGGATGCTTTTGGGGCCCAAAACTTTCAACTGAGCAATAAAATAAAAGTGTGCTACCTTGGTCCCCCGGATGAAGAACGAGACGCAGGCAGGTGTCCGGAGACGGCGCGTGGCCTCGGCAGCTGATGACGTCACCAGTCCCTCAGGTCTCCCGTGACGAAGATCAAGGTGGCGGACCGATGTCCAGGGATGGCGTGTGGTCTCTCCCGCGAAGCAGAGGAAGCTCTCAGCGTTAACTGGGCAGTCTCGCAATCCCTCGAGGTTTCCACGTCGACAACGACGAGCTAAAGCCTTCGGAGCAAGCCGAGTTAGCCACGCGGTGGCTAAGAGTCCGTTCACTTTGCTAATGAGTGCTAATAATAATAATGAACACCGTAAGCTAATGAGCTAATACACACGCGAAGCTAATAGAAACATGTGAACAACAGTACATGTGACGAACTTGGATATTTGATATTTGTTTGCACAAACTTTTTTTCACGGACTTATTTCCACCGTGACTTAGTTAGTCAAGTGTCCCCACTGACTCCACTCTACCTCCTCTCACTGCAATTGATCTTTCACAATAAAACTCAACTCTACTTCCGCTGACTGCAATTGATCTTTCACAATAAAAATCCACTCTACTTCCGCTGACTGCAATTGGTCTTTCACAATAAAACTCCACTCTACTTCCTCTATCTGCAATTCATCTTTCACAATAAAACTCCACTCTACTTCCTCTGACTAATTGATCTTCAACAATAAAACTCCACTCTACTTCCTCTGACTGCAATGGATCTTTCACAATAAAACACGAGATCCATAACTATATATGTCTCGTTTGAAACGTATTTATTGCATTGTACCCTTTTTAACTCTGCATGAAATAACCTTTTAACCATATTTAAGATGTACCTATTAACGTCATTTACAACAACTTCTCATATAGGTTTTTACAAAGTTACATTTACCTTTATCTTAACATAACTTTATAACGATGTATAACATTTTTAAACAGGTTACATATGTATCTCCCATCTTTTCCCCATGGCAGTAACATGAACCTATGAACAGCTGTATTTAAATCTGTCCTAAGTTTCTTTCTTGTGATCACTCGAGTTTGTTGCATCTTGAGTTTGGATTATGCTGTCACTTTCCTCGCATCTCTCTTTTGCGGTTACTTCCTGTCTTTGTCCTTTTCCCCCCATTGTCATTGTCTTCACCTGTCCTGCTGTGTTTTATCTGTGTTTAATTTCCCCAGCCTCCTTTGTGTATATGGTCCCTGTGCTCCCAGTCCTCTGTGTCGGTTTGTATTTTCTGCTCAGCTCCCCTGTGTTGGCTCCTGTTGTCATCCGTGGATCAATATTTTTTCTTTGTGCTTTTTGCTCTTTTAAGTTTGGACTTTTTCGTTTGTCCCATGCTCACTACCTGCCCTGTGTCTACATTTGGGTCCTGTTTCAGCGAAACATAACAACCACATGCTCTGAGTAAAGACAAGGTTGGCTCCACGATTCAATTCCCATGAGCATGCTTTCATCCAAATGGCAAGTGAATCAAATGGAGAAATTTGAGAAAATGAAAAGTGCCATCATTGACTTAACACTGAGCTGTGAATAAACAGGCGTCCTGAGAAGCACAAAAGCAAATCTTGTTGTAGTTTCATTGAGTACTTTTCCAGAATCGATTGGCTTTACCTCTGTTTGTGTTGTTCTTTTCCTAATGGTTATATTTCATTCTGTCTGAATACAAAAACAAATGCACTTATTCTCATAAATATTATGCACATGACCAACGGCCATGGTATTTACATCACAATAGGCACCATTAAGTTACAATGACTGCTTTGATGCTTGCAGCGGGGTGTATGACATTTCTTTGATATCAGGGGGGACAAAGGTCTTTGTTTTTAATACAGATAAGCAGAAAAAAATGTGAGATGCTGAATTACTTTTGGGCTTCACGGTGTGCATTGCATTGTTTTGAATCTATATGCTGATGTGTTTAGAGTCTGCCTCATGTTTTAATTTCTGATACACTAAATCGAAGATCTCTGCTCATCGTACACAATGATATGTAATCAGCAGCATACAACATAAATAACTATCTGATCATTTTTTTTCTTTTTCCTCCACTACTGTATGTTAGAAACGGAGGTCTCTCCTTGGTGAAGAGAGTCTTTAGCCATTATCTGTTCCCCGTCCAACTGCACTGCACTATGCAATTTTGCCAATGGTAGCAGTAATGCCATGTCCACTTTTATGCATGAGGAAAAATCAGACGTGGGTGATAGCCAGTTGCTGCGGCACTTCACATCACCTTAGAGCTTCACATGCTTTCATGTGTCACGGCTCAAGCTAAATGGTTACGGAGATGCAGGGTGGGCAGTGGTCACACAAGGGACAGTGGTGGTAACCAGAAAAACAGGAAGGTGGAGAGATTAATGTATTTTAAGAGCAATTCAATATGATCAAGACCTGCCAAACTATTCACCAATAATTTCACTCCGTTCTGTTACCACAATGCATCACAATAGGTTCCACTCTTTTTTCTTCTGCCTGCCGTGTTCCCTGCTGTCACTCATCAGTTGGTGCAATCGTCCCCTCTGCGACTTGGCCATCAACTCAGATTTATCTTGGGATAACTGTATATACAGTCTTTCAATTATTCAGGGCTAAAGAAAAAAATTCTCAATGATGTAGACCACGTCTACATCACTGGACACCAGATGTAGATATGCTCACAAATTCTTCATGATAAAACTTGCACAGTGTACAGTCTGGTCCATCGGTAACTGTTCTCTTTTATAAACTATATTTCCTCTTCTGCATCTAGGCATGGCTATACAGTTTTAAGTAAACAGTGTGCAAATGTTGTACACCTTGTAGGATTTTCAAAATTTCCTTTTCCTGCGCTGTTACAATCATCATCTATGTTTATATTTATTTTATTTTTTTATGACCTCATGGGGCCAGATGGAGAGCTATAAATTTGAGAAAGGTCATGACGCAATATTTCTGATACTTAGCACCAAACACAACATAATAGTAATTGAATTGGATTTTTATTTCAGTTCTAAGTGGGCGGGAACATTAAAACTGTAAATAAACTTTAACAGCTATGCAACACCTGGTAAGGCTGTTGCTTAAAGAAAGGGTGCCCATCAAAATAGGAAATGATGATTCCTGTTTGATTTTTTTTTCTATTGTGTCACAAGCTGAGATGGGGATAATTATGCACGCTTCTATGGTTTCGGGTAAAATAAGTACTTCATAATACAATTGAGGCTCTGTGTTGGACTGGTGTTCCACGCATGTGCATTTCCCAATCCACACTTCCAATATTCCAGTTGATGGCGGTAATGTACCACAAAGTTGTGTGCCAACTGCAATAAAAATCAATAAGTCAAATAATAAGAAGCTGCCTATGGCAACTGTCCAAAGCAGGAGCAACACGGGCTGCATTCAACGCCCGACACAACCTCACAACTTTTTTTGCGACACCTGTGCCAGGCTGTTGTTAGAAGAGGTCTACTGGACTAATGAACCATCTCTGTAATGTTTTGCTTTCTTTCTTTTTTTTCAAACTGGACCCAAAATGCAAACCCGGACAGGGCAGATGGTAAGTAAGAGGTTTTGATGATGATTTTCGCTAAGGGAGCATGGGCAGGCAGGTGAGTGCTGGGCTGGGCCGGGCCGGGCTGGCGCGGAGGTGACGCGGCAAAAGATGCACAGAGGAGCGAGCAGGCTGGTGTCCGGATCCTGAGTGTAGCTGATTGATCTGACAGAGACTGACTGGAGAGGTGGAGTCTTTATACTGTTGAGGAGTTGATTGTTCATTGTGCAAAGCTGCTCCAGGTGCAGAGAACAAGGCCACACACACACACACACACACACACACACACACACACACACACACACACAAAGGTAAATCTGGAATAGTCAGTCTCACCATAAAAATAGGAATACATTTTGTTTTTTGGAGCGTGTCCAGTCAACACATTTACAACATGGACAGTCACAAATGTTGGGCTCTGTGGACCCACATGGACGGATGACGACATTTATTGTGGACCAAACCCAACCATCACAAACAAGTCGCCATGGAAAATATAAATTGGCCTTTGAGGTTACTAGACCTGCATCCTCATGGTTACAATAGCAAAAACGTGCTATTGTTGTGTAATGTTGTGTAATTGTCTCGGTCCTTTGCATCCACCCCATACTCCTCACACTTTCTTGCCGAGAGCAGCAGGAAAATTTCAGGAACATTCAGACGAGGGGACAGGTGGTGCCTGGGTAGAGCGCCCACTCGCTCACCGTGATCTCCCTGCTGTATTCTCACACGGGTTCACTCAGACATTTTTCGGACATTTTACTAGGGAGCTGGCATGTGCATGTCTGAAAGCATCTATAGTGTGAAAAGAGAGTGATATTGATCTTCTCATCTTCCCAAAATGTTAAACCACTCCTCATGGTGTTTGCACATTTGCCCGTCACCCTGCTTTTGTTTCACGTCCCTCTGAGAACTGAACACCTCATTAGACCTTCCTCCTTCAGCTCGTTACACGTGGATGACTATAACGGACACCTTGTGCTTGGACTGTGTCACCTTGGCTCTCTGTGGGCTCCGCTTCTGTGGCACCGATCCCGACATGATCTCTAAGGACATCTTACTCTGTCTCTTGATGTGTCTGAAGAAAGGAGGGGAGAGGAACCACAGATTTCAGGTGAGTTTGTGCATTGTTGCTACAGCTGTTACTCTGTTGATTTAAACCGTGGTTATGTCTTTTTTTATTGTTGCACAGTTAGTCGTAGTATGCACTCATGCTGACATATACACTAATACTTAGGAGGCACATATAGGAAAGATATCGGCACTGTCCATGTGGCCTGTGAGGATGGTCTCTCTGGCCCCGACAACCTGGCTCACCATGGCAACACTTCCCACTGTGCAGGTCCTGCAGCTGCACACGTCTCCGGCACACAGCATGCAAACCAGGCGTCCAGCACGAACATATCATACCCCTAAAATATACACCCACAAAGACTTCCCTTCATAGGCGCGTACAAATATACACAATCACAGAGCCAAAGAAAAGACGTACCACCGCTCAGTTATTTCATTATTATTGATGAATATAAAGACACAAATGACAGCAATTCTTTCCAAGGTATTTAGTTGTTTAAGGTACGTGCATTTCCACATAAATCTCGTGAAATTTATTTGATCAAAGATGAAGGATTAAGAGTTGAATCAAAGCTTTGTACTTTTTCAAATTGTTTGGGGTCTTTGGTTGGTGACACTGAGCAAGCAGCCGCCTACCAGCCGTGCCACTGCCTCTGCAGTTCAGACCCGAGGGGCCCCCTGCTGCTATCTGGCCAGAAAATCATTAAAATATTCTTACTCCATAGACCTTTTTTTTTTAGAGTAGGATGAAATTTCTTTCCTATTCCCAGAGGGGTTACTGGTTTTCCACTGTAGACAGAGACATATACATCGACAGAGACATACACAAAATCAATGACACAAGGCAGAGTCATTGAAGGAAAGGAAAGTACATAGTTCCTTGCAGTCCAGTGGAAGGGTCAGTGAAAGCCAAGTATAAGTTAGATAAAACATGACATATTTTAACAACTTGATGATCACCACAGGCATCCTAAAGTACTGGCCATGGTTATCACTTACGATAAACTAAATATCATAACTTATTAAATCAGCTGTATATTCTGTGGCTGTACATTGGTTTGCACGGAAGTTTTTCTCACTACATGCACTGCAATGTATTGTACTGTAGTTGCTGTTGCTGTTTTGTACCTACATTACAAATAATTAATTCATGTTGGCTCACAGAACATCGAATTAATGAATCATGTACATGGAATTATTGAACAAGATACATTTTCTCTAATTAAGTCAACTAAAGAACAGAACATCTGAGTAAAATTGTCTAAAACAGGGCGTGGTGAACCTCTGGCCTCCGGGTCGTATACAGCCTGCAAGACAATTGGATCTGGCCTGCAACACAGATCATGAATCTGAAAAAAGCGGCTCAAAAATCCAAAATATTCCTCAGCTATTATTTTTTTCTGCGAAAAAAAATGAAATCAATGGTAGACAGATGTATCCTTCAGGTTGGTGCCCGTATACTGTAACTGTATGCCTCTCGGGTCATGGTCAAGGTGACGGAAAACCATGCTGTTACGTGTCATCGCTGATGTGCTTGGACAAGTTAACGCTTTTCAGCAGTTTGTTTGACCAACGAGTAGCTTTCACAGGACCACATTCATACAAAGACAGTGTTATTCAGGTAAGTTTTGGCGGTGAGTGAATTAATGGCTGGGAAGCTGAAATCTCATTCAGAAGGAGTGTGTTTGACGCAGTCTCGTTGCCACTGCAAAGTTGCTGAAAACAAGTACAATTTTTCCAAAGTGTACATTTTCCTGTTGCAGATCAGGTTATCAATATGGCAACAGATATATATATAAAAAATACTTTAAAGCCATCACAAGAAATTTCCAGTTTGAGTCTCTGGCCTGTGATGAAACAACAGACATTATTAATACCACACTTTTGTTTGTGGCATCACTGCTGACTCTGATACGTGGAAGGAATTGCTTCTGATACACCATTGCACTGCCAATGGTTGCTGTTTTGGCCAAAACTCGCTTTGACTATCATCATCATCATCATCATCATCATCATCATCATCATCTGACATCAGATGCCTCACTAAAGAGAAGTTGTTCCAGCCGTTGCATCATAGTGTGACAAATGTGTTAAATAATTCAGTATGACCCTTGAAGGATGTAATACAAATTGAAAAGGAAAAAGGTTCAGCACGCCTTTATATATTTTGTGACTTTACACAAGGTGAAGTACAGAAATATCTATCTTAATTACTACTCAACCCTCTGAGTTAACTGTTGAAGCAACTGGCAGAGCTATTGACAACTTTGAGAGTGATACTTTTTCCTCCTTTGAACAGCTGTTGACACCGACACTGGTGATTTTTTTCAAATAAACAAAGAAATTATTTTAAGATTTTTAGGTTAAGTATTTAGCATTCTTTTTCAAGTTTCTCTCCAACCACTCCCTGGGTTATGATTATGCAGTCAATTTTGGAAGAACAAACTGGTGTGATTCTGATCTCAAAACACAGTGAAACCTTGTTGAGCCATGACCACGATGACTGGAAGGCTCTGAATTAAAATTCATGGCATTCGAAAGTAACTGATGACAGTCAGCTGATGTAGGGAAAAGAATCAACACAGACTAAGACGTCCAACTCAGCTGATATTCAGTTGATATTAAATTACTATAGAAAATTCTGTGATACCCTTTTTTTTTTTTTCAGAGTGAGCTTGTAGCAGTTCCTTTGGCTTCATGCACCATTTGGGTTTCAAAACACAGTATAATGAAACCACGGAGATATATTTTATTCCTTTTCAGTTGTAAGCGGAAGTGATGGGTCAGACGTCAAATTGTTAAATGATGAAAGTTTCATCTTGTCAATGTCTTTGCCATTTTTATTATTTTTGTCAATAACAAATTAACACTGATTTGGTTGCCGTCTTCAAAACATGGACAAAGTCATATTGACTGAATGTATTTGATTTTGAACATTGCAAGATGTTGCAAAGATTAAAAGCAAGAGCCACTGCTATAGATGGACAAAATGTGAGCACTGTGCTGGTGTACTAGCCAGTAAGTAGACTACAGATCAGACCATGGTCCATTTTTTACGTCATTCCACAGAAGGTATGCGATCTTACGCCACACATCACAGGGGTGAGATGTTCATTCGTCAGGTTGCAGCCTCAAATCGATGGCTGGTGTCATGCCACATACTCTTTGTGTCAAGATGTCACTCTGAGTTAATTCTGACATTCATATCATTTGTGTGAAGATGCTTTTGTTTGTTGCTTTAAAAAAAGAATGGGCTGATATTGTTGGTCAATATCAAATGGTCACGCCTATCATTTCCCAAACCTCAGCCTATCAGGGAAACTGGTATTTTAAAATAGCGACATAATAGTCTCAACTTTTAATTTTGACCAAAGCCAACCGACTGCTCACATGATGAACCGGCCTTTCTCTCTGCAACTTAAATGTTCTTGGTTTAAACATTTGAATGAATGAATCATTTAAACAACATTATGTTTATCACATTGAGCCAGAAAGATGCTCAAAATAAAAGGAATATGGAATATGCCAATCCAACATACGTACTAGTACCACAAAATAATAATGATGTACTTCAATGAATGATGTAGAAGTCGATAGTATCATTGATTAAAGTATGTAAGGCCAGTTTGAAAAAATCAAGACATTAGGGACCATATTTTTTTCAAGGATTCATCTCTTTATTCTATAGTTTTCCACTCTTAGGTGTGGCTATAGATCTATGAATGTGCCAGCCATTATCAAAGTAGGTTGGAAAAATATGGGCACAGCATAGTGGCTGGTGTAGCCTGCTTGATTGGTAGGACGAATATATACTGTATATACAGCTCTGTGCGTGTGTGTGTGTGTGTGTGTGCGCGCGTGTGTGTGTGTGTGTGTATGTGAGTGTGCGCGGTACGTAAATACAGAGCACGTACGTGACCAACTGCCAAGGTCCTCTTAAAGTAATCAGACATGCACACACACACACACACACACACACACCAACGCTGAGCCCCTGGTTTGTCCCCCTGCCCACTTCCTCTGCAGCCTATGGTGTTTCCGCTGGGGTGAGACAGTGCCAGCTCCCTCCCTCTGCTTCCCAGTGGGGTCCTGCCTCCCGGCATCTGTCAGGGCAGCTGTCTCTCCTCTCCACTCTGCACTGCACCACACTATGTCAGGCCTCCACACAGGATCCCGAGCTACTCACACACACTTGCATTAATACGCGGCAGAGGCCCGATAAAAAGGTGAATTTCACAGTCTTGTAGTGTGAAGTCGGAAGATTCTCTCAAATCAAGAGCGTATTAAATCTTACTCATGTATGTCTAGTGTTTATTCGTAACTAAACTGTTATAGTTATGCCTTTTTAAGCCTCCTCACATGTCAGGACAAAAAGGGGTAAGATATATTAATTAGAGTAAAGACTTAATATGAAAACATGTTTGTGCCTCCCAACTTAGTATAAATGAGTGAAACCAGCAGAAGTGGCTGTTTTCTCTGTGGAGACCTACACACCGACTGCCCTCATGTTATTCAATTTCATTTGTTATTCGTATGAATAGACTTGGAAAGAGACTGGAAACATAAAAGCCAAACAGGGGAGAAGGTAAAAAAAGAAAGAAGCTGGAGCGCAGAGATGAAAGAAGGAGGGGTAGCTCAGGTCCAGGTGAGCCAGAAGCTTCAGGATGTAAACATACAGGCAGTGGAGCTGCACAGGTGCTGAAAAATGATCCTTTTCCCAGCGAGGCCCAGCAAAGCGGGGAGGAATGTGTGCGTGTTAGGGGGAGAAGGTGGGGTGTGGGGGTGTGGGGCAGCTCACACTGAAACAAGGAGATTAATATGGACAAGGAGGAGGACAGTGGATGGGAGAAGGTTGCCCACGACTATATTTTTTCACTGCGGGGCTGCAATAAGCCCAGCATCAACAACCTCCTCCAGTCTTTGTCGGCAAAACACACAAAACCCCCGTTCACTCCCTCCCTGTACCATCTAACAGGCACACCGTGCAGCCTCGCAGGTAGCACACACAAACACACTCACGCTCACACGCACGGAAACACAAAACGTGTGTGCATACTCAGACAAAAAAGCACAAACGTCTCCGCTCCACTCCCCCTTCCCCTTGGGGTAGAGGTCCATCCAACACAGATGTAGCCCTGATTAATTGGGCGCAACACAGGGAAGTGGGTCTGGAAACTACCTGGCAATTTCCTGCAGCCTATCCTCTTCCGCCACCTTCGTTCCACCTAGACAACCCCCTCCTCCTCCTCACATTTGGATCACGTAAGTCAGCAGGTGGGCTGCTGGGAGGAGTGTCGGCCGTGTGGCGTTGATATTCTGCCTGCGTCCAGCTTGCTGGGCGCCCTACATTGCAGGCACTCCCTCTGGCAATGGTTGCCTTGGCTCTTGGCTGAGTGCTGGAAATGCTGAGAGTCTGACAGACTCCATGGGCGCAGATACAGGTACACACACACACACACACACACACACACACACACACAGGCAGACACAATTCAGAGAATGGCCTGCTCTCGACTGCCCAACAGAGCACATCATAGAAAGAGAGAAAGAGGCAGCAACAAAGGGAAAAGAGATGGGCAAAATAGAGACGGTACAGAAAGGGACGTACTGTATTTACCTCACACTTTTTCAGCAAAGTATGTGGATTACCCAGCGGAGCACAGGGAGGCTTTTTAATGAAAGCACAGGAAGGGGGCAGCAGCTGGTGGCATGTGTTTGAGCCGGGAGGATAAGACCCCTTGCACTGGGCTCGCCAGCCCCCTCCTCTCTCTCTCTCTCTCTCTCGCTTTCCTCATCTCCTGACGCCCCCCTTCATCCTACCCCCCCCCCCCCACAGAGAATGAAGTCCTTTGTCCGTTCCACTACTGCCCGTCCTGGAGTTGGGCCTGAGCCGCAGGGGCCTGCTGGTCAGCCAGCACCAGAACCAGAGCAGAACCGAGTTGAGCCGCTCACAGCGCTGGCTGAAGTCTTCCTCCGCAGACCAACACGAGTCCCCAATCACCCTGTGCTGGGAAAGGAAAAAGAAAAATGAGCAAAACAGAGAGAGACATCAACAGAATGGTTGGACAATACAAATGAGAGGGACGGACAGAAGAGGGGAAAAAAAACACAGGAGAGTGGCAAAAGAACGACAAAAGAAAAAGGAGGCATTTCACTCTAAATTTGTGCAGCCCTAAGACGTAAATGAAAAAACAAGCTCTTGTGAACAAAGGAGTAAGTTATTGCTATAGATAAACCGTCATATTTTTTTAAACATTATTAAATCTATGAATGAATTTTTAACGAGGCATCCAACCTTAACGGCCATATAGGACGTTTGTCCCTACCCTCTAATACACCACATGGGCCCCTACTGGGGCAGATGAACCAGACCCTCATTCTGATGTTTACTATAACAAACATGTAGTTCATTTCATGAAATAGTCACGGTTTTGGTTTAGACACAAAAAGCACTTCGGTAAGGGCTGTGGTTTGGATTAAAGTAAGTCTTTCTTCAAGTTTAGATTACCTTTGTTGACAAGGTTACAGTAATGAATACACAGTTAAGGTTGTTTAATTGCCGTGGTTAGAAGAAACTATGATGGCTATCGGTTTCAAACAGGAGAGTATGCTGAATTTTATATGACTATATCGATATAATCGTTGACTGTAAACAAAAATGGACATAATCAACAGGTCTGGAAGATGAAGCCAATGTGGAAGTCGCTGCAGTCTGTATTCTCTGGAATCACCAGCAGAGGGCGACTCCACTGGTTACAAAAAGAAGTCTGTTTCTGTAGAAATCTATATGACCTACCTGCTCACTTGATGTACAATGTCAAATGGTCAAAAAAGGTCAAATGTGAAACTCGAGGCGGTTCACAAACCCACGAGGGACGTCACGGTGGGTTCACATACAATGCAAATCTAATTTGTAGATTCAAGTAGAAAATGAGTTGAATTATCTAAATACTTGTAATCTCATTAATATGGGAAAAAGCCAGGAGCACATTGCAACATTAATCATCGCATGTAAACATTAGTCCCCCATAATGAAATGAATTCAAAAAAAGAATACGAATATCAAAAGCAACAGAAGACAGAAAAACAATCACAAACACTCTACTCTACATTTTAGTAGAATTTGTTGCAGAGTGAAGTTGGTCTGAGTTGAAGAAGAAATAAATAAATAATGGGCAAGTGAAGAAAACTCCTGGGTTGGCCGTTGAATCAAATGAAATGAGCTGAACGTTGGAGAATCAATCCAGCGCCGCGAGCGGCGTCTGTGTCAGGTTGCTTCCATGGACTCATGTGTTCAGTAAGAGTAAATATGAGGGGCCCCATCTTATCGGGAAGGCTCGGTGCACAAAAGACCTTGTGTATATTTCAGTAAATGGATCTGCTCACCTTGTTGCCCCTCAGACCCTAAACCGCTGCTTCATCCCATGCATGTCGCCGAGCATTCGCACAGAAAAGTGCTATCATCCAGTCATGCCGGACGAACAGCAATTCTGATTCTTTATGGATCAGAGGGGAAGAAACTAGCGGAAACACTCTATAAAGTTTTGGACAAATGGGATTGTTCCTTGTCCTCACAGAGCCTCGCCAAGCTCCTTCCTCCTGATTGGATTATGTAAGAACATCTGATAACTCTTTCCTGCCGATTCCGGAGATTCGTGTTTACTTGTGCATTAAAAGTCAAATCTTCCACAATCAGATTTGCTCGTTGTGTTGACCCACTCCCCAATGGGACACATTTTTCCGTTCTTGTTGTTGTTTCTGCAGGTAACTAGACTTTTCATTTGTTCAGCCACGCTGGCTATGAGTGCTTATGCTGACTGCTGAAGTCTTCTTGTATCGATTTCAATCACACTGCTGCTGCTGGTGGTGATAAAATATCAGTTCCTTTACGCCAGAGAAGATTATTCCCACGAACAGACATCTACTGTATATCCACTGCCAGCTGTTCAGACATAGCAAAAGCAACCATTGCTGGAAAGCGTCCCTGGGCTACTGCCTGTTATTACGCTAAAAGTAATGAGTCTTTGAAAACCGCAAAACAGGAGTGAATATCAGAGTATTACTCCCGTAATTTCCCGTAGAAAGCTTTTGTACAGGCAATTCAGCGCTATCATTTCACATGGCACTTTCTTTTTTCGACATCACCCTCTTAAATAAATAGATGAAAGTAAAATATTTTAGACCAGAATTCTCTTCCACAGCAAGTCAGTCAACAGGGTCGGCTGCAAAAACAGCAGCCCGGAGCAGGTGGGTTGTTAGTCAATGGAGGGGGCATGAACTTAGTTGCTCAGGTTTAAAGACTTGTCTGGCTACTTACTCTAACACTAATGTCCAATATGATTCAGCTCCCGTGAACCTGGGTAGGTGTAAATATCAGTAGAACCGATACCTTGTTGCGCACAGAGACAACGTGCCGTATCTGTGTTGTTTACGGTGCAGTGTTTGACTCAGATACATCACCAGATGAAGAAGAACACGACTTATAAACTCATAAAAGCCTCGCAGACTTTGACGTACTGTGGGATTCCTGTTGTTCCTACACATCATTTCATACACGATGAGCACTGACATCACTGATGGAGCCTGAAGAGAAACAGGGGATAACAGATATCTAAGTCCCTCCATCCATCCATCCATCCATCGTCTACCACTTTATCCATTTAAGGGCCGCGGGGGGGGCTGGAGCCAATCCCAGCTAACATTGGGCGAGAGGCGGGGCTCACCCTGGACAGGTCACCAGCCTATCGCAGGGCCACATACAGAGAAGGACAACCATTCACACTCACATTCACACCTACGGTCAATGTAGAGTCTTCAATTTACCTAACGTCATTCTGCATGTCTTTGGACTGTGGGAGGAAGCCGGAGAACCCAGAGAGAACCCTATTTAAGTCCCTAAAGCATTTAAATACTCATCCACTCTGCTCTGGTGTCAGTTCCCCTGTTTCAGATTTCTCATTTCAGAAATGCCCACACAGTTTCCACTAAAGCTAATGTTTAGGCTGTTAAAGTATTGAATTGTATGTTGATTTTATTTGCTTGGAATTCAGTGACATGAAAAGCAAATGCAAAGGAAAGACATCAAATTGCAAACCTGCAAATCACTTTCATTTCAGTAACAGATTGGTGATGGGCAGTTAAATGGATTTTAATGGCTCTGCAGGAGGGCATTTTCCTTGATCTGTCAAATTACTTAATGAGTTACTCAATAACTCAAATTAACAATGAAAATGAGTTTGATGAATCTAATTTAATAGTAATTTCAATTCATCTTCCAAGGGTAGGTGGTGAATTGTAGAAATTTTAAGTGGCTCACATTCACATGTCAAATTTTTCACGCACCTGAATGGTTATTTCAGATAAGATATGCCTTTATTCGCCCCACAATGGGGAAATTTGGAATTCATTGAATGAATATAATTCCTCTATCTGCCAACACTGCGTTATCTCTCACTCTGTGTGTGTACAGGTATGCACAGGTTTGTCTGTGAGTGTGTGTGTGTGTGGGGGGGGGGAGACATTTTTTTCCGTAATCTGGATAAGTGCGATCATTGTTCCTTGATCTCTGAACTCAGTGTTGATATTCCGGCTCTGTCACTCTGTTGAATCTCTGGAGCTGTGTGCTTTGTACTGAATTGCACGTCCCACTGTGTACGCTTCAAACGTTTTACAACTTACTGTGCTCGAGTATGTTTTACCCAAATCCAAACTGTGCATAATCCGAACCAGTGCTGCTCACGACTGCCGCTGTACAAACTTTGCTAGCTTTCCCTCTGTCATGCCCCAGTCTTCCAAAACCCACAGCCAATTTTCATCAGACTTGAATGCCTTGCTTCTCTTGCATGTCGCCCGCCCCCCGAACCACACTGAGCTCTGAGGAGGGCGAACTGACCACCTCCATGGCAGCTACAATGATCATGAGCCTGTGACATCTATTCTTGGCAACCACAAATGATGGCTCGGTCACAGTTTTGAGGGGAGGGGGTCTGGCTCTGTTGCTCCTGTGACTCAGGTGCTAAGGTTGCCCCCTGGAGATGGGGGGAGTCATTACTAGTCCCTGATGAAGATTATGGACCATCCCCCCCCCCCCCCCCCCCCCTTCTAAGGTCCTTTTGCACATGCTCCCTGAAAGAGTATTGAATCCTTGCCCTCTTGCACATTGGAGCATGGCAGGCAACAGCATCCACGCATGGCAACACCAGCCCAACAACCATCTCCTAGCAACGCACGTCCTCTGCCCCAGGAGGAATCTGGAGGTCTCTGCTGTAGTCACACCATGCATTTCCTGGAGGGCAATCAGCTTTTTCCTCTTCTCATTCTCCAACTCCCTCCCTCCTCTCGCCCAGCCTCTCTCTGCTTCTGCGATACTTACAACTGGCTTAGCTGTTTTAGAATGAAAATGAAAAATGTTTTTGTGTCTTTTAAAAAGGGGCAAAGTAAATCAAATTCTTATTCATTTCGTGACAGAGTTCAACTTTGAGTGAGTGAGTGAACATTCTTTGCAGATTTTGTTGTTGTCACAAGTCTCTCAGGTCTATTAACTTTATTGAAAACTTTTACGTCACCACATTACCACAAACATTAATCAGATGTATTAGTGTTTAATATATCTTGGCAAAGGAGAAAGTTTCCCATGACCTTGCATGACCTTTTCAAGAATATTGCTTTAAGAACCAAAACGACCGAACCACAAACCCCCAAAACACAAGGAGCCTTCATGTGATAGAAGGTTCCTCATCAAAACAGCCGCTGCGTGCAGCTGCTAGCACGTGTGTACGTTTCACCTCCGTGCTAGTCCCCTTCCTCGCAGCCCCATCACCACAAGCCACCGTTCCCACAGTATTCCCATGACTCGCTGCTGCTCCCCCTCTCTTCCCTCCAAGGGCCCAGACTTCACCAAAAGGCAGGAGGGCTGCGTTGGCGAGCAGCGAGCGGCTCTAGCCCACCTTCCTCACATCTGAGAACCTCTGTGAAATCCTAATCCCCAGAGTAGGGTGAAGCGCAGGCCCAGCTTGCCTGACCTCTCTGGTTGCCATGGATACAGCGCACTATAAATAAAACAGAGGGGGCTTTTTTTTCAAGCAGTTTGGCAGGGCTGCGTGGCCTGCCCACTGGTGGGGCTTATTTTCTCTCTCCCTCCCTCATTCTGTCTCTTCTCACTCTCATTCTATTCCCCCTTTCACTTATTCTCTCAATGACCGAGTGCCCGTCCTCCTTCTGTCCTGTGCTTCCTCTCTCTCCTCGTCGCTGCTGCTCATTCAATACTTCCACGCAACACCTTCAAAACAGAACACCTGTACTAGCACCACACCTGTATCTTTCAAAACAGGGCACTTTAACAAGTCAAATTAAGAAAGTAGAGGCAACTTGTTGCAATTTATATCTGTGAAGGAAACACACAAAGAGCCAACAGAGGCCGAGTTGGTTAAAAAGGAAGATCTATTTTCTTGGTGCGAGCAGAAGGACATTGAGAGGCAGGGGAGGATGTGTGTGTTTCCACACTGAATCAGGACTGTGCTACAGATTTTTGTCTGGCAAGGCGAATCTTGGGAGGCTGGAAAATAATTTGGTCATGGCTGTGGGAGGTTGTTGGGAGTGGGAGGCATGTGGGTGATGTGGGGGAGAAGGTTTGAGGGGTGACTGCTTGGTGGGAGGAGGAGAGGGTAGGGTTTTGACCGTCTCGCTGTGGTGAAAACATGCTTGACACTCCATTCCTTTCCAGTTAATGTGGTGCGGACTGCTGGATGTTAACCCTCTGTCTGCCTTTTTGGTGCTCGGTCTCCTCTCTTGCACAACTAGCAGTCGACACCGCACTTCCTGCATTACAGCGGTTCAGGGCTAAGACATTCCAGGACAGTCTTATGGAAGAAATCAGTCCTGCCTGTTGTGGGAGGGACGGATACGGTAATCATTATTTTCACGTATCATGTCTACATTAGCTGAGTGTAATACTGTGAGACAATATGACAGGCCTGCTGTGCGATCCTCAGAAGCTGTCATGGTGATTCGAAAATTTGACCATCACATGCCAGACACTCTTTGTCTGACAGAATCTGGAAGAGTGAGCCACATTTCCTGGACCATCTGCCTCGTATGAATTACACAAAAGGCGAGACCGTCACCAGAAAACATCCACAATGTTGCCTGGGAGACAGAGGTCACATGAGAGGATGAGTCACAGGAACCCAGAACTACCCAGAAACCCACACTATTGAACGGCCTCACGTCAAGGTGCTTTTTACAGCTTGGCGACATGCAGAAGGATTAGTGTCGTGTCAGTGCATAAACGACAGTGAGACGCTGCCCTTGGCAAAAGACAAGTATACAGTTAAACTTAATGGGGCCAGAATCTGATACCTCAATAGGAATCCACTTCAGCGCCAGCCACTATTCTTTACTAGCTACACTCACACACACTCCACAGCACTGTGAGAGTTTCAACCTGTGTCGGACCATGGGTCCAGTAGTGCTGGTGTGTGTGTGTGTGTGTGTGTGTGTGTGTGTGTGTGTGTGTATGTGTTCACGCAGACTGGAGAGTAGGGAGTTAATGCAGGCAGGGCTGTGGCAGTCCTCCTGCCCCTCAGCCAGATTAATCATGCAGGAGAGACACAGCAGGCCCCCGTTCATTCTGCCTGGGGGTGAAGCTGTGCCCGCATGCTCTCCGTATCACATGGCCCTGGCCCCCGCCTCCCTTCTCTCCTCTTTTACTCTCTCCCTCTTTCTCCCTCTCTCTACTGGGGGTGCTGTGGGGAGGGAGGTTATGGGTGGTGTGGTGGAACGCCACAGCACGCACTATAGCTTTCTTTCTTTCTTTCCTTCACACTGTTGTTTTTTTTTCTTCCCTCCTCACTTCCCCTTCCGTGGGTGTGAAGCGAGTGAGGCAGAAAAAGAAAGAGAGAGGGAGAGAGAGAGAGAGAGAGGCATCCATCTCTCATGCAAGGAGACAACAACAGCCTCTTTTTTATCTCCCATCGGAGGGCCCTGATGACAGCAGTGGCCGGGCTCGGAGGATGAAGAGAAGAAGTGTGTTGGGCAGAGGGGGTGTGTGTGTGTGTGGGGGGGGGGGCATGCCAAGGGACTCGCCACAGATATCTCCTGGAAACTGCCCGACGATGTCTCTGCGCTTCAGAGAACAGCCACAGCCATTGTTGGGCTCGTCGGAAGACGGAGAGCCAGGCGGCACTGCACAGTTGCGTGCTTCAGCGTTTTTTCGGTGTGCTGCACGAGCACCTACAGTTTGTGTACAATAGAACCTTATATGGTTTCACGGCGCGTTGTGTTGTAAGTCTTCAAGATGAGTCGCCTGCTGTAAATGTGATTGGACACAGTACATGTGTGCTGTATGTGTGCTGAGACGTGGGCTTCCCTGCAGCCCGAGTGTCGAAGCACAATGCGCCTTGTATACGTGAATATCGGTCTAACAGTGACACCTGTGCCTGTGCCTCTGTGTGGACCCACACATACAAAACACTACAGATACACAAAACTACACTTACACAACACTACATATACACAACACTATACGTACACAACACTACACATACACAACACTACATATACACAACACTACATATACACAACACTACATATACACAAAACTACACGTACACAACACTACACGTACACAACACTACACTTACACAACACTACACTTACACAACACTACATATACACAACACTACATATACACAACACTACACTTACACAACACTACACTTACACAACACTACACGTACACAACACTACACTTACACAACACTACACGTACACAACACTACACTTACACAACACTACATATACACAACACTACATATACACAACACTACACTTACACAACACTACATATACACAACACTACATATACACAACACTACACATACACAACACTACACTTACACAACACTACACGTACACAACACTACACTTACACAACACTACATATACACAACACTACATATACACAACACTACACTTACACAACACTACATATACACAACACTACATATACACAACACTACGTATACACAACACTACACTTACACAACACTACACGTACACAACACTACACATTCACAACACTACACGTACACAACACTACACGTACACAACACTACACTTACACAACACTACACTTACACAACACTACATATACACAACACTACACTTACACAACACTACACTTACACAACACTACATATACACAACACTACACTTACACAACACTACACTTACACAACACTACACTTACACAACACTACACGTACACAACACTACACTTACACAACACTACACTTACACAACACTACATATACACAACACTACACTTACACAACACTACACTTACACAACACTACACTTACACAACACTACACATACACAACACTACACATTCACAACACTACATATACACAACACTACACGTACACAACACTACACATACACAACACTGCACGTACACAACACTACACATACACAACACTACACTTACACAACACTACACGTACACAACACTGCACAGACACAACACTACGTATACACAACACTACACTTACACAACACTACACGTACACAACACTACACATTCACAACACTACACGTACACAACACTACACGTACACAACACTACACTTACACAACACTACACTTACACAACACTACATATACACAACACTACACTTACACAACACTACACTTACACAACACTACATATACACAACACTACACTTACACAACACTACACTTACACAACACTACACTTACACAACACTACACGTACACAACACTACACTTACACAACACTACACTTACACAACACTACATATACACAACACTACACTTACACAACACTACACTTACACAACACTACACTTACACAACACTACACATACACAACACTACACATTCACAACACTACATATACACAACACTACACATACACAACACTACACATTCACAACACTACATATACACAACACTACACTTACACAACACTACACTTACACAACACTACACTTACACAACACTACATATACACAACACTACACTTACACAACACTACACTTACACAACACTACACGTACACAACACTACACATACACAACACTGCACGTACACAACACTACACATACACAACACTACACTTACACAACACTACACGTACACAACACTGCACAGACACAACACTACACATACACAACACTACACATACACAACACTACATATACACAACACTACACGTACACAACACTACACATACACAACACTACACGTACACAACACTACACATACACAACACTACACGTACACAACACTACACATACACAACACTACACATTCACAACACTACATATACACAACACTACACGTGCACAACACTACACATACACAACACTGCACGTACACAACACTACACATACACAACACTACACTTACACAACACTACACGTACACAACACTGCACAGACACAACACTACACATACACAACACTACACGTACACAACACTACACTTACACAACACTACACGTACACAACACTACACTTACACAACACTACACGTACACAACACTACACTTACACAACACTACACGTACACAACACTACACTTACACAACACAACACTACACATACACAACACTGCACAGACACAACACTACACTTACACAACACTACACATACACAACACTACATATACACAACACTACACATACACAACACTAAATAACACGTATACAACACTACACATCACTACACATACACAACGCTACACATACACACTAAACATGCACAACACTACACATACACACTACACAGACCGACTACACATACACAACTGTACACGTACACATACACAACACTACACAGAGACAACACTACACAGACACAACACTACACAGACACAATACTACACAGACACAACACTACACATACACAACACTTCACAGACACAACACTACACATACACAACACTACACATACACAACACTACACAGAGACAACACTACACAGACACAACACTACACAGACACAATACTACACATACACAACACTACATATACACAACACTACACGTACACAACACTACACATACACAACACTACACGTACACAACACTACACGTACACAACACTACACTTACACAACACTACACGTACACAACACTACACTTACACAACACAACACTTACACAACACTACACGTACACAACACTACACTTACACAACACAACACTACACATACACAACACTGCACAGACACAACACTACACATACACAACACTGATGTATGTGTAGTGTACACAACGCTACACATACACACTATGTGTAGTGTACACATACACAACGCTACACATACACACTAAACATGCACAACACTACACATACACACTACACAGACCGACTACACATACACAACTGTACACGTACACATACACAACACTACACAGAGACAACACTACACAGACACAACACTACACAGACACAATACTACACAGACACAACACTACACATACACAACACTTCACAGACACAACACTACACAGAGAAGATCCGTGTGTTGAGGACGGCTGTACAATCGTTTGCACTCTGGTCTTTTTCAACTAATCAAAAGAGCCCTTGACAAAACTTATATATAATTTACTTTTACTTTAATACCTAAACACACCAGAGAACTGAACCTGTGCTGCAGGTTTTCCTCATTTCCTGAGAATGAGGCCTTACGCCTACTATCTTGACTTGTCCATCATGTATGATGTTGAATATCATGAAGCGTGAGCCTTCAGTGTAAAGCTAATTATTAATTCAATGGGAACATTTCTGCCTCTTTCTCGTTTGTGGTGTTTTTATTAGTCTTCATACATATTCAGTTATTGTGATGCTCTAAAAATAAGTTTTGAAAAACTGCAATAAACTTTTTTTTTTAAGTTGCATTCATTGAGAGAACAGTTTGTCTCTGTGAGGAAATTTTCAATGTCTTCTTGAAAACAACAAAAGCCAAAGAGGTATCTCTTTTGGGACCTGATCTGAGCTGCAAGCGGAGGCACATCTGGTTCCAGATGTTAAATACATGACCATTGATGCTTCTCAGAAACAACCACACAATTAAAATCAACACACACACACACACACACACACACACACACACACACACACACACACACACACACACACACACACAGTTGAGTCTAACCCATGACTACAGAGGACATTACATTAACTTGCATTCATTTCCTGGAGATTTACATTCTACTTGCCCGACCCCAACCCTCACCTTAAATTAAACCTAGACCTCAACCTTACCCTCACCCTAGAACACGTCTTCACCTAAACATCTGATGTCACAGTATGTGTTATGGCACAAGCTTTCTGCCCCCATAATCGAGATAAGTATTCATCATGTGCATGTGTAAACAGATTTTGGTCCCCAAAACATAGAACAACATAATGTGACTCCTGTACCCTACTTTACCATAGTGCAATGAAACACCACCATGCTGTCTGTATGTGTGTGGGTGTGTGTGTGTGTGTGTAAAACTGACTTTATTTTATTTTTATTGAGATAAGTGGCAGACAAAGATGGCTTGCCGTCTAAAATTCTGTTAACGAATATTACGTACAGCAGCAGAGTGCATTTATCACTCCATCATTAATCACTGAGTGGTACATCATTGTTGCATTTATTCATCCCAGGGAGCTGATTTGTTCCAGTGGAGATTTTCTTTAAACGGATTAGCCAGCTACCAAACACTGAGGTTTGGCAGCTGAGGGAATGGCGATCTGCAATGGAAATTACAAATTTGTAAATATGCCTCGCATTTTTAAGGATTGGCAAATGTCTAATTGTCATTTTATTTTTATTTTTGCTGGAAATTAAGCAAGAAATGTTGCTTTACTCTGTCTGGCCTGAAGAGGCATGCAGGTGTTTTTTTCTGAGGCTGGACATTCAAAAGTTGCATATATTCTCTGTGGATTAGCTGCAAATTGCAAGATTTCTAATTTCATACAGCATGTAGTTGTGATTACATCAGTTTAAAGAATTCTAGTTATGGATGTTCGATTGTAAACTGTTGGCCCTCTGTAAGCTACAAGACATGAAAAAGAAATTTGATGTTTCATTTCAGTGTGAAATCGGGACGAGTGGAAGTTAGTGATATAAAAAGAGAAAGACTGGAAGAGAGAAACAGAAAAGTGGATTTTTATAAAAGATACAAAATGTACAATTTACACAATTTTATTGCTTCTTTGATTTCACCATGCAACATTGACATCAAAGATAAAGATGCCTGTCATTTTTACAAGTGAGCATTGTAGAATAGCTTTAAATATCCCATTAAAAAAAAAACATATTTCTCCCTATAGAAAAACAAAATATAAAACCACAAATCTCCAAAATAGCACTGAAAAAAATTGGAGGAGGGTAAAAACACAAAGCTGGATTATTTGGCAGCTACTGTCTAACTTGCCAGGATTTGATCCACTGGGAGTGACAGATGAGGCATTTGGCACTGTCACTGGTCCACAACAGGTCGCAGTGAGACTCCTGCCAGGTGGCAGAGGGAGCCATACGTTGCATTGTGACAAATAAACAACCCTACGCTATTCCCAGGGAGGAGACAGTAAGATGAAGGAGGACCTACTGTACCTTATTTCACCCCGTCCTTGCCTGCCCGTGCTCATTGTTTTGTTTGAGAAAACTGAAAAAATGAAAAGATGAATACTGCACACGAGCTATTGCAAACTGTCTCATCACAGATGGAAATAATGGCATTGGTAAGCAAACTACATCTTGTGCACGGGCTCTGTGAAAATATATGTTTTTTTTGACAGAGTATTTTGTTACACAAAGTGGAAAGAATCAACAACAAGTGAATACATGTGATAGTCAACATGGCAAATACATAAACGGTAGAAGCATTGGTCTGTTGTTCAACCGATTGCGATATTTAGTTGCAGTCATTTGCTTTGGAATTTATTTCCCACAAAGGTCGTTTACAGTACTGCAGCATCCAAAAAATAATTATATACAAAAAAAAACCCCATTTCATTCAAGCATTTCCACAGTTAAACTTTGAGAGTGACAGAAAACTTTGTGAGCGTTGTCATTTCCGAGGGGGCCACCTTCAGTTCTCCATCCCAGTAAAGCCTGTCGGCCGCCGCTTCAACGCGCCATTGTCTTTGTTTGGCTTTCTCTGAAGAACGTGGATGGGCGACACTGGGTGGCCGCCTGTGCGTCGGGATGCATGGATTACCTGACAGTAGGTGTGGTCGTTAGACGCAAGTGGCTGGGCTTGGTGGGGAGAGGGGGTTTGATACTGCGAGAGGGGGTCTGTGCGGGGGTTGTAGTGCTTTCGGCGCTGAAGGTTTTCATCAGCTGGGCCACGCGGCCACGCCCTGCGCAGGTTGGTGCGCTCCCCGCTGACCCGGTCTCCTCCGAGGGAGCCCTCCGAGACGCTTCTGACGCACCGACATCTGAAAAACAAAACAGGGGGGGTGAGGGTTCCTTGGGAGCTCTAACATATGGGGGACAATCTGCCTGCCAGATACAGAGGGGATATTAATTTAGACATTTCTTTTTTTCAAATATATATAAAGACTAACCACCAAATTTAAACTATTTTCTGTTTAAGTTTTTCTCAAACTTTCTTCGAGGGATTTGAATACATGATCATCAATTCGTATCTCCTCTTCTCTCTGTATCATACTGTGTCACTTGTCACCAAGGGACCTTGTTGACTGTAAACTGGAGGTCAGTGTCTTGTTGCATCAGGAAACACGTCGCCTTTTGAGACCATGTAAACATAAAATCAGAGTGAAAATCAATTTAAACAGACTTGTTCTCCCCCAGTGAAAACCATAAACTATCGTTGTAAACGTAGGAGTCCAGTCTTACTAGACGACCAGATCATCCAAATACTGTGCCCGGATCTTTCGTCACTCTCTTTTCCCCCCTTTTCGTTCGCCTCCCTTTATCCTACTCCGGCAGGGCAGAGGTCATCCTCAGTGGAAGGAGGGACACAGCTGGGTGGAGTTGGTGTGTGCGTGCATGCTTACTGGGATACTGTGTTTGGAAGAGGGTGTAATTGAGGGAGGAATGGAGGGAACAGGAGTAACGGAGGGGAGGGAGGGCCACAGGGACGGCAATGGAGAGCAGACAGACGCTGCTCAGACACCAGAAGGCTTGAGGAGCCACATATTTTTAGCGTCATCCCCGGGGGACAAAGATATGTGAGAGCGCCCGCGTGCACAGCTCCAGGCGCACACACACACACGCGCACACACACACACACACACACACGCGCACACACACACACACAGAGAGACAAAATAAGGGGAAAAGCGGCAGAAACGCACAGTTTCTAGCAGTTGAATTTCAAAAGACACACATTCTCACGTTACATTCAGGTCTGTGCTTGCTCACACACACTCCCACACACAAACACACACAGGCACATACACACACACACACACACAACCCTGCACTCTTACACAGCCTCCCTGCTCATGGATTCAGTCACGCATGAAGCCATCTCTGACTAACACCACGGCATAGCACAAAATCACACACACACACACACACACACACACACACACACACACACACACACACACCTAGAGGTGGGGTGCAGCCAAAACCGCACAGACACTCCTGGGGCCAGGAAACCTTTAGCGCTCTTGAAGTCTCGCAGGCATGAAAGGGAGAGACCTAAAGTAGCCTTAAAGGTTGTGTTATTATTTATTGTTGTTTACTCTCCTTTCTCTCCTCGCCCTCACCCTCTCCCGGCCCTCTCGCCGCGGCTCCAACACCTCTCCCCACCTTCCTCTTCATCTTCCTCTCCCTCTGTCTTGCCCTGCCTTCCTCTGCCCCCTGACCCGCGGTTCCTGTGTTAATGTCCTCTCGCTGCGCTGCGTGGGCTTGCCTCTGATTGTCTCGTTGTGTTGTGTGGTCACCACGGAAACCTTGGATAGGCTCCAGCAATTGAGGCTGACACACATTCAGGCACGCACACACACACACACACACACGCACGCACGCACACACACACACACACACACACACACGCACACGCACACGCACGCACGCACGCACGCACACGCACGCACACACACGCACACACACACACACACACGCACGCACACACACACACAGACAACACACACTCATGGTCAGAGAGTTTTTTGAGCTCAGAGCCTCGGTGCAGGTCTGAGTGGAATGCTTAATAGAGAGACAGACGGACAGAAAGAGAAGAAGGAGAACTGGTATTGGACCGTTGTAACAAAATAATACAAACGTATACACCTATATATATCTTTTGAGATTATATCTGGAAGCGAAACCCCAACACCTTCCCCCAGGTAACCTGACAAACCTGTCTTAACACACCCAGAAAACAATAAATGCTAAAAGCCCACGCCTCTCTGCGTGTAACTCTCCTCAGCAGCTGCGATCTTAGCTCCGTCAGCAGGAACAGTCGTTAAAGCTATACCTGTGAAAAAAACACCTATAAAAAATTGAAAGAGAATCCTCCGCATTAAATCACTCGTCGAGATTGATTAGTCTCCCACTGGAGCTTTTCGGACGCCACTCCTCACATCTCAGTCCAGCTCGTAAAATGTACAGGGAGGACAAAGAGGAGGAGGCGGGAAGCACTGTCACTGACCAGGCTAGCACAAAAATTAAAGAGCAATCTATCTCTTTAAAGACCTCCACGTCTCTGGCAGAAGGGGGGGGGGCTGCAGAAGTGGGGCAGAGGGCAGAATTCCCGAGCAGCACGTCTGTGGCCTGAAGGGCAGGGAGGAGAGGAGAGGTATGTGTGTGTGTGTGTGTGCGTGTATGCGTGTGGTAGCAAGAGTGTGTGTGTGTGTGTGTGTGTGTGTGTGTGGGGGGGTGTTAGTGGGGGGCTGGGCTCCTGTGTGGGGGCTGGGGCCCCTGTCACTTATCAGCTCTGGCTGAGCGTCGCCCAGGGCTAGAGTCGGGAAGCGGCGCAGGAATGTGTGTCCTTCCCTCTGAAGGTGAAGAGAGAGGAGAGGAAAGCCGAGCGACAGATAGAGAAGGGGTTTCTAAACATGAACACACACACAAACACACAAGCATGTACATATGAACACGCACCGCTGTTTGCTGGAGTCTGATCCACACAAATCTCTGCATCTCTCTGGAATCATCTCCACTTTCATTTTCTACGCGGACGACTCACAACTTCAACATATTTTGCAAATGATCAGTAATACAGCACATCTCGCTCTGTATTGATACATTATCGGCCTTTTTCCAACTTGTTCTAAATTAGCTTCTCTTGTGACATTGACAGCGCAGAAAATGCTTCAGGTTGTCAAGACTGACGAGAAAAGAGCAGAGTGGCAGTAACTGTCAGATCATTTGAACTGTCGAAGTAGACGGTCTTTTCCAATCTGATGGTCATTTTTATACAAGACACTTACACGGTTTATTATTGAATCTGAATTTCGTCTGTTTTTTTATACGATGTAGTATTTTTCAATATCAAAATTAAATATAATATTTTCTAAAGTTAAATTGAATCCAGTATTTCAGACAGCAGGAAATATTTAAAAAAAAAAATTAAAAGCTTATTCTGTCTCTGACATATAACACACATCGCTTTCCCAATTCAGGATTACTCGTCCCTGCATGTTGCAATCCGGATATTTGACAATTTATAGCCAGGACTTTCTGTTCGTTATTCCTTTTAGCTATCCTACCTGGTGTGACAAAATCTATTTATCATGCACTACTGTCCAGCATCATGTACAACTTCTTGAAATCTCGAGTATGATATTCAGGAGGTCGTAACAGGTTTAGACCAATCTCCATTGCTAAATGCACCAGAGCAGATTATTAAGTTCTCCCCCCACAAGTGTCGGCCACGGTCTCTGCTCACAGGATACAGAAATCCTTGTCATTACCCTCATTCAAAAGAAAACAGCTGAGGCATGAGCCTTATCCCAGGCTGCCTCCTCCTCCCCTTGGACCAAGCTTCCTGCCATTGTCAAGCACAGACACTCTGTCAGTATTTTTTTTTGTCCAGAGTCAAGACACATTTATTCAGCACTGTGTTCGGCCCACCTCCACTCCCACCACACCAGCTGTTCCTTTTCCTTTCCTTTCCCTTTCCTCTTCCCTCCATCCCGCTGATCACATGTCCAGCCACTGATGGTGGGCGCAGGCCACAATTTATTGGAGCTGAATCTTTTTATTTTTGATTTTGATTCATATGAAGATTTTTCGTCATTTGCGTTGTGTGAAACTGTTCCTCGTCCAACTGATGAATCAACTTACATCTCTGAGCTCACTGTCGGTGCTTCCACGTGATGCGAGCCTTGGATGTTCAGTTTCTACTCCAGACGAGTTCAGTCAATAGCTGGGAACGTGATTTCAAAATTGTATCCAGGATAATTGTGTCCTCATGACATTATGAAGAGCTTGGCAGCTTCCTTGTGTTTGGCATTTTTTTGAGTTTCTATGGAACTGCCTCGAATGTTCAGAATGAAGCACACACTAAAGAGAGGGGGTAAAAATATAAATCTGATTCTGCACTATGTTCAAAGTACTATACTTACGCATGACATTGACCTGCTAACCGCTCACAATGTGCAAAAGAATCCAGTTTTCTTAAATCCCAGAGGATGATTATTATTAATTTGCTTTTAAACTGCTCTGTTGTTTCCATACTGAGGAAACGAACCCACATCTTCCGAGAACGTGACAAATGTTGCAGGGGAAACATGTAGGTGCATGAACAGGTTCCCTAACTTAGGTGTAGCAATAGCACTTTTCCAGCAGAGGGACCTAATGGAGATAAGGTTTTCTAACCAACTAGTGTTTTTTTCTTCTTCTCTACAGTATAACTGTTTCCCACTGGATGGTGCCAAAATTCACTCTTACACTATCCATTGTTTTTTTCTGCAAACCTGGGTGACTGTATGGTGAATGAGTGAATGGTCGATTCATGAAATGTGGTGCCGTGTTCAGACAGGGGAGTCTTAAGAATCTCAATGATATAATTACGACCTGTAATCTGCAGAGCATACTGTAAGATGCCTAGTGACAATAATATGGGGGAAATAAATCCCGACATCTACACAATGAACTGGGCAAAGGCAGAAATGCGCTTGCAGCACAGACCAGATGAGAAAGACACAGAAAGAAAAAGACATGCAGTATCTCACTGGTTTGTGAAAAACAGAATAATTAATTTAAATGTGATGTGATTTCCTAATATTCCTTAGCACTTCACATAGTGACCTGCTCTTACACTGTGTGAGGCCTGCACTATTTGTCATGCATTGCTTCGTGTGCATCCTAAACCATGCGTCAGCTGCTTTACACATACTGTGAATACACAATATGCTATATTGCTCATTCTCAAATTTATTCATATTATTATGTTACTAAAATGAATGAAGTGTTACTAAGCTATTTCAATGATAACCACGTCATTTAATATAAAGTGAATGCAGATTAAATTATTACTGTGGTGTTCGTACATGCTACATGTGGCCAAAAACTGAATGGCAGACATTTTAATTGAAATGGTTAAATATTAACATTGAATTAAAATATGACCATGTGGTTTTAGGGGCTTTCCTATTTCCAGTGTTGCATTTTGTGTCTGTTTTCTAACATCCAATTCAATCTGGTTTACACGGCCACGCACCTCAACCAATTTAATCACTGACAATCTCACAAAATCCAACACGCATCCCAGACGAGCAGGTGTACAGGCGCGATGTGGTACCGCGACAAAAAAGAAAAATCCCCGGCGCACAAGCGTCCTTCCCCTGCAGGCTGGCCTCTTTTCACTCTGCCAGTCCATAAAGATTCCAGCAGGCTGAGGCACTATTTGGCGAGCACATCGGGTTTGGGGAAATAAATCCTTCTCCTCCGTTGCAGCACTGAGGAGACTGTCTGGTACGAACTTTGCGGAGAGATTGGTTGTGCTCGGCTCTCCACCACAGCCATTAATGCGCTCGGAGGAGAGCGGCAGTGGAAAACGGGTTCTCTCGTTGGCTCGGTGGCTTGTGGTGATTTTCATGTAAGCTATTTGCAATACTGCAAACTCAATTTTCAACCCACATCTGTGTCCAGTCCTTCTCCAATATGCTAAAGGTCCAGTGTGTAGGATTTGGGGGGGATCTCTTGGCAGAAATGAAATATAATATTCCTGATTACGTTTTCATTAGTGTGTAATCACTTGAAACTAAGTTAACGTTGTGTTTTCATTACCTTATAATGACCCCCTATCTACGTCAGTCTGCCGTCCATGTTTCTACAGTCGCCCAGAACAGACAAACCAAACAGTGGCTCTAAAGATGGAGTTTTGTGTTTTTGTGCGACCTGAACGCCACCGTAGTGTCTCCTACATGCTTCAAAGTGGCGGGAGAGGGGAGGGTTATTCGGTTGATTTCATTATGCAACCACACCTCTAGATGTCACTAAATGCGACACACTGAACCTTTAAGATATAACGAAAAAAATGTAGCTAAAGTTATAAGGAGAGATTCGTGGATATCCAAATTCCATAGCATGTATCTATTAGCTGTGTTTAACCATAATGAGAGCAGCCATTGCTCATTTTTCTCCTCATATATTTCAAATACTTATTCAGCAAATGAAAGATCGCATGGATTGGAAATAAATAAATAACAGATCTAAAATAATTCATTCATGTATTCATTTTGACATCAGACCCAACATGTACCCATAATGCTTTGCTCACTCACCAGTCGCAACTTGTGATTCCTGGGCCTTTTGAGGTTCCCGTGAGCACAGACCACCCTTGGTGGGTGCCCTCGTTCCAGAGTCTATTCTGACCGTGCTGCCGGGGGAAGAGTATGGCGTGGCGGTGGCCAGCCTCAGATTTGTGAAGCCGGCTCTCGTGTTGACAGAGCCCGGTGTTGCATTTGCAGAAGCCGGTCTCACGTTGACAGGGCTTACTCTCGTGGGAGGCCTGGAGCAGACGGAGGCCTGGGGAACTGACTTCTCCTCGGCCGCGCCGACTGACTTCGACTCGGGCTGCAGAGGGACGGGTGACAAAAGGAGGGCAGAGGAGTGCGATCAGTGCTGACAGCTAATTCACATACAGAGGAATTACTGTCGCGTTTGATTAAATCATTGGATAAATGATTCACCAAATTGCAGTCCTCCCGCGACAGCACTGCACAATAATGAAACACACAGAACTATGACCACTGATTAAGAGTTTAGGGTTGTGTGGAGGGAAAATTACGAGGTGACTTGGAAATCAAGCTGCCTTGCTAATCTTCTTCCCTGATCTTCCGCCTCCTTAATCAGCAATCACAATCCCCTCGTCTATCAAGCTGACGCCATCCCTCTCTATATCAACTGGTGAAAACACCTGCAGCAGGGCTAGCAACAGCCACGTGGACGTGTGCAGGAACGAATCATTCAATCCACAAACAAGACATTCAGCAGAGCGATGAATCTTGTGAGGGTCAGACCTCCGAAGGTGTCTGCATGAGTTGGCCAGAGATGTGTTGCGGCCTGTAATACAGCCTGGTACAGAAATAAGAAGTGGGGGAGAGACATTTCTCTCTGTGGCAAAAAGAAAAGAAAAAAAAAGGACGGAAAAACAGAGAATGGAGGAGAGCTCTCACGCCCGATCCTCAGGAGACTGTCCCGCAATCCCATCCATCTGCGACTGACGCATTCTCTATCTCTGGCGTTTTAATTCCCCGATCAAGTTCATCAACCATCTGTTCTAGGGCAGTCCAGAAATCCTGCCTTGCCTCTGTGATTCAGCTGTTCTTGCAGCGTTTGTCACCTGCACACACACACACACACACACACACACACACACACACACACGCACACACACACACACGCACACACACACACACGCACACACACACACACACACACACACGCACACATGCACACACACACACACACACACACGTACATTCACGTGCGCATGCACACACACATTAAAAAAGAAAGCTAGGGGAGGTAGAAAGCACCCCCCCCCCCTCCCCAACAACCCGAGGCTGGAGTGATGATGGAGCCAGTGGGAGGACAGTTGAGTTCAGCTGTTCCCCAGAGAGGGGTGCGGCGGCTCAGACGAGACAGCGCGCGGACAGGGAGAATGCTGGGAGAAAGATGATCTGCTCAGAGGCTGGGAGTGAGGGGACAGCTGGCCTAACCACCGTTTCCTGTTACTCACAGGGGGTGGGACTGCCCTGAAAAAACATTGTCGGCGTTTTGAGGTCACACTTCAAGACGCTGAACAGTGGCAGCCGCTGTATTGTTCATCACACCTTTCTAGGATATTTGGGGCAGTTTAAACTGTTGTTGTTCAGTGCAGAGGTGAGCAGAAAAAAACAGTTCTTTGCTTCAAAAAACCCCAACAACATAGGAATAAACCCCAATAACGCAAAATAAACCATCACATTGAAATGCATTCTTTTAAGAATTCAGGATCAACACAGGGACAATCTTCAACCACTGCTTTGATTCGTGAAATACCTTCTCTGCTGCTGAGGGTGATGAATGCTCACTCACTGACACCTGTGGGTTGAACAAAGACATTACATGAGCGTCAGTGGCCGCGATGCAACCCGAGAGCACGGAGCTCCACTGTCGCAGGCAGTCGCCTCAACTCACCGGCAGAGGGGGTAAAGTGCTTGTCTCCTCACATTTGTCCTGTTGGGAGAGACAGTGGCATGTTAGATGATGCCAGAGGCAACACGTCATCCTCCTCAACTTTGAGACAGCTCAGTAATCAGAATGAGCGGGGGGGGGGGGGGGGGGGTTAAGAGTTGGTTAGGAGTAAAAAAAAAAAGAAGAAAAAAAGAAGAAGAGTTCATCAAATATAAGAGAAATATAAGATTTTAAAACGCATCAGTACATGACGTCGTGGTGATGTGCCTGTCCGGGGGCGGGGGGGGGGGGGGGGGGGGGGCGTTTCCAGAGAGGGAGCAGCTTCTGCTCAGAGCAGCGTCGCGGTCGGGCCAGATGAGACCATCAGGCTCGGTGTGTGCACGGTTGCCATGACAACACAGCAAATCTCTTTTTAAGATAGCGTGAAAAAAAGGCACCCCCCCCCACCCCCCACCCCCCTTCACAAACCCCAATATCGACAGCTCACACACCGCCGACTGTGCGCACAAACGCACAGACGATCACCTCGCTGCACATGAACCACACCGAGTGATTATTTTGACACAGAACTGAGGCTCGAATTAGAAGCGCAAGATTTTTAGACGGGAGAGATTGATCGTCACCAGCTACGGCTGAGTGATGGGAATGTTATGTTCGAGATGCAGGGGGTCGAATTAAGGGGATGAGAGGAAAAAAATGGCTCATCAGGACAGGACCTGACGGACCAGTGATTCTCCAGCCTAGGAGGCAGTGATGTCACATGAAGAGATTAGAGTATGAAATCTGCTTTTCTTTTTTTTCATCCTCTAAATCCTCTTGGTCACCGAGCCTGAGAATCACTGTAGAGGCAGACGTGGATGGACCACATGTTTTGATTCGTCGGGGCAATGAACAAACAGCTACGCACCTTTAAATTCAGTGAGATTGCGGGGTGTGTTTTATAAAGAAGGGTCTCGCTCTCATTCCTCACAGGCTCCGTGGTTGTCCTGCTCTTCAAGACTGTCTGGTGGCTGCAAAACATATTCAGACCACGTCATTTTTCATGTACACACAGTACAGTATACAGCAGCCTGCATACTGTCTTGTATAATACAGATCACTCCTTGAATTAGTCTGTAAGCAACAATAATACAATAATTTTCCTTTTTTTTATGTTTAAAAAAATAGTGTATTACTATGTGTTATTCTGTGGACCCTGCGCCTTCTTTTCTCCAAATCCTGAGCAGATGAACTTGGAGCCCAGCTCATCCACCTCCCCGATCACAAGGACTGCCACATCTCCGTCCCGGCCGAGCAGCCAGCTCACACTCTTACTGGTGGCTGCAGGAAACACAACACACACACGCACACACACACAGACACACACACACACACACACACACACACGCACCACAGATGAGTTAACAGGCCATTGAAACATATTCTGTACGCCAGCATTTGAAATATGTTCTGAATATACAATGATCTGTAGTAATCAAGAAAATGAAGTGTGAACACGACATGAAGTGGAATCTATATTTTTTTTACAGAAAAGACATTTTCAGTCATTACAAAGGAATGCTCAGTTTTGTCTCTGTCCTTCGCAGGATTCTGAAATGCGAGTCATAAATATAAATAATTATTTTGGAAATACCATACAAATAAGTTCTCTTTCTCTTTCGTCTCATTCTGAAATGCAATTTTCAGCTTCTCAGGAGTGGATCTGATAACTTGAAGCCACTATTTTGGTTTAAAAGACAGAAGGAAACAACAGCTGGTGAGGCCCAAGCAGCACTTTACAAAATGTCTGAGACAGCACCTTCATAAAGATAATATGAGGTTCACAGGTTAAAGTCCCGTCTTACAGGGTTGACACAAAATCCTCTTTTGATTCCTCTCCATACACCAAGTCCCAGTTCCTGACCTAAGAAATATCAACAAATGAGATCTCACGGCATGCGCTCGCTCGGCCTCTCCTCATCGGCACGTCTTGTTTATGCGAGGACATTGAGTTCTCATGAGCTTGGACGGAGCACAGCGGCCCACGCGGTCACGCGAACACGTCAAGCCGCTGCCTTGCGACTGTGTGAGGGAGCCCAGGGAAGCCATGACCCCACCGACACGAGGGCAGAGGGCGAGAGCTCGTTGGGTTGGAATCAGGATAACGTGCCTCTCTCCGGGAACTGGTTTTGCCAGCCTGCCCTGTGGATGACATTCCAGCAGGGCATACCAGGATGACTATGACAACACAGCAGTCATAGCACACCTCGGTTAACAAGCTGACAGCCCAAACTGACAGATAAAACCATTGTCGGGCGCAAGTGCGATGAATCACGTCAACTGACACTCCGACGCGTCGTGTGTGCCGATTGTGTTGGCATATGCCCCGAGTCCTGCTGTAACAGTGCCGTTCCAAACACACTTTCAGATATTCGCCGCTGGCAACATCGCGTGGTGCACTGCCTTGTCAAGCGAACAGACTAATGCTTCTAACATGAGAGAAGATGGTTTTCCTTATCTGGCAAACAAGAGCTTACTTATGTGAAGAAAAAAAAAAGAAAAAAGGTTAAGTCACAGATAATCTAAACTGAGCTGGATGGAATTTGTTTCTCGGGCCTCATGTGAGTGTCACCAGTCTGCCCACGACATGAACTCTAACATGCAAGCATATTGTCATCTACAGCGTAAATACCAATAACTACAAAGTCAGCCTAACCACAACAAAGGCTCATGGTCGGAAAAAGGTTAAAGGCCAAATGTGAGCAACAGCCGAGAGGGTCGCCGGCTTCATCCTATGCATAAAAAACAAACTTGGCGAACAACATCTCCCAGCAGAGGCCGTCCTGATAAAAACCTGCTCCCTTTGTTTTCCAAACACATACATTTCCTGCATGCTTCCTGTTTTGAGTCTTGACTCACTTCCTACTTTCCTCACCCAGCAACCCATGAACTAAATCCACCATTTCCTCTGTGCGACAGACGGACCCGCGGCCCGCCGAGGAGCGGGGGCACCATGTGACCTGAGCCCGCGGCCTCCATCCAGCCTCTGAGGGACAGCTGCACTGGCCATCAAGACATAGAAGGAGCCCTGTTCCCTCCCGCACAACAGCTGATAGTAAGAGCTTTGTCATGGGCCAAGACGTGACCGATCACTCGACGATGTCAATCAGAGTTAATGTGCCGACTGCAGTGGGCTGTTCGTTGGATGAAAAGTCATATTCCGGTGGGGTTTTTCACTCGGAACCTCTGTGGTCTGCGTCAATGTCTACGAGTCCTTCTCCCAAATATTATTTACTATAAAATACATACGGGATGCAATCTGTTATTACATATTAAGAGTTATCGCGCCATCAATTTCTCATACTAGGCCTCACTACCACCACGGAGAAAATGCAGACAGGCGAGATTCTGCAGCATGTGTCAAACCAGTTTCGGGACAGACTCGCAGCATCCGGAGTTTCTGCTTGTTTTGTTTTGTTGATTGCTGCATGTGGACCGTTGACTCCAACCGTCACTTTGGAGCAGGAGCCGATTCCAGATAAAACCCATCTCGACATGTATTCATCGCGTGCGTGCATGTCCCCCCCCCCCCCCCCCCCCCCCCCCGCCTGTCACGCTGATGTTTTTTCATCTGCCATCTATTCTCCGTCAAACACACGTCCCGGACATCTCTGACCCGGTGAATGTTCTCCTCCGCCGCTCTCGGACTCATGTTGTGTGGCGTGACTGGGAACAAAGTGATCTACGCGAGAGCCTGAAAGCAGAAACTGGTGCACATGTACCCACACTCTTCCCCATACCTCGCATACGCGCACATTGCGTACATTGTGTTTTTCTTCCAATTGCAGTAAGGCAGGTTCCTTAAAATACACTCAGGGTGGACGTCATTTTACGATGACATTCTCTTCGCTCTGCTTGTTGACGTCACCTGAGTGTGATGTTAACATTAACTCACCGGCATCATCAATCTGGTAACTTGTTTAGGCCTCCAGATATAAATAGATCTTCAAGTGAGTGAGGACTAAACGCTCTTTGGTCTCTGACTGTGTACCGTGTTCTTTCGTGTCTCCATCTCTAACATCACAGACACTTTAATGCGGGGCAGCTGGTGTGTGTCGGCCCAGGTTGGCGTTTGAGGAAACTTTAAACTTGCCAAATTGACTTCAAGTACAGTACATGCTGTTGGCAAACAGCTGCGGAGATGGGACGAGAACCTGCACTGCATCATATCCAGCAGCATGTGATGTCTGTCACAACCGACGCACGCACGCTTCTGCTTTGCGGCTCAGGTAATTCACGGCGCGCTGTGCAAACATCTTGACTGAAAGGATTCATTGCGTGGTCCCCAGAAAGGGGAACAGATGGTTTTGTGTCACAAGCATTGTTTGAAAGCGTGACCGTCGGTATGCTTGAAATACTTGAAGCTGCACCCTGTTACACAAGATAAACAGGAAGAGGAAGAGTTAACTAAGGTGAGGTGGTGGTGGTGGTGGTGGTGGTGGGTCGGCGTGGGTACCTTTTTTTGTCCGCTTCGCCTCTGCGTCCCCGCCTTCCCTCTCCAGCTTCTCCTCCCGCTCTTTCCAGCGCCGCACCTGCTCCTGGCGCATTTTCAGGAACAGAGTCTTCTTCTGGTCCTCATTGAGGGCGTCCAGCACGTCCGGGTCGATGTACATGTCCTTTAAAATCTGCTGCAGCATACTGGCGGTTGGTAAGACGGGCTATTTGGTACCACCTGGCCGGGTCAGAGGGAGGAGGAGGCGCTGTCCTTTGACCAGCAGCTTCTCGAAGAGGACAAGAAGCTCCTAGAGTCTCATGTTGTTAGAAGACCTGCATAGTTTCTTTACAATAACATCCCTCATGAACGCTTCTTCATGATCCAACCACACACATGCTGTTTTGCATATCGCACACATACAAACACACACACACACACACACACACACACACACACACACACACACACACACACACACACACAGACTCCTGTTTCCTTTCTGTGTGGTGCTGACAGTTTCACCCAGCCCAGATCAGTTTCCTTTGACTCTGGAGGTCATCACTGGGATAATCTACGAGAAAAGAACAAGCACAAACAAACAAACATTTAGAAGGTTGTGTATGTTGTTCCCTAAAGAATCTGCATCTTTCTCAATGTTTCTATGGGTTTCCTGATTCCACCTTTCGCTCGAAATCAGAAACTTTTCCTCCGGTCGTTTGGCTCGGTTACAGTATCTCGTCCCTCCCTTCAGGAACACGGAAGAAGAACCCAAACCCTGTTTCTAAACTGACAGAGACACTCTGGCCTCAAATGGGAGGAGATTCCAAAGGAATGGGGCTGCTTCTGTCACCAGTGGCCCGCCCTTCCCCTCCCCACCACACATCCCTTCCCTTCCCAAACCCATGTTCCTTTCTCCCCCTCACTCCCATGACATAGCGGCTCCTTTTTTTTGGAACATGGTCAGTTTCAAGTCGTAAGAGAGAAACACACACACACACACACACACACACAGCCCAGGGCAGCATGAGCCGGTCTCTCTAACAAGGAGACTGAAATGGACTCCTCCATTCACAGTGGGTAGTTAAACAATGGCTACCACCTAAGCAGCACTTGGAGGGAAAGAAAGCCTGTCTCAGACTGAGAAGTATCACACTGCTGGAATACAGATTGGCGTCTGCTAAACACATTGTAGGGTGCAGAGAAGGATACGCGGGGGGGGGGGAAACGGGGGGGAGGAAGTGAGGAGAGAAAGTAGGTGACACAGAAAGAAATAGGGAGTTGGAAGACCAGTGTAGAATTGTCTGAGGTACTCACAGTGGGATGTAGACAAGCAGCTCCACAGCAGTGTATGCTAACTAAGCTGAGAGAGTCAGAGCGCCTGTGGGTCCTCCTTGTCTTTGTGTGTGTATGACTCGGCTGATGACATCACAGCATTCCATAATCTCCCTCCCCTCCCTCCTCTCTCTCTCTCTCTCTCTCTCTCTCTCTCTCTCTCACACACACACACACACACAGTTCATTTTAAATAATGGGAGGAGAGCAATTGACATCACACATCACAGAAGTTGAGATAAAGAGAGATCGAGAGAGAGAGAGAGAGAGAGAGAGAGAGAGAAAACTCTTAACTTTCAAGTTCCACTCCCAAAATTCTTCACCAGTTCATCGTTAGAAAAAAAACAGTTAGTACAAAAAAAAATTTAAAAATGGGACAACACTTACTCTCAGATAGACACAACCTTCAGCTGCCTACATGTAAAGAGACATGCAAAGGTTTTCCAGGCACTGTAAAGCGGGTCACTGTGTTGTTGCCATGCGGCCGAGTGAATCTGAGACCAGTCAGACACCACCCTGTTGGTGCTGCGTGATATCAATGAAAACATCTCAAGTACATACAACTCTTACACCTACTTAACCAGTGCTGAAATATCAAGAGTATGAAAAACTAGTGAGAATATATATATATATCTCCCTAACACATGCTGTGTTTTAATGATGAGTTTTTACTTGAGAAAACCGGCTGGTATCTTGATCAGGACCTTTCCAGCTACTAAGCTAATAATTCTGATTCCAAATCTCAGGTAGATAGATACATATAGATAGATAGATAGTTACCTTATTCATCACAAGCTGGGAAATTCCCGCGCAACAGCAGCATGTTTCACACCGCACACTTTAAAAAAAATATACACAATATATACACAAATTATTGTTAAATTTACGAATTGCCAAAAAAATGTAGAGAATAAGAATAATAAATATAAAGATTCTAGGCTCTGTTCAACCCGCCCGTGTGTCTTTTGGCATTTTTTTTCCTATGTAGCCGTGTCGACATTGTCTGTTGTCAATTCTACCACATTAAGGACAAAGCACATGCTCCTCCTCTGGGGCGCCTCTGTGCCTCGCTCTCTGCGCCTTGTCATCATTTCTAGACAAAGAGCTCCCTCTGGTGGCCGGAAACCAGAGCGGCCTGCGATCAATGACGTCACCGCCTCAACCTCCGCTCAGCTGCTTCAGGGTATAGCGCTAAATTACAAAGTTGAATAAAAAATGGAGGCAAGGTTAAAGCAAAGGCAGCATTTCTCAACATATTCTGCCACCTCCTGGATCTGTGCGGCGCAGCGACACCACAACACTAAAAAACATGCACCGAGACGCTTGTGAGCAAAAAAAAAAAAAAAGTGGCTGCATTTTGTACAAAGCAACAAGCTGTCAATCATATTCATTTCTGTCAGGTATGTGCTCGGGTGATGATCATTCCAGTGAGCAATAGATGCTTATTGTGCCTGTTACAAACTGCAATGATCAAAACTAAAAGCATTTTCATATCTTTACATTGATGGAATAACACGGTTATTATGCGAGGATCTTAACCAATCCTCGTTTCGAGTTTCTCAGGATGAGGAGTCAAGTTGGAGCCACAGTTGGCGTCTACTAGGATTTAATTCACAATAAAGTCCAAACATTTCCTTCACAAATGCCTTTGAGCGTGTCCAGACGCTGAACTCTGACTTCCCCTTGAGAGTCACCGTTATAACTCATACTGACATTTCTCAAATGTGGATTCTTGTGGTCGAGGAGAAGGTACGGGACAGTTTGAAATCAAACTACAAAATACAAACACTCTGAATGTAGGTGACAACAGAAGCAAGTCCAAGGCTGCTGGTGATCTGGTGAATGACAGCGTACCTGGCCTATTTTGAATATATACAATTATTTTGATCATACTGTCGGTTTAATGTCATGCTAACATCCACAGAACTTGTAGGACATTGAGGTTCTGTTAGGTCGTGATTGATTAACTCTCATTCCCTCAGCAGTAAAGCTCACAGAGGAGCAGTGGTGTCATACAGATGATCACAAATGGCATAGTCGGGATGATTAGAGATCAAAGTAATGCTTTATTTTACAGCCTGGTATTACACATACAGTACTAATGTAAAAATCATTAAGACATGAATCATCAGGTACTTGTCATTGCAGCTTTTGCATTTTAAAGGCTGTAAAATTAAGCTTTTGTAATTAGTTTCATTGCAAATGTAGAGTCAGACATTTTAGACACTACGAAAAAAAAAAAATGAACATACTCATCCATGAATTGTTGACATTTTGGGAAGTGTTGTTTTTTTCGTCTTCTTTCCAACAAGAAATGAAGCATGAAAAACACATACATTTTGAATGTAGATTTTTCCCTTATGGGTCAAATTAAATTTATTTTAAAATTTGTCAAATCTACATAAATTATATTTGATGCATCAAAAACCAAATGAGAAAATCAAATATACGCTCTTTTACAAAGAGGCAACATAAGAGAGAGAGAGAGAGAGAGAGAGAGAGAGAGAGAGACATTCTTTGTTGAGATCATTTTAAACAAGTATTGGTCAGGCGTTTCATCAACCTGGGAAAGCAAAGTGCTACACACAACAACCACTGAAGACAGTTCACCAGACACCTTAATGAGGAATTGGACTGAAGCACCTTTTCTTAGCTTTGAGCTAAAATGTCTTAAGTTTTCCTTTTTCACATAAACTTCATTGTGTTTAAAGTCTTCCTCCAACAATAGGCCAAGTCGACCCTTTTCCTAGGGAGAGGCATACTTGCAAGTGACATTGTTCTATTTCAAGTTAAAGTACTTATGTGAACTGCTCGACCCCACAGGCTGCTAAGACCTTGGTTTACTGTCTTTTCCTCCAGGATGGAGCTCTGAGTGCAAATAAAGGCATACAACTCCTTCATGTGAAATAAACATGGAATTCAGCCACATGCTTTCAAATAGTAATCATATATTTAATTGATATACATATATTGCCACCATTGGCACATACGATATTGCACACAGTGATGAAATGTTGCACAGAAAAAAAAATAGATTTTTTTTTTTTGTGGGCAAAAACATTCCAAATTTACAAATAATGTGGAATAATGCTGAAAAGGTAAAACTACATTTAAAAAAAACAAAACAAAAACAAAACAAGACATGCTTGCTACTCCCCATTAATTGAGCAACGTACAACTTACACATAACTACCCACGCGGGATAGCGAGCACTTCGTGGGAGGGGAGGGGCTCGCCAAGAACGACCGCTCCAAGCCCCGTTCGCATCAGCCCCTGCTCTCCCTGCGAATGCGCTCGGCTATTCAAGAGCCAACTCTTCTGCATCATCTTGCATCTTGGTGACCAACCCCTTCCATGTTTACATGTCGGCCGATACCTGGATGGCTGGGAAATGGGGATGGCGATGACATTGGGGAAGAAGGAAGGCAGCAGAAAAAAGTTAAGAATTCTGCTCCTGTTTTTTCTTAAAGGGTTCGTGACAGACCCTTATAGCACCACGAGTCGTGCGCTAGCACACAAGGGGGCTGAGAGGAGAGAAGAAGAAAAATGGAAGAAAGAGGAAACGATGACAAAAAGAAGCCAAACTGCGATCCAAAGCACCAGGCCAGCGTGTAAGCATGCGGAGTGTGTAAGGCACCAGGTTGTTTGTATGCTGAAGAGGATGCTCCCAATCGGGTTTCTTTTCGGCTATAACCAGAGGCTCCAAAAATAGGTGGTCAAGGACAGTCTAGTTTGCTGGTTTCCAGTCAATCTAAACACGGGAGCAGTCATTTAATTCAATGCTGAGGTAAATCTGACATTATCTGATTGTTGCCAGTTTCTCTGGAGTTTACTGACAGAGTTTATAAAACTGCTATCACACATCTATGAGATGCGACTGAACTGGTTCACAACCAGTTGTTTTCCGTGTGGCAGCCCAAATATTTACAATTAGACCAAAACAGAATCTCATCACCCCCAGGTAGATACTTGGGGCTTACAAATCCAAAAGGAGAGCTATGAGCATGTACCCAAAGGAGCCCCACTGAGCTTCACACCCCCCGGATTATAAACTCGCCGGGGTCGGGCACATCCGTCGACACGCGACCGGAGGTTTACCAACAGGCGAGTTGGACCCTCTTCACGATGGCTCATCCAGACGTGCCCTTCAACGTCCCTCAAAATGTGATGGTGGTATTGTAAATTACAGTCGGCGAGATCGCTCCTGCTACAATCGCGCCTTGAGACGACTACCACTTACGACCACAACGAGCCTTTGGATGGAATCACTCCGCACTCAAACTTGAGATTCGTACAATATAGGCAGATAAAGATACATTTAGGAGGGTCCTTGAGCCAATATTTTGGGAGACCAACGAAATCTATCTCAGTGCAGATTAACATGCAGCGACAGCACTCCGTGGCACGATTTAGACTTTTATGACTGGACTGGTTTCGGCAAACCGAAGAAACGTCACGCTGCGGAATTTCCGCCTCTGGTTTTTCCTCAGACCAAGAAAACCAATCAACGAGTGGTATTTTCGTCTTGTTATCTGCGACTCGGGCCGTTTGCTACATGTCGTCACTGCACTTCCCTCTGTCAAATACACATTTAGTACCTTTAAAATGAACACATTGCATTAACAACGAGACACAAAGGTATTCTATAATATATCCATCTGCATGGCAACAATTTCAACTGAAACAAAAGTTACAATATTAATATTTCTTTGAATGCCTCTGGCAAATGTCATCATGTCGAGATCCATTGGCCAGCTCAATATATATATATATATATATATATATATAATTTTTGATGCAATCCATATTGCACGACAAATAGAGCACTTGTTTCATTTCATGAAAATGCCTACGTATTCCTTTTTATAACTGCATGACATCTAACCAGTTTCCGAAGCAGGCCTAGCCCTCATGGGATTCGTGTGTAAACACATCTCTACTCACAGGTAAAAGGTAAATAGGATGGCAAAGTACGTGTGACAACCTTTTACAAAGATTTCTCGGTTATTTTTCTTCTTCGAATTTTGGTTTGTAAAAATTAAAATCTCTGATTTTGTGCTGAAGTCATTAGCTCACACGAGAAAGGAAACTCTTTTGTCTTCCATCGGAACTCGGCAATAATTCCATTTGAACATTGCAAACGCCTCTTCTTCTCTTCTTTTTTTTCCTTTTTTTTTACAATAGCTTTAACTGGTACAAAAGTTTTTTTTTCTGTTAATAAGGGAAATAAACACTCAGTTCAATGTGGTCTGTCGAGTAGGAAACAATGTTCAAATATAATGTTATTACTTTGTTTAGCAGCCTGTTAACTGTATTAATGGTGGATAAGTGGGGTAACATCCAGCGATGAGTGACAACATGTCATAACTGTCAGGTTGTGGAGGTTTCTAATATTGTGGGTGATGCTCCCGTGGAGTTAAACCATTAACAGTTAAATCTTTAGATTTCTTTCTTTATACAGTAGAGTTCTTAATTATATTTCTCTTGTTATTTTCATTACTCTTGCATCCTTCTTTCTTTCCTCTTCTTCTTCTCCTTCTCCTTCTTCTTCGTTGGCTCCCTCTACATCAATCCTCGTCCCCGTCGTCCGCCTGCATCTCCTCCTGCTGCTGCAGCTCGCATGCCCTCTTCTCCCGCTGCTTCTCCTGGATCTTCTTCATCTCCTCCGCATATTTACTGAACGTGTTCCCGAATCTGGACCAGACTTTGTAGGGCACCGTGATCGAGTTGCGGTACGTCGGCTTCACCTCGCTTACCCGCATGAACACCCCGTACTTGTTGGAGCCGACGTCGAAGAAGAAGCGCTTGTTGTCCACAGTCAATGACGACCCCTCGGGCAACTCCGCCGGCTCGTCCTCCACCCCGTAATCGTCAATAAGTTTAGCCAAAGCGTCGCGAAACTCGATAAGTCCCTGGGCGGGCAGGGCGATCGTCTGGCCCTGCGTGGACCCCAACCCGGGCCCCCGGTTGACCGTCTGCCGGATCCTCAGGAACCGTCCCCGCTGGTTCTCCTTCAGATCCATGTAGTATTTCCGATTCTCCCGGACCAAGAACTCGCTCTTGAGCGCGCGCCGGGGCTCGTCCTGCACCAGCCCCGGGTTGCTGGGGCCCAGCTGGGCGTAGTGTTCGATGAAGTCCCCCAAGTAGTCGCGGAACTCGACCGCCACGGACATGGACAGAGTGAGGCGGCTCTTGTTTCCACCGGCCCCGACTTCTGCTATCTTCAAGAAGCGGCCCTTCGCGTTCTGCTTGACGTCCAAATAGAAGCGCTTGTTCTGGATGTCAACCCGCTTCGACGCCAGCTCCTGCGTCTCGTGCTGGAGGCCGGAAGCCGAGCCCGCCCCTCCCGTCGCCAGGTGCATGGGACCGAAGCCTGGGCCCGGGGCTGCTCCTCCCTGCTCACTTCCACTGTCTCTGTCCGCCATGATGCTGCCTGCCTGCCTTCTCCCTCTGTCTGCTGCAAAGCCACGGCCAGCCACCGCGAGCGCCGGAACTCTCGCGAGATCTGCACAGAGTACATGTCAAAGGAGGAGGAGAAGAAGAAGAAGAAGAAGAAAAAAGGCGAGGGAAGCGTTAATGCAGGGCGACGGCGACGGTCAGTGTGCGTTGTTTCACACGGGGTCGCGTCGGGAGCCGACGAGACAATCGTGAAGTGAAGGGAAGTCGCTCGGAAGAATCGCACCCAGGTCGAGTTTCGACTCGTGGAAATAGCGTCTGGAGAATTGTGGCGGGTTTTGTTTGTTTTGTTTCACTTCCGGGAAAGACCCCCCGGCGAGCTCACCTGTACAAAGTGGCGGGGATCAACACTGCATGAGACCTGTTCACTTAACCTGCCATCGAGTTCACAAACCACGGCTCACTTGTGGTAACTTGACCTCTACGTGCTTGTTTTGACTTGTTTTAACATAATTGTGCCAAAGTCATTGATTTTTTTTTTTTTGCGGGTCATATGAAGAAAATCCCGTCATGGCAACCAAGCCCCTCGGGGACATAACAGCTCTTACACAAGCATTCATCCTCATCGCCATTTACAAAAATATGTTTATTTAACGGCACTGCTTTAGTAAGAGCAGGCCTGTTGTCCTCACGGGCCAATAAGACCGACACGAGAGACGGAGGTCTTCACCCCCTAACAGAGCCGATCCCTGAACTATGTAAAGTCCACCTTCACCTTGTGCTTAGTTTTAAACTGCAGCATACACTGAAATGACCCGCACCATTATTATTTATTTAGAAATGTGACATGTCTCCACTGAATTCTAGGCAACATCCCCCATCAAACATTTCACGCGTTGTTCTTTCACAGCTTCAATTCACGTGTGCGTTCCTCGCGCATGTTGATCGATTTAAGCACATCGTTTATTAGGGGTGCACAGATTATAGGGGCCACTTTCCAACGTTGTGAAACCAACTTCAGCGTCGTTTTATTGTGTCAACCGATGTCGCTTATACCTCTAGCTGGATCTAATGTTGTTTTTTTGTTTAATAAAAATAAAAAAAATCATTGTTACAGACACGGAAGTTTTGAAAGAGGACTGGTGGCTCTAAAAGTAAGTGGGCGGTGGTCTCCTCCTTTGGATTGTGGCTGCTGTGGTGCAAATATATGTAAATCAATATCTAAACTTTCAGAAGAAACTCGACGTCTTGCAGCTCAGTATAAACGGTCCAAAACACTCGCCTCCGCCGCATGATGCAACGCGTCCTCGGCCTAATGTTGTTCGTGCTGTGCCTGTATAGAATAGCTTTATCTTTTATTAGACTTTTGTCGAGTCAAGCTATGCATTTTTAGACTGTATTTAAAGTCACATATAGCCTGCTTAGTGACTCGAGTCCCCACGTGTGTTGTAGGAGCAGACCTCTGCAGGTGTCAGGCTGCTCACAGGCCTACACTGTCGAGGACCACCGACCTCTGCTCGGCCGTCCGGCGGGTCGCATGCAACGACGAGGGATCTCAGAGCTGCTTCCCCCTGAAAATAGGCCTGCGTGCAGAGGATAGGATACTCAGACCAAGCTTACAAGCAGGTGACGAGCTCCTCCCCTCTAAACATTTTAAGAAATGTAATTTTTTTTATTACAGTATTTTAGTTGTATTGCAGCTCAAAAAGGTTAAATGGTTAAAGAGGATGTACAGAGCATTAACCTGTTATTGGACAAAGTATGTCCCCATGCTGGCGATACTTTCTCAACAGTATTATATATATATATATATATATACACACATATTTTTTTCCCACGCCAGTATACAGTAAATCACCTGTAATATATATATATTTTTTTTCTTTTATTATTCCGTGTGTGCAAAATCTGCTGCTCCTCTCACAATGTTATTGCTATTCGAATTGGGAAAAAGTGGTTACCGTATGAAATGGTGTCTGGGAAGGATCTGGTCATGGATTCAATAATGTTAGGCTTGAATTTATATATATTAGACTGTATTCGTTTGTGCCAATTGGCTGAATGCCTTTCCATCAGTTCCGAGCGTTTGACATTTTCTTTCAAACGACGTTGACATTTATCTTTAGCCTCAATCATATGGTAAAAGAAAATGATAAATATAAGCCATTATTCTATTCTGGGTTTTTTTTCCAAACAGCACTAACCCAAAGTTTTATAAGAGTCAATAGGCAGCAGTGATGTTCTATCTGTATAATTAGATATAATCCAGCCAGGCGTTTACACGCTGAGGGCGGTAATAACTTTTCATAACTGTTCATGAGCGAATGCGATAAAGAAATTAATGTTTTTTAACGCCGCCTTCTGAAACAGCTCTGTGTTAGAGTGTAGGTCATTACACACACGCCATCTAACTTTTGTGGTCGGGACGTCTTGACGACGATCTCAATGTGTGTATGTGGTCAACGTTTCCATCTCTTTGCCGACATTCGTTAAATGCACTTCACAAATATTCATGAGGGCGAGCTGCCATCTTTAGAATTTCTAAACAGCTTAGAACAAGTCGATTGTTCTACTAATGGTAGATGGGCCATTCGATCTGTGATATTTAATTTCATTTTGTATTGTTTCAACGTGAACCTTATTTATTTAATTTATTTAAAATATTTTATTTCTTGACATCTTGACATTAGACTTATTATAAGTTATTTTTCAACATTTCCAAAATGTGGGCGTCTAAAAGGCTGTTTGGAGGCCTACAAATAGTCCCAGAAACTATATAAATGTTTTTTTTTATTTACAGATGGGCTGCTCATTTAAATATATTTACTTACATTATTAATGTTCAAAAATTAAATATCAAGACACGTATTGTTTAAAACATTAAATATTGCTGTGCATTCATAACACTGAATAACACTTTGTAGGTCAAGCTTTCCACAATGACTGGAACAAACTGGAATAATCCTAAAAGTAATGAGCATATAACATAATGAAATTATACCCACCCGACGAGTTTAGGCTGTGATATCAGAAATGCTGATGAAAGGCAGAGATTAACAGTTTTTCCCCCATCGTCTGCTTGAAATTATTAACCAAAGATAATAAAATAAATGTAAATTAATATCGTGTCAGAGGTCAAATGAAAAATAAAGTGATAACAAGAGGACTATTAAACCTTAAAATGTTTCAATAAGCAACATTCGAAATAGTTGAGGTCCATTTATTGAAAAAGTGCCGTTCAAAAAGGAAAAGTCTCTGCACCTGAGCTGCTCGGAGGCCTGAAGGCGCAGCAGAGCGGATTTCTCTATCTTTTGTATTTTTCTTTCTTAATTAAACTTCGAGCTGTGTACAGATGTGGAAGTCTATATAAAATATCCAAAAACAAAACAAATTAATTATTGGAAAAAAAAAATCTGATCTTATTCCCTGAAATGTCGCCGGGCCTCTGATCAGCTCCACAACCGTCCTGTCTTGCAATGATGCTTCTGTTGGTTTAGTAAACTGTCAGTGATGTCAATAAGACAAACCAACATTCACATCAGCCCAAAAATAATCCAAACAAAAATATATGTTAAAAAAAAAACCCAATTTATTTTCTTGTTCATGGATTGTATTTAGTATAGGCGTATGGCGGGTTCGTCTTCAACATGATAAACCCTCCTTGCTTTTTACATTGTCCGCCTTCTATAAGTCCAAACTTTTATCTTGTCTATTGAACTATTTGTCACTCTTTAGTGAAGCGCTCTTTCTCTTCTGTTCTCCCTCCCCAGGTGTAGGCGAGTCTGGACAATAAGTAGGTAAATCTCATAGAAAGTATTATTTTGAAAGTCTCTTGTTTTTTGCCCTGTAACTTGCGTGTAATAATGCATTTTGTATCTGGGCCGCAATTGCCTATACGATAAATACATAAATAAATAAATAATAATAAAAATATTAAAAAATATATATATTTCAATCCCACTTTCTTATTGAAAATCTCACCAACGGGCTCTGTTCCTATTTCTGTGATATAATGACTTATGGTTCAGTCAGCTGCTCCGACACAACACCACCTCATGTCTAATCATGTCCGAGAAAAAGAAGTTCTGTCCACATCAACCTCTAAAAGGGGTTTTGTCGCATTTTTTTTTTTTTTTTTTTTTTTTTTAAGGCCTCCGCTGTGATCGACTCTCAAAGTTTTGCGCCGCATCCATCCCGACACCGGAGCCCTGCCTCGGCTCCGCACCAGATGCAGCAGCACCTCCGGATCGGATCGGCCGCGTGATGCACGATCGCATGCTTCTGCAGACTCGATGCCAAGCGACGGCTCATTGAGGTTTGTGGGGGATTTAAATGCCGCGGCAGGACCAGCAGCACTAGTCCCGATTGCTGCCATGTAAATAAAGCGTCGTTCCCCTTGCCGAGCGAGCTCCCGCAACCTACCTCAGCCTGCTCGGTGTGCAGGCAGGCGCAGCGCCTCGCAGCCTCGCCGGAGTGGAGACGAGACGAGGCGAGGCGAGACTGAACGTGATTGGAGGCCTTTCTGTTTTTAAGGAGAGAGAGAGAGAGAGAGACACGATAGCGCAGAGGACCGCTTCTGCCTGCTGCACAAGATGGACAAGGGACGGCGAGTCGTGGCACGGACAGCAACACGCACGCAACAGTTCAACGGGCGCACGTTTCACCTCTGATGTCAACGCGCACTCACTCCCCCGGTGGAGGCGCGCCCCCTCTCGGTGACGTCGAGGAATTACAGCGTTGCCTCCTGGTGGTGTGAGGTAGGGCAACAGTTCGGGCCACTACACCATGGAGGGTAGTGTATAAACCGACACGTCACTTAGTCTCACTCACGGCGTGGCTGTATCTTTGACTGTTTAACATCTGCGCGTCTTCTCCGTGTTGGTGTCAAGAGTGATGTTGTTCGAAAACAACTTGCATTAGCAGCTATTGTCACAGGAAAGATGGTTTCGTTGCACACAGTAGTTTAGTACGTGATGTTGCGTCTGTGTCGGACATCAGCTCCCCAAAGGCCTTTAAAGGCCATGTAGAAGAAAAAAAGGGAGATTCAGCACCACGGAGAGCAGCCAGGACGGTGTCCGCGCTGCAGGACACCAGGCACACAAATGAAAACACGCGTCGCCTCATTATCTGGGTTCAGGCTCCTCTTTATAAATCTACAATACAAACGTGTTTGTTTTGTTGATGTTTTTTTCTCTCCCTGTTGCATCATCATTCATTGCATTCATTTATTAGCCTATAACCGATAGCAAAAAATAATTTCTGGCCACCACAACGACCATGTTCTGCTGTGTATAATTCACACGTCCTGAGTTGGTGTATGGCCACTGTACTTCTGTTGTTCGATTTACAGCAAGTGTGTGTGTGTGTGTGTGTGTGTGTGTGTGTGTGTGTGTGTGTGTGTGTGTGTGTGTGTGTGTGTGTGTGTGTGTGTGACACATTTCCCATGAGCACACTGTGGTCGGCAGATGTCGCTCTTTGTGAATACTGTCAGTACAACATCCTGTATCCGCATTCTATTTGCCAAACCAAACCCAATCACAACTGCCCCCTAAACATTGCCATCGATGATGATCAGACGTGCACCCCCCGTGTAAAACCATGTTCCTTCACCAAACAGCAACTCTCAAATGTACTTTATCATGTGAACATATACTGGAAACTAACTGGAACAACACCGAGAATCCCACTCTCACTGAATGTTCTCCTTCTTCTGCACTGAGTTAAATATGGGGGGGGGGGGTGTTCTCTGAGTTGGATAGACACTGTAGTTGTAGCAGTATGGATTGGATGCGGTGCTTCAACATCAGTTTTTTTCTTCCTAGAGGCAGAGCAGCGAATGTGACCTGAATACAGGGCACGACTTAATGGGACGAGACGCAAAACTCATTCAAAACAGTCTGCAGGAGAATCTGACAGGCTTTTCGCAGCCTTAGTCATCGCAGCCACACGAGTTCTCCGGGCCCTAGTGGAGCACACATGCGGCTGCATCTTCCCACGTGAACCTTATTGCCTTCCTCTTCTTTTCTTTCTTCTTCTTCTTTTCTTTTTTTTTTTCTTTTTTTAATTAGGAGCGATGTCTCGGCTGCAGTAAGATGCGACTCTGAGGAGGGGGACAGTCGTGGATTTCGATTTTCGCCTGTTTCATCGTAACGCCACGGAGTGACTGGCCCACGGCGGCTGGCTCCAGGGAGTGAGGAGGTCGACCTGCTGCTCCGCCGGTTGCCTTGTGTCTCTGCTCCCATCCCATCCTGCGTTGTCGTCGACGGAGCCCCCTCGGCGATCGGCATCGTTCCCTCTCCGTCCGTGGCCAGTGGGGGGGGAGCCGCGGCGGAGGGCGGCGCGTTCGCGTCACATAGCCGCCGATCAGGGCGAACGGAAGTGCTTCATTTTTTGGAATGAAAGCTGCTCTTTTATTGGTTTTTTGCGAGCGGGCTACCGAACCTGTAGTCCACTGCAGCATTTCTGCGCCTTTCCCCTCCGCTGCAGATGAGACGGCGGAGCCTCGGCGCGGTTCCCCACCACTGCGATTTTTGGGCAAAGATACGAGTGGCGTCGTCTTGCAGCTGAGGCGACCATGGCAGCATAGGGGGGGCATCTTCTTCTGGAGGGGAGCATCCGCCGATTCCTTTGGCCGCATGGCGTTTCTGCGACGCCTCATTGTTAGCGGGCGGCACTGACTGGATTTGAAACCCGGCACCATCCCGCGGGCCCCCCCCCCCCCCCCCCCCCCAACGCCCCCCCCCCCCCCCCCCCCCCCCCCCCCAGGTGCCAGAGCTGCTCTTCACCCATTGCAAGCCACCCAGAAACAGCAGCGGATCCCGATGGCATGGACACTTATGCAAGGTCTGCCGCGCTGCCGTGCCACTGGAGCCTCCCCGCCGTCTCTGCGTTCAACCCAGCTCCGTCGCCATCGCCCCGCAGCCGAGAGAGCCCTGCCGCAACGCGACCTGCGACCACCGAGCCAAAGCAGGCGGCATGAGGCTTGATCCAGTGCATTTATCCATGCTGGTCATCGGGGTCTCGTTCGCCTGCTACTCCCCGAGTTTGAATTCCCTGCAGGACCAGGCTTACAAATCCGCCGTGGTGATCGAGGGCAAGGTGCAGTCTGCGCCGGCGAACGTGTCCGCGGAGCCGCACCGGGTGCACGTCAGAGTGCTGGACGTGTGGCCCCTGAACAGCGGGGGTCTGCGGCGAGAGCAGCTCGTCACCGTGGGGGAATTCGGATCCGAGGCTCCGTGCACCAGAGTGAAGAGGAACCACAAGTACATCTTTTTCATGGACCCCACTGACGAGCCCTTGGTTTTCAAGGCATCGTTCGCGCCGCTGGACACGAGTGGGAAGAACCTCAAAAAGGATGTTGGGAAGATCTTGTGCGAGGACTGCGGTAAGTTCATGTGCGGCCGGGTCACCGGTGAAGTCCGAACCCGGAAGAATGAGCGGTCAGTTAACGCCCCCCCCCCCCCCCCCCCCCCCCCGGCGCGGGGCTCCTGGTAACAGGTGCCCGGGTGAATTGTGCGGACTGAGGCCGCGGCGCGGTCCGGGGGCCGCGGGCTCCAGGTCGGTGCCCGAGGGGCGTCGATGCAGCAATTTTCGACAACTCTCGCAGGCTCCCATAGCCCACATGATCAATCAAACTCTATTTCTCTCTTTCTCTCCCCCGAACTGCATCAGACATGCGCCTCGCACTGTTGCTTGTGAGGAATTGCACTTTGTGCGTATCGAACTATCTGCATCCTGCAAAGCCGCATCATACTTTGGCACAGGCACCAACAGTTCCCTGACTTAATACACAGATTCATGTTTTACAACATAGATCGCAGGCCTCTTCGTAGGGAACATGGAGCACACGCAGACCACGGAGCCGGTGCAGTTTCAGGACCAGGGACAGCGGCCTGGATCACCCATATCACGTGCGCCCTGAGCAAACTGGCGCCTAGGCTATATTTAGGTTCACGACCTGCTTTAATGCTTTAATACCCGACACCATAGCATAGCTTACTGTCCTGTCCTGTCCTGTCCTGTCCTGTCCTGTCTACACCCATGTGTTCTCCGGGGAGACAGTGGGCCAGCAGTCCGTTGTGCTCAAGTCCTATAACCTGCAGTCCACGTTGGGTGTTGTGGAGAATATCAAATAATCAACCTCACCTACCCAACATTTTATGGCTTGTCTTTTTTTTTTCTTTTCTTTTTTTTAAAACATTCATGCACAGCAAGTTCTTGGAATGGACTTTGGTCAGTTGATGTCGCCCTCAGGGAGTCATTTTAAAATCACACTAGGCACATTCTATTTGTAGTAACGTGCTATTTCATTGCCACTCATAATTTTCAGGCGTATTTATATTGTTTCAGTGGACAACTCTCTCTCTCTCTCTCTCTCTCTCTCTCTCTCTCTCCACATGGCTTGTTGTAAGATCTCACGATTGGAAACATGATGGGTGGTGATCATACAGGCTGTGGAACCTATTGACGAGGTACAATGCAGCACACTGTTGCTGCAGTACGCTGCACACCAATAGGTTACGTTCATTCAAACACAGAACAACTTATTGTTGAGTGAGCAGATCCGTGGGGCGTTGGCGTCTATACATTCATTCGAGGCCAAACAGGTCAAATGCCACAGAGTTTCATCTCGCTCTTCACAAGGGTAAAAATGTGTGTGTTCTACTATTTGAATTGTAAAGTAGTGTCAGCGTTTTGTAACTGGATCGCAAACACCTCTCAGTCCTCGTCACTGCTTTAGGCTGCTTGTGTCTAAAACGAATGTCCCAGGCTGGTCAGCCGACTTCAAAATAAGAGGCAGCTCGTCTTCCATACTTTGAATTTATTGAGGCAATTAAAGAATATGTAACTGTAAAAATACTGCTGCCTTCCTAAGTTCACTTGGCCTGTACTCATGAGACACAAATCCTCCCCTCTCCTCTTGTTTTTGCCACTCTCACTCTGGCTTTTAAACCCATCGTCTCATTAGATAGGGACCATAAAATGTACCTTGTTACCTCTTGAGTTTTCTTGAACAGTCCAAACTTCCCCCCGTGCCATGAATTGTTCTGCCACTTAGCAGAGCGCTTGTCGTGGATGTGATCGAACTGGCGGGGCCACCTCGCTGTGTTACCTGAGGGAGTTGCCACGCCCTCCTCCTGGGTCTCTGTAGATCTCTTTTGTCTCGTTCAAAGTAGCCAACGACAGAGCTAATGTCGATCTGGTGCGCCGTTGTAGTTGAGGGGGATTCTTACTCGGTGTCATCAATTTTCTTCTAAACTCCCGACCCCCCCTTCTCCCAATCATGCCACTTTCAAGATAGTCTTTCAAACGGACAGATGAACAGTCAGTGCCTTGACATCCTTCTCTTGTCCCTTTGAGCTCCCTCCTTCATTCAGCAACAACATCAAGGTTGCAATGTTGTGATGGCTGCTTCTTTCCCTCATATCCATTTCTCTAACATAAGTGCATCTATATCATAGTCCAGTGTGTCCTTGTCCTGAGCCTCAAACTGCTGCACGTGCAGACAGCCCCGGCCCACTTAGCACACATCCCAAACTTGCCTTAAATCCCTGTCGTGCAGAGGTACACGAGCTCCCCGGCGTGTGCATCAAGGGACTGAACGTACATACTGTACAGCTCTCAATGTGATAAAGTTGTTGTCCTCTGGCTCCTCAGCGCTGCCTGACAAACAGTGCTAACCACCTGCACCCTTTCATCAGGGCTCAGTCAGCTGGGACCTCTGACAAACTGTTTTTCTGACATTGATTACAACAAACATGCGGCATCCGAAACACACAGCAAACACTCACAGGCTCACTTCATCAAGTCCGTCCCTTTGTGATAATTGCACTTTTTTTACGAGCAGATTGCATCATATACCTGAGTCTGTGTAACAGACGGTAAACATCTCAGTCAGCGACTGTATCTCAGTGATATCTCACGAGAGCAAGTGTTTCCGCGAAGTCCAGTGCAGCGTTGTGCGTGTGTGTCACTGGTGGAGAACAAACACTGTCACAGTCAAGAGGAAGTCTGCCTGAACACGTGCAAATTTTGACATATATATGCTGCACAGTGGGCTTTATGTTGTCCATAAATGCAGCCACCTGAAATGACATTTAAAAACCCTGCGACCTGCTCCTCAGTGCACACAGTTTGTCACCAGCCACGGCTTTTTCACCTTATGGGTCTTTGTGTGTTTGTGCGCATCATCATGACAAAGTGTGGTCCTGGAGACACCTGTTGGAGCAGGAGTTGCCACCAAAGAGGATTTGACTACGTTGGCAGTTGTTTACATGTCTTTCTGTCTTCGGACAGATTTTGTCATAGGGTTAGGGTTAGTCGAAGTTCAAAAATGGTCTGGTCCCACTCAAGACTACTAAGTAATAATGTTGCACTGACTACCTAGTAGTCATTGGTTGGAACATCAACGTGTCGACGGGTGTCACGGATGGTGCCATCCCGTGGGCAAGATGGTTCCCTGGTTTCAGCTTGTTGAATGTGCACTCAACTTTCACTCTACGTTAGGAAAACCACACTAACACAGGGTACGGCCTCTCTTTGCTCTCACAAATGCCTCAGTTCTTCGAGACATGGATTCTGCAAGGTGTCGGAAAACACTCCTTTGAGATTCTGCTCCGTGCTGACACGATTGCGTCACATCGTGTCTGCATAATAATGAGCTTCACATTCATGCCGCAGATTTCCCGTTCATAGAACCAGTTTAAGGCCATTAAGTGATACACACGGCCACTAACAATACTCAGATAGACTGTGGCATTCAGGCAATGACTGATTGGTGGTAACGGGCCCAAAGTGTGCCAAAAAAGTTATCCCCATGCCGTCACACCACCAGCAGCAGCCTGTGTTGTTGCAGGGTAGGTCCATGTATTAGATCAGTTGATGACACGGTGAAAGCAGTCTTCTGCTGTTGTATCCCCCATCCACCTCAATGTTGGATGTGTTGCACTTTCTGAGACACGCTCACCACAGCTGTAAAGAGTGGTTACCTGAGTTACCATTACCGTTCTGTCAACTTTGTGGTCATTCTCCTCACAGCTGCAGAACTGTTGCTGAATGGATGTTTTTTTTTGTTTTTGGCACTAACAAGATGAATGTGTGAAAATGCCAGGACATCCAGGATATGAAAAACAATCATGTCACCAAGATCACATTTGTTCTCCCAACTGATGTTTGATGTGAACGTTCTTTGAAGCTCTTGACCTACAAGATTGTATGCATTGCACTGCTTCAACATACTTGGCTGAGTGGATAATTGCATGAGTCAGCAGGTGTAGAGCGGTTCCTTCGTGTGTGTGGTGCGTGTTTGTCGGTCGACTGAGTATGGATGTTTTGAACCACACGGCAGATTCTCTAACATGCACGCTTTCGTTCATTGGTCATAAGTGAAATACAATCCATTCAGACATATAATGATTTTTTTTAGTGACAGAAGAAGAGAGGGCTGCCGAAATTAACATATTCTGATTTTATCTTCTATTGCCGAACTTTGTTGATTGTGTGCTGGGTTTTATTACGCTTATTCCTTCTTCTTTTTTTTGATAAACTGAGGGTATGATATTTACTGACGTGATTGTAGTTCGAGCTGTTATGTCAAGTATGTCACATCTGCGTTCTATCTGAGCAATAGTGCTTTTGTCCCTCACGGCTAAATCCAAAGTATGCACAGTGAAAGGCATGTGGTAGAGGCCTCTGGCTTTTTTTGTTTTAGACTCGATGCAGTAGACCCACATAATTGCATTTTGTGTGTGCATGTGTGTGGGCGTATGCAGTCCGGGGGGATCGTTGAGTATAAGATTGGTGCAACAATGAACAACAAGAAAAGGACCACCTTCGTACTTGTGATTCACGAATGTGCAAATAATTCTCACTTGTGTGAGTGTTTCTGTGTTGCTAATTAAGGCCGTGTTTTTCTTGGAAGTAAATGAATGTTGCAAGACGTTATGAGCGCACACTCTATCACTAATCTGTCACTGTGAAGTCCCACTGACTGCAGGTCGCAGCTGCGGCGTCGAGGTGGTAGACGGGCGAACATTTTGCCCCGAGCTATGCATTTCTCCATGTATTGAGAGAGGGTTCCTTAGAAGAGCGAATATGGATCACAGCTGCTGATGGCTCCTGGGTTCACTGCATATACCCCACGAGTTTGCGTGGCGGCGGTGTGAATCAACATGTATCTACAAGCCTGCCTTTATATCCTAATAGCACCCTCAAGGGCAATTCAGCAAACAGTTGCTGATTGTGACAAAGGTGTTCATATGTTGCTTTCTCACCACTGACATAATTGCCATGTGCAGGATGTGTGTTTCTTTGGATAAGGAGGATTGAAGCGTTTTCAACCGTCAGTGCTGTAGCGTCTGGAGCTGGAACACACAGATTGTTCTGACTGACGTTATGCTGCATGCTCGCTGGGTCATTTATGTAGACGTTCCGCATCGCTCCAACGCCGCTCGGCTACTCCACTCTGACAAGATAACTTGATGTCATTTATAAGATGTATGAAAAAAGGGCATGGCCCTTTTTTCGTAATTGGCTGCTCGTTTTCCTGCCCTATCAGGCACTTTCTCACGATCACTCGGACCTGTACTCCACATTTTCCAAAGACGATGGGAGGAAAAAAAAGCCATTATTATGACAGAGTGGGCACACGGGGACGTTATCCTCTGAGAAAAAAGTCACACCTGTGCAGCAACAGACCAGGTTTCGTGGTAGAGTTGAGGTTTGCTGATTCAGGTCGAAGACGATGTCTGTCTGCCGAGCACAGCTGCTACAAAGCCGATGTGTGCCGAGAGTGAGCGGCGAGCTCGGAGCCTTTCAGTCGCTGGGCTGTAATGACGCAAAATCTATAAAACAGGTTGATGCCATCAGGTGGTGGTTGTGACTGTTGCCGCCCGTTGTTATGCCACACAGTGGTTACACCTGTCTGTGACTGAGGAAAAACGAAAGCAGCCTCTGTCTTTTCAAAGCCTTAAGTTGCGTGTGTTGTGTGGTGACAGTAGTTTTGCGAGCCAATGCTTTGTCTAATTTACCACAGGGTCAGCTGATTCATTTATTCTTTAAAGCACCGCGGAGCTCTTAAGGACAAAGGGTGTGTGTTGAGGTTAGATGACTAATACAGAGTTTGAATTCCTCTTCTGCTCCAACTTTGGCGCCCTCAGCGTTTTCTTTGAAGCGATTCACATTCAGCAGTACGGTCGACCTGCATCAGCCCAGTCCAAAAATCCTCCATCTAATAACAATACATTTAATCATTAATTTTTTTTATAGGTGTGATAATTTGTCTTAATATTTAATCTTTAAACAAAAACAATCCTCATTATACTATAATTGCTGTAGTGTGTTTGGAGTGTGTTTTGCCTACAGCTGTGCAGCAGCTACAGATTAAATTTATTCAATCCTGCAATAATCTGGGTAAAGACATGGTGTGTATTGTTAAGAGGATCTAGTCTACTGTAGAGCTACGCACTTAGTTAATCTGTCTGTCACTATCACAACACTAATCTGTATTTATATGTTTTCTTCATAGCATAGGCTCTTCAGTTACAACCACATATAAGAAGTGACATTTCTGTTCTGGTAGTTTCTGAAATTTATGTCTTCTGTATTGGAATTGTACATGCAAAGCTTTAACTAACAAATATGTTATGACAATGTGCTGGTGAATGGTAAATGTTGTCTGTTGTCGGAATAACTCATCTCCTGCGTTTTGATTCCGTGGGAATTTTTGAAGTGTGTCTCCTTTAAATTCATTTTTTTGCACCACTTGGTGCAGAGGAACATCACATCAAGCTATCAAACACATAGACCTTACCTGTTTCATTCTAGCAAACAGAATAACTGTGGACATTCTGTCATTTAGGTTCTGTCAGTTCCTTCAGAGGCCCAGCTGGCATTTAGTTGCCTTTGACACTTGCCTCACACATCCAGCTCACGCGTAGTAACAGTAGCTTTCATTCAGAGTGGTGTCTTTGACCACCTTATGGATGTAAGTCCAATGTTCATTCTTTCCGTGGATTTATGTTTGTTTTGCAAAAATGATGTCCCACTTTTTGGGTTTTTTCGGTGGGTGGTACTTTATAATCAAGGCAGTCGCTAACTGTGAGTCAGTTGGAGCTGGGAAGGTGACGAGTATTTGAATCAAATCCACCATACAGTCCTCAAGAAGGCAAGACAAGGAGATTGGGGCGAAAAGTCAGCTAATGTCAAAGAATCGCATGTTAGTCTGGTTCACAGTGGTTTAGAGAATTCACGGCATAATAGTTATTCATAAAAGCGCTTTATAAAAGTGGGCTGTAGTTGTACTTGACACAATGAACTGATGCGAGACAGATCCAGTTGTCAAACAGAACACTACATTGACCAGCTCTGGGAAGTATTTTTCCCCCCAAAAAGTGCCAATCAAATGCCTGCATCGCATGCATACCACTAGCATTAACTTCGTAACTCACTGGCATTCCACATTAAATTACGTAATATCCATTACAGCTTGTAATGGATATTACGTCGATAATACACGCAGGTGTGACAGTGGCTGCTCTGATGTTTCAGTTAGCCATAAGCCAGCGTGCACAGCATCAGGAGACGTGCTCACGTGAATGGAATGCAGCCATTATTAAGGCTATTAGTTACACAAAATGTCTGCCTCGAGAGAGCTCTAAGCAGCTTGTCTGGCATTTCACACCAGCTGAACTCTTACAAATAGATCCAGAATGTGATAATGTCACAGCAGAGATCATGAGAACAAGAGCCTGACCAGGTTCCTCAGTAATCCTGCCAATGTCCAAATTCCAGAAAATGAAGTGACAATTTAAAAAAGAAAAGAAAAATGAGACAGATTCATAACTCCCTTTTTGGTAGTTATTATATATTCTAATTTGATTATACTTGTTTTTTCTCGTTTCTTTGTCCATTTGTATTTATTTATTTGGCATACGTTAAACTAGTTGTATTGCTCCGAAGTTCATATTAAGCTAAGGATCATGAATTGTGTGTATGGAGATTTTCAGGATTATTCTCATGAATGACTAAATGAGAGTCAAAACAAAGTTGTGCTTTGATAGACTTCCGTTAGCAGAAAAAACAAAGAAACCCTTGGATTATACTGTACATATTCTCATCACCACTTCCCCACCACTACAGAGCTGTGTGTGGTGCAAGGGAATCTCTGAACATGACACAGAACCAGGTTGTTGTCACCCACTAATTCTGCTGTAATGGGCTGTACCACAAAACCCAAATACGAGCCGCATCAGTTTAGCCATTCGTGAGCGGTTTACCCACTCTGCTGTGACAAATACAGTATTTCCGCAGTTTTGCATGTCTGATTAACGTGCCCTTTGATTGCTCACACACCAAAGCAATGCTTTGGGTGATTATGAATTTGTAGGCTGAAGTACAGAATAGCAAATGGGCTCATGGAGAATAATGGGGGTTACTCTAAATTCTGAAGAATAAGAACTGTGAGACCAAGTGTGTAGTGTAATGCAGTTGAGGGCTTGTGGTTTCATATCATATTTATCATATGATCCACATGACAGCAAACTGTTTCAGTGAGATGTCTAGATAGTTGTAACTTCTTAAATGTTGAGACTCGGGGGAGAGTAGGCACCAGACAAACTGCATCTCATCAGAGGTGGCTTTTCTTGGTTAACATTTGACATAAATGCCCAAGAAAAAACCCACATTGTACAATATTTTGATTGCCATACAGTATTTGTCAATATTCAATATTAATATATATATATATTTTTTTATGTATGGTTGAAATATGTTTCTATTTTAAGTTTGTAATTCAGTATAGTAATTAGGGGACATAGGCGAAGATACAAATATGAATGAACATTTACAGTCAGTGAGTGTTGATGAGTTATCAGTTCATCTGCATGACAGCAAGGTTCTTTCTACCAACTTCTATGAACCAAAGTACATGCATTTGCATTGCATTGCATTTTATGATTACAGTGTTTTATAAACATATAAATACAACACGTTTACTGCTGCAAAACTGTGCAAACGAGCTGAAATCGGTCATTAGACAGAGGATCAGGTTTGGGTCGGCTTCTGCTGGTGGTGTGAATGGAGATTAGTTTTAAAGTTAGTACATAATGTCACAACCGATAATCTCCATGAATCTGTCTAGAACACAATAAAGGGGATGAAAGCTGCTTTTAGATCAGCGAAAAAATGTTGATACACACGTTCATGTCTGATGAGTTTGGCGGCGGAATTTTATTTGCATTTTCTTTTTTTCTTATGCTGTCATTAAGGCATATGATCAAAATTGGTTCTACCCATTTTGTTTGAGTGAAGAATATGCTTCATATTGAAGTATTGAATAGTAGGCCTACTGTATAATTTAAGACCGGTCAGGGGCTATTTTTATTTGGACTTGTATGATACGACCATAAGAGCACTTTGAAGAAGACAGCTTAAACATTAAAGATTATTATTTAGTGATTTAATGATACTAAGATAACAAATATTGCAAATATTGTGGTGTTTAGTTTCATTATTGGATGGTTGTTTGGACAATTGACTAATGCTAAGAATAAGGCTTTCTTCAAGTTTCATATTTTTCAGAATTTTTCAGAGTTTTATGAGATATTTCACATTAAACTTAATATCTTAACAATATATGCACATCCTACCTTATATAGTTTAGTGTTTTTGTGTCCTTTTGTATCACTAAAAGCTTCTTCTACTGCCGAGCAGCAAAACATCTGTTTGTTTTGGAACAAGCCAACTTAAGTATATATTTACTATATCTGTAGAATTAATCTGAGATGATAAAGAAAAACTTGTCTTACTTACCAGAACAGCAGTCTAACAAAACTTTTTACTGTTTCTTGGGTACAGCACAGTAACAACTTGCTATTCAGCCTTTCCAATAATTTGTGACTGAGTTTTTCACCCACTGAAGAATGTTGTCTTCACCACAATGAGGCAGTATATGATCAGGATCAGGAAGCAGGACAAACACTGAAAAGTTGAAAGGGATGAGTCCGTTGGGAATGTCACAGCAGTTGTTGGATTCCCTGCCCCTGTGGCTGGAGCTGTGTCAGAAATGCTCAAAAGCCCACAGTCAATGCACAGTCTTGGCGATATGTGCAGGGTAACAACTGTGAAAGTCACCGCCTTACGGATTTGACTTTGTTCAGAGTAATAGGCCATCTTTCTCCAGTTGGACCTGTGCTGTTAGTACTGCAGTCTGCTGAAAGGGGATGTGTTTGTGACTAAACTGACCATGAGGTTGTGCCCTCGGGGACAAATGGTCATGTACAGTTTGTGCCAATGGTCGGAAAGATGCACGGAAGGAACTCTAAGCAGGCGTGTAGATTAAAACAACCCTATTGGCCCCCAATACAAAAAAAACCCTGTAACGTCTAATAAGGCGTATAAGATAATATTGTCTAGAATGCAGTTTTCGTTATTTCTTTAAACAACACCTAACAATGAACACAAGGCACGTTCCAAGATTAAAATATCAAACATATGATGAAAGACAATCTCCAGTGAAATGAAACGTATAAAGTCAGGATAAGAACCTGTTTTATACAGTAATATGATTTATTCCTATATCCCACCTTCTACCACTGTTGTGTTTTTGAATGCATTTCTATTGGCCTTCATGACTCGGATTCTACATCTTAATGATGGCAGTTTAAGTTTACCCATGTCCTTTGAATCATTCAGTAATTTGCCGCTATCTTTGGCTGCAATTCTCTTCCTCTACAGGCCGCAGCCGGTGCATGTAATTAAATATTTAAAACATTTTTTTCCCTGTGCACAGCATGAAAGGTTGTCGACAAAAATAACCCTTTGAATGCACAAATACTATCAGCAGTAAAACCAGAAAACAGGAGACCGAGTGAGAAAGAAGAAATGCAGCAGTCGTCAAAACTAAACATGCACTGTGCACCGTACAGCACATGTCAATATACAGAAAAGAATATCGCTGTCTACTTTTGTATTTTAGCATGAACAAGTACACACAGATTTGAAGCTTTGCAACCAGAAAAAATGATTCGCCATCATTCATAAAACATTATGTTCTGCCTGTTTTGGCATTGATTCGTCTGTATTATGTTCAGAAGATAATGTAGTTTTTTGCCCTAAATTTATATTATATTTATATACAGTATGTGTGTCCAACAGATTGACTAACTCTTCAAAGAAAAAAAGCTGCCAGTTGCTTGTTTTGAGGGCTATTAACCTTGTTTGATATGCATTTGGCTTTGTTCACATCTCTTGACAGCCCCATTATTAACCCTGTTTAGTCCAGTAATCCAGCTCTGGATCAATGCATAACTCTGAGAAACCCAGGTAAGCTCATTTTTCAATGATCTGAAACCCAAATAAGCTGCTTGACTCCCTCCAATATTGAACTGGTAACTTGTGGCGTGTGAAATCTTATTTTTTTCTTTTTCCTACCCACTTTCTGTTGCTTGTTGTCTCTGCAAACTCACACTGACACAGGGGCTGGATTCACATTTAACAGATCTTTTTTTTTTATGAGCAGTATAATTGCATGTAACACCAGGCTTGTAGTCAGGAGTGTCAGGATCCCACAAATTACTGTTGAGATCAACATTGTTTTGGCATGTTGTTTTAGAAGGAACCTACTTGCTCAATCCAAGGAGGGAGTGTGAAGCTGGCGGGCACACATTTCGGTGTTCCTTCGCCTGTATATCTTCCTGGCTGTGGGCGTAGTGCCACAGACAACACATTCCATAATATTCCATAAGCAGGTTTATTGATGACAACAGGGATCCTCGATTGCAGGATATCAAAGGTTTGTGTAAACAGATAAAAGGTTGTTGTGTCAACCTCAGCTACAGTGCATTTATAGAACAGCGTTGCACCATAATTTAAACAAATATGTACATTGTACATTGTCTTACTCCCTGTGTCAAGTGATGACCTGATGAAGGATGCGAGTTAATTCCACAATGTCTTGTCATTCAAGGTGAAATGCCGTGTCCTGCTGATAAAACACAGCATGGGAGCAAAGCTTCTCACTTTTCTCTAGGGACTGAGGATTTTGTTCATTTTGTTCCAACATCAAGGCAACACACTTTGACTGGAAGTTGACAGGGAGTAAATGTACAACTCCAACAAAAGGTAGTGTTGAGCCACTTTATATTGAGGCTGTTTGAGTGTGATGCAAGTCAGTGCTGTCTGGAAAATCAGGCCTTAGATCATTGATTTTTTTCTCGGGCAGCAGTTGCTTGAAACTTGCAGCTCTTCATTTGCAGATCGGGGCGCTTTTTCGTTGCGGCATCGCCTCACCAAGGTGTAGGAAGTGCCACGGGCAGCGTCGTGACACTGGAGGACCGTGCAGGAGATGACTTTTCACTGCACACTGGCATTCATCTACCACTACGTCCACTCTCATCATGCACCCGTTTCTAGTCCTCTCCTGGTTTCATTTGTAGATCTAAACATTGTTGCAGAAACAATTGCTTTGTCAGTTTTTTTTTTTGAGGTCACATCATGCTGACATAGGGTCAGGGTTAGCTTGTTGTTCAAACCAAGGAGCCCGAGCATTAGGCCGAGACGAGCATGGCATTCACCTTCGGTTACAAAACTGTATTAAGCCACAGGTATTACCTTTTACAGCCTTTTTAAAAAAAACAAAAAAACCTGCATGAACCAGAAGTGAATCTGTGTGTACGCGTTCATGCTAAAATACAAAAGTAAATAGAGTGATATTCTTTTCTGTATATTGACATGTGCCGTACGGTGCACAGTGCATGCTTAGTTTTGACGACATGAACCTCTGATTCTGCCCAACTCCTGCATCACGTTAAGTTTTAGTGAGTTTCATAAGGAATACAGGCAATTTAAGTGAATTTCTTCCCGGCTTAGTGTAGATGCTCGCCAAAGTGTGGGCGCGTTGTTCTTTGGGTAATTGTCAGAATTTCGGTTCATTTACTATAATTCCGTGCTGGCAAGCATATGCATGTTTCCCTGCGTCAGTCGTAAGACGGCAAGTTTCAGAAACGTCTTGCATTCGTGCAGCGAATCGTGCGCGGGTAGTGCCATTTAGTCCTGAGGAAGAAAAAAAAATACACAAAGTGAGTGTATGTACAAAAGTGTAACATTACCGTCAGTTGTAAACATGCAGAGAAGGCTGACAGTGTCCACGACAGGAACTTCAACAAAAACGATAGGGAACAAAAGGACCATGGGAAGGGCAACTGTGTTTGTGTGCAGCGTGCCGAAGTGTTGAAAAGAGGGGCTGCCGGCACTCCCGCTGGGCGCTTCCCGGTGTGTTTAAGGGACGTGTCCGGCCATGTTCACCCCATACACACAGTGCATATCCTGAGCGAAGGTTTGTTTCCTCAGGTATGTTGTAGGTGTGGATTGATGTGTGTCTTAACATGAAAAGACTTTAAACAGAATGGAATGGCTTGTTAGCAGTGTTTGGATGTGGACCAAGACGAAATCGCGTTTCCTTCAACGGCGAAGGGGGTCTCCCGCTCTGAGGCAGAGGTTTGTTTCGGCAGAGTTGGAGAAAAACGCACATTAGTAGTGTGGGTGAATTTCCCAATTCTGCGGTTTGTGCGTGAGTGTTACCATCCTGAGTGTAACACAGAAGAGGAACTGATAAAAGACACCGCTGACTCACAGAAGAATGACTTGTAAACAACAAGTCAACACACTCATTCCTGAACATGTGACGGTGTATACGTGGATATTTAGACACGTCACTTATATCCCTACTCAGTTCCCGATCATCCCACTGCAACATGACCAGATACTTGACACTTACAGTGACTGTGTGAGTGTCAAGTGATTCCACAACCTGTGACGCCACCCAGCTGCAAAGTCCTTGAGCCTTTTCCGGAGTGAATGATTTGGTGAAAGATATAATTAATTCCCACAGGGGTTTCATTCATGTTCATTAGGGGTCTACTTTAACTTCATGACTACAGTAACACACCCTGGTGGTTAGATTCACGTGCAAAATGCAGTACAAAGGACACAGTGTTATGGCTAATTTAGACACTATGGAATATGAAGCTCTGATGATTTAAGATAAAGCCATGCGTGTCTGCCTGTGATTACTGCTGCATGTATGTGTGCGGGGGTGTGTGTTTTGGTAGTCGGCTGTTACTCTATCCTTTTCCCGTGCTTTCTTCTGACCTTCCACCAGAGCTCCTGCTCATTATTGTGTTGCTCTAATCTGGAGGGGACAGGACTGGGTGCAGAAGTGTATTTATCTTCCTGCACAAATAGGACCTCTTTCCGTCTGGTCCCTGCTCGGCTTGTTGTTGAAAGATAGTGAGCAGCGTAGAGCAAGCCTCGGTGTGTGCGTGCGTTTGTGTGCGTGGGTGCGCGTGTGTGCACGGGTGAACTGAGATGTGTCCCAGCTGGCCCACAGACCGGCACACTAACCATCACCTCACTGCAGCAAATGCAGACAAAAGAGGAATATATCTCCCTCGTGATATTGATACCCCTTAACTCCGGGGGTTGTTTTACCCTAAATGAGAAAGCAACATTCCTCACAGAGGTCTGTTGTACTTATGAAAGCCAGTCAGCGCAGTGTTACAGAAAGTCCCTGTAGCGCGAGCCCTGTAGCCCCCTTTTCCCGCGTTTTCCTCCATCACAGCCTTTTGCGACGCATTGTCGAGGCATGTTTCTTTTCGCTCCCTTGTTTTCTCCATGACATTAGGCCTGCAAGCAGACGGTGATCATACTACTAATGGGCCAGGATACCACTGTAGGCGAGCCAGCGTTACAAAACAACACAAAATGTACCTGAACAATTATACAAATGATGGTTCTCAATGAGAAAACGCCATTCTGATTAAACTTGTGGTCAAGCGTTTGACCTCAGTTTCGTCAACAAGTTGGCACCATCATGTGCTCGCCTATTCATCTTTATCCTCACAAATATGGTTTAGTATTATATTATAACTAAATGGCTTATTGAGCAACAATTAATACTCTGTCGGCTAAAACTCAACTATTTGTGGCTAAATATTTGGTACTGCTCCTCCATCAATAAGCTGCTCATGTTGGCAGTTGGTTGCCTATTTAGAATTATTACAGCTTTAGCTAGCTTTGACCTCCTTCTCAGTGCGGGGGATGTCAGTCGCTGCTTGGCGATGGATTCAGCTGCTCCTAGATGGGTGGAGAGGGTTTTTGCGGGGCCCCGTGCGCTCGTTTCGTCGCTCCGAGATGACCCTGCCACGGTCGGGGCTTCCTGTCAGCCACTCCTGGCCTGCCAGAGCACAGTGTGAGGCCGCCCTGGCACCGTCAGCTGGGGCCACTCTCTCGCCCACTTATCAAGTTCACTCGATTTGAGACGGCCTTGATGTGGGCTTATGCCGCCGAGGCATGATCCAAGCTTACACATGCGTAGTGGCCTGTTTTGCCGGAGAAGCCTACATTGGTGAAAAACAAACAAAAGAGATAAGAGAGACCCTCGATAAGCACGAGCTGAGCCACAAGAGGCACAAGCAGAAATGCAAATGACTGGACCAAGACGCTGGTTTCACTCGGTGTGAAACTCCTCGCAGTGTCCTCATTGTGACATGTTTGTGTTGCTCTGGAAGCACATTCTGGAGATAAAGGACAAGTGCAGGGCGCAAAAGGAATTTGATTTGATGCGAAGAATGCAAAGCAGAGGGCGGATGCACGCATGTTTTTGAAAGGAGGGGGGGCGGCGGTCGCTGATAAGAGCACCTTCCCATGATTTCCCTCATGTTAAATTTACATTTCTGCAGTTTAAAGTCATTTTTTTTATACCACGTGTGAAAAGTTGACTTATATATTTATTTACAATGAAGTGGCAAATATTTGAATCCACAAATTACATGTTCACGGACTAATGCAGTCATGGGTTTGCTCAAAAAGTCCCCCCAAAAAACCTGAGATTAACATGCAGCGTTATCTGGTTCATGTGTGCATGTACAGACAATAAACATGATAACACTGATGGTTATACTGTACTTATTTAAGGATTGTTATGTTAATGGAGGTTTCAGCATAATCATAATAATCATAATAATAGTACACACCAAGCCTGGCGTAACGGTGTGTTTCAGATGTGGCGTCCTAACATACAATTTCGTAAATGAAGTTTGCTATTATGCACGTAAATGGTTTGTCTTCGAGTGGAAAACATGTCCAGTTCCAACGCATCCCCGACCCATGTGCCTCTTCTATTTACATGTGATGCACCTGTGTGTTTGTATGCTTATGCGTATGTGCGTGTTTGAGGGGTTATGTTTGTGTTCGAGTGTGACAGTGTATACTTTGTTGGCCCGGGGACACTTAGATTGAGTGTGTGTTGTTCTCTCTGGTGAGAGCGCACATATGTGTTTGCGTGAAGACCTGGTTCTATGTGGGTGTGTGTTTGTTAAACTGTGAGAGCATGTGGGAGATTGTTTGTCTATTCATCTGGGTGAGAGCAGGAGAGAAAGAGCAGAATGAAGAGGTGGAAGAGATCTGCTTCCAGCCCCTATCTTCAAGTCAATCTGCTCACAGTCACACAAACCTCTTTATCCCACCCTTAGGAGAGAGGGAGGGAGACGGGCAGAGAGAGAGACAGACCGAGGCTACGGAAAAATAAATACGTTTTGAAAAGGGGAAAAATACAGAGCGGTTCAATCAGACGGCCTTAAGAAGATAGAGCGGATTCTTGTCTAAGAGGATCATCAAAGTCATGCTCAGACAACATCTGTCACATGAAATATTTGTGCTATTTCAGTATCACAGCAATGAGCTATTATCGTCCGGTTGAGAGGCTATTTGTTACCACCGCGAAAAGATACGTGGAAAGTGAAGACGTAGTATCACGGATGTCATCAGCGAGCACAAAATTATTTTACAGTGTTGGGTATCTTTAGCCCCGGTCGAAGTTGAGTGGCAATTGACATCCTCCACAGCTTCTTTTACAACTACACTGAATCCTCACACACAGACACACACGCACTTCATCACACCACCCTGACTGATGCCAAAGAGAAGGCAGGCATTTTCACTGTTTCAGGAAACAAGGAAAAGCACACAATAGTATCTCTGTGTGAGTGTGTCTGTAATGTTTGTCGGCAAAACAGGCGTAAAAGGGCAATGAAAACGGAAATAAGATAAATCAAGCTCAGCTCATACAAAGGTATGGCTGTCATCCTACAGTGCAGCTCTGGCAGCCGGCCAGCTAAGGAAGACTATCGGTAAGAGTTCGCAGGAGATCACATCTGGCAACAGGGATGAGTGTGTGTGAGTGTGCCGTGGGGCTGGCCTGTCATTGCAGTATCATGCCCCATTGGCTGATGAGTTGCTATGCTCATGTCTTGCTCCTCTCAGCCCCAATCAAATCTGTCACAATATGAGTCAGCGTGGCCACAAGTGGGGGAGATGCCCCTCACCAGCAGATCGATCCGTCATTAGACACATCAGTCGCGTTTTTCACCGGCTAGGGCCACGCCTGGTGGTGCGATGTGCTCATGAGAGTGGCTGCATCGTGGCACGCGGAGGCTGGGACCTGAGCCGGAGAACTCAACAAAGTGAGGGGCTAAAGAGCTGAAATCTCCTTTTCTCCGTGGCCTGGAGAGTGGAGCATGCTCAGTGCTGATGTTTGTCATCTCTCCCTCTCCGAGATGCTGCTGCAGTGCTCCCCAGCAGGCTTGGCACAGGCTAACTCGTGGACATCTCTGCAGCTGCTCAGCGGACACCTCTCTGTGTTCCTTTGCTTCACTCTGTCTCTCCTCAGTTTTGCTCTCTCTCTCTCTCTTTATTTGCTCTCCTGTCGTACCTTTTCTTCCATTGCTGCCTCTCCCACTTGTCCTCCCACTGTATTTCGTACACGTTACCTCCTACTTTCTCGCTCGCATCTTTTCCCCTTTTCCCTCTCGCCGTCTCTCATCCCCACTCCGCCCTTCCACATCTCTCTCGCACACTCTAGTTGCTACCCTTAAGACCGGTTGCCATGGTGACAGCTGTATGCTGCGGAAACGTCAAAGAGCCGAATCCACCCAGGATCACTTCCTTGTTTAACACCTGAATTCCTTCTCGCCGTTTCAACTTGATTTCCAGCAGCTCTCTGTCAATACCAGTCATGCTTGATTTAAATTCGTCAATCCCTTTACATATATATTGTGAAGGAGGCCTCTTTCTGTGATCCTGTGCTCAGCTGTTGCTGTGCAGTCATTAGTGACACTCAGATTTGGAATCTCAGTTGACCTTGGCTCAGCTGACCTTGAGAAAATAGCCCCTTTCCTCAGGCCTCCACGTGTCACTGATTTGTGTCGTGTCTCCCCTTCAGGGGCTTCACCAGCGTCGTGTCACATGCTTCCCATTTTTTGCCCGTCATTCACTCAGAGAGCCACTCGCACTGCGCACAGTACATATACACGTACACACTAATGGAAAGCAGCAAGACTGGCGGCATCAGACAGATTTTTTTTATGATCAGAAATGCATATTTTTTTTACGCAATCTCCTTGGATTCTTGTTACCACAGACACTGCGGCTGCGTGAGCTGGTTTTTATTTCAGTGATCAGACGAGCCTGCCCGTGTTGCTCCAAGAACTCCCCTCGGCGTGGTCAACTGAGGCAGATGCTGGTGGGGCTGTTCTTGTCATCTGACAAAGAGGACATTTTCTCTCCTAATCCCTCTTTCACACTTTTTTCTGTATATTGTCCTTCCCTCTCCTCCCTCGTTCCCTGCTCCATTCCTTGCCATTTGAGCTCTTCCCCTCCCTGTTTCTCTTGGCGGTCGCTTCCTTTCTGTCCTTCCCTGCCCGTGTCTCACCTCTGAGAGTAAAGATTACAGATGTGTGTTAAAAGCAGGCACTATACCCCTACGTTAAGCCCCCCTCCCCGCACCCATGTACACGTTGTTGGCAAAAAAGCAGACATATGTAAACAGCATGACCTAATGGCTGTTTAAAGCCATTATGTCTAAAAAGATAAACTCTTGTTCCTGCGAAAGGGCAGGACGGCTGTTGAGCTGTTGAGCAGTATCAACGTGATGATGTGCAGGTATGCTGTTGTTAGGAGAGAGCGGCTCAACTCCATCACACCGGAAAGCTGTCTCCCCTTTTCTGGGAGCAGTGGGGAGGGATTAGGGGGCAGGCAGAGATGGGGCCTGTGAAGCATTTATGAGCAGAGCATACAAAGGATCCATGTCAGAACATTTAGGGGTTGGCTTCTAATTTTTTTTATGTGCTCTTCAAGTCATGCTCCTCCCATGCTGGCCCACTGTGCCCCTCCACCTCCAGACCCTGATCCAAGGACGGCCCACGGCTGTTGAAAAACAGCAGATGCTTTCGAGGAGACTAGGAAAAAAAAAAAACAGTATGAGATTTAGATGCATATGTCCATGGCCATATTTGTGTCTGGGTGTGGAAAATGAAGTTCTTTTCAGACTCTTGTTGTACCCTACACAGTCACATACGGTGCAGTTGCCCAACCTTGTTCAGAGCTACACACACACAATCTTACGGACAAAAGAATATTACCTAATGTTATTGGTGTGCAGTCTAGTCTCTCTCCCCCTTTCATGTGTATGTGCATGCAAGTTTTCATGTTTTATGTCACTCTGGCAAGTTTGGCACAGTTGAGGCAAGAAGACATCAAAAAATAAAACAAACAGTAAAGCAAAAAGTAATTTTTTGAATTCATATTGACATACAGCAAAGGTCATAATTCACTGACTGTTCAGCCGTGAGTTTGCGAAAAACTCTGTTCAGACCAGAGCATCATATGTCCACCCGATTCCCAATGATGTGCTCTCAATGCTCCCTGTGCGCCGGATACACCCACAACTCAGGTCAGCTTGTGTTATATTTGCATCTTGTGTGGCCCCGCCTGAAGAAACCCTGTCTCGTAAAATCGACCTTTCTATGGAACTGAGCTGCAACAGCAGATGTGCTTAGTATGAAACATAATCACGACCGGATTATGTTTTCAATTAACATGGTGGGAAAATGTTGTTGATTGACGTATAAGATTCAAAAACGTTGACATACCAGTAAATATCAGTGTGATATCAGTCACATGGTATTTGGTTTTTGCTGAAATATCCAATCTTGCGGAACAAAATCCACTTGTAGTGGTGACTACACCATCATGTAACTTTTTAATGGTTATGTTCAGGCCCTCAAAGCCTTTGGTTAAGATTAGGAAAAAGACTGGTCTAGTGTGATTCAGAAAATATTCACAATGACAAGTCTATTTACACTGACCCAATACCATCATCTTTCTTTCTCTAACCTCAGCCAAATAAGTCGTGTTGCTTAAACCTAATGACACACAGGACTCACGAAAGGACTGCGCAACTCTGCTGCTGTTAACAAATGTATCGATCTTCATTCATCTGACAATTATTTTTGCATCTGGACATAATTCAGCCAGAGGTTGTGTTTCCGACAAAAACGTATTTGCTGTTGGAGTGGGGCGTGGTGATCTTGAAGAAGCCTTTTGAGAAATGTGTGAAGCACATTGACAACAGAAACCCGTTCCAAATCTGTATACGATCAACCAGAAAGTCACATTTCTTTTGTCCCTACGTCACAGATACTCGCCTCTCTGACACATACATAAACTACATGCCCACCCACAGACGCACAGGCCCGGGAGCGAGTCTCGTCTTGTTGAGTAGTAGAGGAGGAAGTGAGTGTTGAGATTGGGGGGAGATAGGGCTGTAGGGCAGCAGCTCTCAGACACACCGTAGCCCCTGCCAGTCCTCAGTTACTTCTGCTGACAGATTAGATCATCGAGAACAACCGCCGAGAGAGGAAAGAGAGATTCTTTATTTATTTTTTTGAAAAGCACTGCATTGGACCTGATTGAAGTGTCGGGGCTTGGCCTTGATTTGACCTCCCCAGACTTCTTGTCCACAGATGAGACTTATGCTATTGGGTGAGCTGACCTGTTAAGACATGACCCCTCTGCTGCCCCTTCCAATCCCTGCTGCTGACGCCTCCTCGCATGTAACGTCAAGAATCCTCCAAGGGCTGGAGCGCAAACGAACCCCGGGAGGGCCCCACATATATGACTCATCTGCAGATTTTTTTTTTTCTTTTTTAAACATACGAGTTTCATTGAGAGTCACTCTGCTGTTGTTTCCACGTATTTGATTTTCCTGCCACTTAGCAGGACAGTGGAGTTCAGCAAGCATGGAATCAGAAAACCTCACTCTGTTACGGCAGCTTAAAATGTGCTGCAATGATCATGTAGTCACAGATTCGGCTCTGTCAAAAAAGAAAAAGAAACAGATCAGCTGCAGCGTTGTTGTTGAAGTTATATGTGCAGTAGATATTGTGTCAAACAAACCTGAGTAAAACACCTTCTTGTATTATAAAAGTCAGGCAGGAAGGCGTCTGAACTATTTTTTTTTTTTTTGCAGCTGCACGCATGCCCCTGCTGGCAGTCCTGTCCTCCCTCTATCTCATGTCTCCCTTTGGCCTTTTTCTCTCTTTGCTTCGAGACTGTCAGAATACACTGAAAATACTAAGGGCAAGTTCAGATGCCCCCTCACCTTCAAGAAAGAAGATATTTGCATCTCATTGCACGCTCTGCAAGAATCACAAATCTAAAATAAAAGCTTGTTTCAATGGCTCTAAATTCCCAAATGACGCATGGACATCGCTGACACCTCGCTGACAGTGATAGTGCAAGAGAGGGATACAGCCGCAGACGGGCCGGGACTTGCCCGTAGTGCTGGGAGGGGGACTGACACACAAAACAGGTGAGGAAGGGGAGCTGCTGGGGAAGCCAAGGGAAGATTTTGTGCAATTTTGCAAAAAGCAGCGTGTCACAGACTGTAATCCGACATACGGCACCTCACACGCCGCTCCCCTACACATAGCCGCAGAATCTGTGCCCGGCAAATCTGAACCAGATGTGGAAGTGTTTTGGGACCCTCGACATCCACCTGGCAAAGGCACGTCTCCGCCTGACTCGGGTGGGGTCAGCGGTGCAGAGGGGACAACTTAACTGGTCTCGCTCTACTTTTGCATGGGTCATTACAAAAGACAAGATGCTCCCGCGGTAGAGGAAACAAGAGTTGGCTGCGAGCGGGGCCACGGAGCGTGAATGGGCCAAACCTCCGACTTTTGTTGGACTCCTTGGGACCGGCCTCGCTCTGTCCTCAGTGGTGGCTGCAGGGCCTGGAAGAGCCGCAGCTTATCTGATAGATCCAGTAAGGGAACAGTTGCTTGCCTTAAAGCAATGGGAAATGCCTAGCTGGCTCCCTCCCTCTTTCTTCCCTCCCTTCCTCCCTCTGAATTCTCTCACTTTTTCCCTCTTAGTTTCTTGAGCAGTGCCTCTCTACCTTTCTCTCCCTATTTTTCTCCTTGCTCCCTCCCTCTCCCTCTCTTCCTCTCCCGCTCTCTCTCCGTCTGCCCTGCTGTGAGTAGGTGGTTCCTCGCTGTACTTGATTGGAGTGAGTCTATATAGGAGGAGAGGCGCTCTAACAGGCTCACAGTCTGGTGGTGCCCACTTGCCACACGTTCCCAATAGGACTACCTGTGTTTTTTCTTGAGAGGATTTACTTTGTTCTGACAGCATGACGGAGAGCAAGAGGAAAGATAGGAAAGGGAGAAAGAAGGGGGGTAAGAAAGGACAAAAGGAGAAAGAGGCAGATCCCACAACAGGTAAAAAATATTTCCACTGGGTTTCTGTGTAATATTTTGTGTATACATATATATACTTATTTGTGTGTGTGTGTGTGTGAGTGTGTGTGTGTGTGTGTGTAAGTAAGAGAGAGAGAGAGAGAGAGAGGGAGAGAAAAAGAGAGAGACTTAGGGAAATACGTGAGATTACATTTGTGTGCCTGTGTTACGGAAGTGTGGGACCAAGTAAGTATCCCCGTGGCTTGTCAAAGCCTGCCGCCAGGTTGTCACACGGATCGGTCTCCTAATGTGGACAGGCTGTAGAGGCACATCTGGTTTTTGGCAGCAGATTTGGGAATTGCAGGGAAGTCCAATGACACGACTTTGTGCGTACAAAATCAACTAAAACCTTTCTGGCTGGCACATTGCAGAGCCAAAGTTGTATTATGAGCCCTCTGAACACAAGTGACTGGCTGTGACTTGTGCTTTTAAAGGGTTTCGTTAATTCATCGTATGATCGTGTCTTCGCAGACACTCTGCCACATATCGCAGGTTCGGAAAAAAAAGAGTCTCCTTTTTAATGGTTTTTAACATGCCATACCTCACTATGTACTTTTTGACAGGGTAAATAATCAACAGCTGCTACAGTGCTTATCTTAATTCAGTGTCTGCAGTAAGTCTGTCCAGCATATAAGGTCTGCGTGTATCTTTGCCGGGGTTTTACTTTTACACTGGGAACGCATGGGAGCTGCGAGTCTTTCAGTCACTTTCGTAGCAATGTGCTTGCTCAGTGGTGGATCCTACAAGCCACAGCATGTCACTGTAGTTTGACCTCGGGTCATGGGGAAGCCCAACCCCCCATTCAATGACACTCTGAAGACAATAGCGTGTTTATCACTGTAGCTACTGTGCTTCACTCTTGGTTTGGATCAGACACGGTATCTTAGACGGCATCCCTCCGTGTCGGGAGCCATTTTGTACCTGCTGATGTCACTGGTCAGCTTCCAACAGATAAGACTTGAGAAGGGGTTTAGCGAAAGATTCTTTGGGTTGAAGATGCTCTCCAGGCCTGGTGATTAACGACGTCTATTTCAAGTTCACATGTGCTGCTCTTGTTGACTTTGGCATATGTATTTGTGTTTTTTCTTTTCTTGTTTTATTACCCATGCAAAGTTGGATATATAAATAATTTCTGATCCTCATTCCATGTTTGATTGTGATCTATAAACACTTAGATAAACAGCTCCCCAAACTACACTGGGAAAAGAGCATTTGCAGATTTTTTTTTTTGGACATCTTTGTTAATCAACAAGCACATCTGCCGTAAACATAGGAAAGAAGTGTGTGTGTGTGTGTGTGTTTGTCCACTTTTCACAGAATGTAAATAAACTGCTAGTCTAGTATTATCAATATGCGTCAGTTTTAAAAGCACCAGAACGTGAGACTCAGATTTGTAATCATAATTTTTTTCTGTGAAAATGAGATCCATTATTGTTTTTCACAAAACTAGGTAACTAGGTAGCCTTTGTGGAACTGTGTGTTTGCCCGTTGTAAAACGGAGCTTTCAAAGTAGGTCAACTTGAAGACATGCTCAGGGGTGATGCTTGTTGTGTCTGGTACATGCACCACATCAGGTGTGTTCGGGGCCTAAGGCTCCAAAATGGGTCATCCAAGATCAAAATAGAGAATGAATCTTTTATGCACCATTTCACTCTAATCGGGCTCTTTATAACTGCTGCCAGCGTGTAATCAATAGTTGACATCACTTTTTATGCAGCTATGTGTGATCCATGTACTGTAAATTAAGAATTGTGTAAAGCATCAGAATGCAAGCTTCTTTGCTGTGTCTGCGCAGTTCAAAAGGTAATTAAAAGGTCCTTTAGCTGTAGCGAACTTGCTTTGCTTTATGCTACATAATCAGCACAGACGCCCAAATATAGTGACATATGTACTAAAGGATTGTCGCCTGTCTTGCTGTATGTTAGCATTTGTGTTATTACATGCATATACCGTTTATTCACCGAAATATGAGTTGGACATTTTTCCTGTGTGACCTGACAGTTACACAGACACGGGAAGGTCTAGGTAAAGGAAGCTACAAGGACCTTAACTTTAGTTTTGTTTTTAAAAAATGTGCTGGATGCACAGTCGGTTTCCTAGCTCCCATAACAGAACTGATTCTCTGCTGATTTTTTGAGTTTGACCTCCACACCCTGTTGGTCATCAGTGCAAGTGCTTTTGTTGGAACCTATAGTTACATTTGATTGTTACGTGACCTCTTGTGGCCAGAGTAATTATGACCAGGGAAGCAGGAAGTCAGGTGATGTAGTATATACAAAGGGAGACAGAGTCCACATCATGACAAGTTTTGGGTTAAGAAAATACAAGAATTTGATGCAGGACGCTGTTGGATTCCCATTTTTAAACTCCTAGTCAAAGTTCCATAACATGCTATGCATATCATTACTGTAACCATGACAACAGAGGTCCTCTAACCTTAACAAACTACTTATTGTAACCCAAACCTCGATCTTTTCCAAAAATCCTGCCTGAGCTGCTTTTCTGTAAACCAAACTAAACTTTTGTGTAAACCTAACTTTTCCATTAGCTTAACTGCATGTTTACTCTTGAAACCATGATGAAGCTTCTGTGCGCTTGCCGCAGTACGGGCGCTAATTCAGGAGACACGTCTACGGGTCGTATCAGGGGGTTGTCCAGATTGAAAGGTCTTGCTGGGTCTTTCTTTTGTGTGAGACTCGTTCATCTTTTTTCCCCCTTTATTCTGTTGTTGGTGTGGCTGTTAATATGGCTGTCATTTCACATTTATTTAATAAATCCTAGACTTGAAATGCATTTCCACTTCTTCAAGATGTTGTTTCAGTGCAACAGTATTGTGTATCGTGGATAATGCGTTATACGCGGTAGAAGGTGTGCGTGCACGTGTACATGTGCCTGTGTGGATGAGGTGGTTTAAAATATACTTGTATGAACAACCCGCTGAGGCTGACTGTCAATCGGACAGTCATCACCTACCATCACAGGAACAATACAGTGTTGTCTTGTCTTCCTTATGTTCCCAGAGGACATACTTCTGCAGATGTATTCATAGCGATTACCTCACAGCAGGTAATCCTCAGCTTTAATCGTTCCTTCACTGGCTGTGATGTCTTCAGTATTTGGACCTCAAAACATTTCAAAATTGTTGATTCAGGGTGTATCCTTTGCTGCAATGCTACATGATGATTTCCTGTCACATCCCTTTTTATGGAAAGCTATATGTACTGGGTCTGAAAGTTGACACTCTTTAAAGAGAGTTGCATGACTTTTCATGACATAGACCAGAGTTAGAAAAGGAGAACTTGTGCGGTCCCTAAAAAAGACTTCTGGGCCAAAACGTTGGTGCTCATTGGAAAGGAAAGACACTCAGTGGAGGGAAAAAACTGCGCGACTTTGCAATCTTGCTTGTGATAGAAGACGAGGCGAGTTACATGTTACAGGTCTTTCATCAAATCTGTCATCAGAACTATGCAATATGTAACAGGATGTATCTCGTTTCCCTAGTAGTATCTAGGCTCGCTGTAAAGTGTGCCTCACAGAATAGATTTGCTTTTGTTCTCACAATTCATAACCACTGAGACAAAACACAACAAGTCCCTTTCTGTTTGACTGGGTTTGCGTGCTCAGTGAGGTTGGTAATAATTAGTAACGGAAGTAAAGACTTGGCTCCTTCATTGTGTGCCAGATGTTTTTTTTATCATGACCTAACACCTACCACACCTTTGGGAATGAAACACAACTACTTAAATCATTCAGTAACAAAATGTTTCTCGAGACCAGTAGTCGGGGGCGGTGGTGTTGAAGCTTCAGTCAACCTCAGCTTCCAATTCAGGTGTGATCTTGCTTCATGGAATTGCTCTTACAAAATTGCTTTTTGGTTTGCTGCTGCTAGCAACAACTGGAAATGGGAAAACTAATCAGAGAGCCTGCTATTGGAACTTCACTCTTAATATCACTGACCTAAATACAGTTTCATAATACCAGTAGAACAACCCAGAAATGTGTGCATGGTCAAACAAATTTTTGTTTTAACTTCACAAACAGGTAAACAAACAAATGTTGTTTTTTTTATGGTGATTCTCAAAGAAATTATCCAGAGACCAAGTAGTATGTCAAGTATGACAAACTTTTAATTTGAAAGAAATCCGCAGATGAACCTTTTATAATTGTTGGTTTACCAAAGAGCTTTCACGCAGTGTAGTGTCTACTGAATGTTATTACTTTGTGGTGACAAAAGACTTGGTTATTTTCAGAGGCAACATTTTCCTTTGATTTAAAGCTCTGCATTTGTGAAGTTCGATGGAGTTAGTGGGAGTTGGTTGGAGTTGGGCAGCAGGTGTACGAACTGTCACTGGGGTCTGCATCCACAGTCCCATCTATAGTTCGATTAACTCAACTAAAGCGCTCTGGTTTAGTTTAGGGAAAGTACGTGGCTTTGGTTGAATGTAAATAAACATGCTGTGTCTGTGCTGTGACAGACATTACCATATATATATTTCAAATAGTGCTGTGGTCACTACAAGAGTGACCCCGTGAGTTTCTTCTGTGTAGGCTGCACTAAAGTAATCTTATTATACTTTTTTGGGGGTCGCATTTCAATATGACATTTTCTATTTAAAAATCTTTGAAAATGTATCTTATCGATTGACTTTCCATGTTGGTTTTAGTGCAGCAAGACATGGAAGCCATCATAAGGCAGACTGAGCAAACGTGTCCACATCCAGTTGTTAGCAAAGCAGCCATTTCACATACAGACTAAGCTGCTGAGTGACACTGTTGTTGAAACAGTTGTCAGTAATCCACTTTGAAATCTGGTTGATCTGAAACTTTGTGTCCACAACTCCAGTGTCCTTTGGCATAAATGCGCTGTGATGACATTTTTTTGCTTTTAGCGATGCAATGAAAATTAAAGATAAAACAAACTAAACAAAAAACTAACTAAACTAACTAAAGTAACCATTTCTTTACATTTCACATCTAGAAACAAACATCTAAAAATGTGTGCTGAAACCAATACCATAAAATTTGATGATGACGGTGATGGATTGCTGTTTGTTTCTAAGTGAAAAAAATGAATTGATTTACTAGAATTCTAATAAAATGTCAATTAAAGATCAGTCTTACATACCAAAACTAGTAGAAATGCATTGTTGGTTGTTATAGAGAAATAAAATGTTCTGAATTTAAAATCCCTATTATAGAACCCTGTTCGTTGAGATCAGTGGAGGGGAAGTGGAGCGTTTTGAGTCATATATAAACAATGCACCAGATAATTATTTGGTGAAAGTGTATTGGTTCTGGAGGGGGGCTGTTGAAATGATCTTTTCGAACAGATGTTGTGTTACAGTGACTAGTGTGTAGGGCCTTCAGACCATTCCCACATGCAAAACCCATTTCTCGAGCTGTCTCACCATGTAATTTGTCTTTTGACAACGTGCAGTGAAGTGACATAACACCAGAGTAATCAGGGATACTTTGTCTAGAAGGGAAACACAAAGGCATGCCTCAGATTCCTTTCCTAAGCTCCTGGAAGTAAAACAGAAAGGTTAACTCAATAATAGGAACAGTGGATTGTTAATTCATCAAATTACCTCGTTTTTGAAGCTCTTTCTGGGGCTGAGGTTTCCAACTGTTACCCAAGGCATGAGCTGTTGACACGCCGGATAGGCTTCTATTCTCAAATTTGTTTTTTATGGTCCATGTCTGCAGCTGCCCCTCCGCTTCAAACGAAGAGAATCAGGCTGTTGTTGAGGCAAGGGTTTATCATTGCCGCCTGACACTTTTTTCCACTGGTGCAGTGGAAAATGAGATAACCATTTGTCTCTGAGAAATTGCTTTTATTTCCAACGATAATGACTCTATTTCCTCATTGGAAAACATTAACTGCAAGTAAGTGTAATTTACACTCTTCATGTCAAGTGTAGTTGACATGATTGAACTCCCTGCTGCACGATGCTCATATGTCCTTTCAGACACAAGCAACTACTGTACATCACTGCCCAGGCTGTCAGAGTTTGTTCTGCTGTGATCATTTATTAAGAGGATTTTAATCTATCGTGCTTTAGCATGAATGTGAAGTCTATTTTCTGCGCAGTATGATGTTGGACATCTCTATCTCACAGTTTGATGGACACCTGCGTCTTCATTAGAACTGTATCCTGTAGATGGAGCAGACCACTGTGCACATCTGGCCTGCTCGGCTGATGAGAAGTCCAGACCTGTGTTTCTGTAACTTTTCCAGTCAAGGACAAAGCTTGTTTAATTTGCTTGGCAATTGACCGACCCATGTCCAGGCCAAGTACTAAACATTTTTCTTAATGGTGCAGCCTCATTCCTGCTGTTTTCTTGACTATGACCGACAAGGCTTTCTTTGGGCTGCGGAGTGTTTGGTACTGTAACCATGTACAGTAGTTCACTTGTACAGGCTCGGGACCTTGGACTCGTGGAGTCTGTTCTGTTCCGTGAGTCATTCGATACTGCAGCAGTAAAGAAAAAAAGAAAAAGAAAAGTTCCCTTGCCAGATTTTATGTTTATGAAGTTTATGAAAATGTGTGATGAAGCTAACATGACAGGTGTTCTTGTATTATGGAATTCATCAATGTGTCATGTAAACGGAGTCATTACTGACAGTACAACTGACAGCATTGCTAATTTTCTCTAAACCAGCGTAATGTGAAATATGGGGATCATATGACCGTCCGCCGTTGGGCATTGTGCCATCTGATCTCTATTTAATATACTACATTACATTTGTCAAACAACAGAACATTTTTAATGAAGAACATCTGGAACTAAGTACACACCACCCACTTGCAGAGTTTATTTAAAATATTATATAATTTTCTTCCAATATAATATTTTGACTTTATTGTTCCAGGTCAGTAAAATCTGTCTCTAACTGCTTAACCAATTGCAGCACAACGATCCATCTTGAGCAAAAAGCTCATCAAGTCCACAAAGTACCATGGAACCAGAGCACATCTGCCCCGTGTTGGACTCTTTGTCTTTATTTTCCAAATTCCATGAATATGATCACTCACATTTTCCAACAGGAAGCTGTTCGCAGATAAAAGTCCACTGTCTCACCAGCTACAAAATAATTTTAGAAACAAATGGCTGCTATTGAACTAAAAATAGTGGATTTTCCATTGATCTGCGTCTCCTTTGTGAGTTTTTTAAAATTGGACATTTTGCTATCTTTGATTCCACTGGAAATCATTACAAAGTGTACGTCAGTCAGGCAGACTCTCTTACTTTACTGCATGTGATAGTCAATATCCAGGAATGATCACGCCTGCTTTTATTGTGAATTGCCTTTGTATTTCAAAATTGTCATTGGTTGCCCTTTTAAATTTGGCAAATTGATGCTGCTTGAGTCACTGACTGTCATCACTTATGTGGGCAAAAAAATGTCAGTAAACACCAAAGGTCTTTAGTGCTGTGAATGATCATTATACTGTTACCAATTATATCAACAGTATATATTTCTAAAACAATTTTGACTGAAAATGGGATTAGATGGATGATGGTGGACTTTATGTACGCTGTATAATGTTCATCAACACCAACTGAGGGGGCCGTTCGGTACCAAAAAGATTCCGTGGTTGGAACTGGAGTGTTAGTGCAGAGTGACCAGAGGTGGCAGAGCAGAGCGGAGCTTCAGTGTCGGCATGGAGATATAGAGGATGCACTGTCAGACAGGGGGAATAACCCACAAGGACGGGGCTTTGACATGGGATGATTCCAAACCCCTGCAGAAAAGTATAAAAGTGATTATTTCACAATAGCTAATTTAGATATATATATTTTTTGTGTGTGTGAAAATGTTTTTTTTTATGCAAAACCTATTGCATCCCAAATAAATGACAACTGTCCACTTAAATATGCAAAAAAAACAACCTGTGAAAAGTGCTGCATCATTAGGGTTTTTCTGTCTGTGCAGACATGCCACCTTTACCAGGTCAGTGAAGTGGGACAGTCTTTAATAAAAATGGGGACAACGGGCGATCATTTTGGTGCGCCTGTATTTCAACGTCTGATGGAAGTCGTTACCTATGCACAGTGAGCCTCATTTTGCCTGTCATGATTTGTTTGTCTTAATCTGCTGTCGTGCTTTAGAGGTGATGCACGGCAAACAGCTGCAATTTGTAGGGTTGCACAGGTCCGCATACGCATGAAATTGTAAATGTTGAAGAGAGAGAGAGGGGGGGGGCATATTGGCCAGCCCCTGGTTGACCCTTGTTCACCCCTTCTCTCTTGCTCCTCCTTCCATGAGTCTTCTCCGAAACATGTGTGCAGCTGTCAGCTGCCAATAATTGGTGAGCGAGTGTGTTGTGTGTACATGTATGTGTGTGTGTGTGTGTGTGTGTGTGTGTATTTGGACAAAGATCCCTTTTTTTTCTTTTGCATTTCAGATTTTATTCCAGATTTTGTAATATAACATGAACAGGGTTCCCAGTTTAGCGACGTACTGTAGGAGATGACAGGAATGTGATCAAAGCTTGTTCTTATTAATCCCGTCATCACATCAGACTTGGTATTATGCTGTCACAGTGCTAAATATTGCCTCAGGTGCTTTTATAGCTGCAAAGTCACAGTGAAAGCCAGCCTGTTTATTAGTCTGAGGCAAAGTTGATAACGTCTCTAGTGACAACATCTGGTGGTCACATGAGAGAGTTGTTGGCTCCGTCCACAGAGATGATGACTGGCTCCGCTGCTTTTCTCACAGTTTCTCCTGAAGCACAAAATTACACGTGATCGTTGCGAACTGAACCATAATCAAGTGTGTGTGCCTATACTGATTAATAACGTGGAGTTTGATTTTTTTCCCCCCTCTCTCTTTCTCTTTTCAGCTGCGGCTCCAAAGTTAAAACCGATGAGGAATCCAATAATAGTGGACGAGGGGAAAAGGCTCACAGTTAAGTGTGAGGCCACAGGGAACCCTCTCCCCACCTACAGATGGTTCAAAGATGGCAACGAGCTGAAGAAAAACAAAAAAGTCAAAATAAAGAACAGCCAGTGAGTACAAATCACCCCTGTCCTGTGAACCTAACACGGGCAGTCTAACATGAAGAGAGAGGTCGGTGCGCCAAAGTCGATGCACGGTTGTTATTACCAGCAGACTGTGCTCATGTAGTTTGTCAGGAAACTGTCGTTTGAAAGTCATTTGAAAATCATCCTGCAGACAAAAAACATTTGTTTAATAAAAGGCTTATTCTTTCAATAAAATGTAGAGCAATGATGTTTCTAAAACAAGCCAATTCATCATATCTCCTTATGCTTATTCACAAATACATTTAAAAAATACATTTAGAGACAATAAAACACATCTGCTGTCAATTCAGTTCATTCAAAAAAATATCACTCGTCAGGTTTTACTTGACAACATATATAAAGTGGCAACTTACTACTGTAACATTACATTTAAGATTGTTGCAGTTACTTTCAAGAGTAAAACCCGATGTAAAGGTCCAGTAGCTCACTGATTCGGTCCCGTTCCATGGTTGTATTATCAGAACTGGATACAAGACTCCAAGATGGAGTCCATTCCTTCCAAGCATTTTCATACCTTAAAATCTCATAACAAAGACAGTTATTATGAACCTCGATTATAGTCTGAGGTGTTCTGTCATTTATGATAGTGGTATATTGGGGAAAAAAGCTTTTGGGGGCTGCAGGGGATGTTTTGTTGCAGTTCTGCAGTCGACCACAGGGGAATATTAGCAGCATGTTAAGCGGCACCACGGTATCAAGCTCACTTGATACGTCCATGTTCCTGTTCCATTCCCTCTTCATATATTTCAGGCAACTTTTCATCATGCTTTTAATGCTCATTACCACAGCGGCTGCCAGTGGAACCTCTTGTGCTAGGTAGCTACCACACGTACCGTCCTCTGCTTTCTTCCGTAACAAGTTTTTCCTGATCACATTTGGCATCAGAGTAGATTAATAGGTGATGTATGTATCAAAGCAGAGAGTCTGTGCCATGCTGCTCCTTGCCCTCTCTGTCCCCCATGTTCCCACTTGTTGCTTTTCCGTGCTATTTCCTCCCTGCCCCGAATCCCCTGACTCAGCTGTGTGAGTGTTGTGTCCCACAGGAAAAACTCCAAAGTCCAGATCAGCAAAGCAAAACTGGAGGATTCTGGGAATTACACATGTGTGGTGGAGAACCCGCTGGGAAAGGACAACTCCACTGGCACTGTTAACGTCCAAAGCAGTGAGTACTGACTCCTAAGCAACATGTGAAGTGGCACAGATGTACTTGGCATTGTTGTTGCTGTTAGGACTGTTCTCTTGCCAATTGAGAGATCCAGAGGAGCCATCGCAAACAGGCATGTAACTATGGTAACATGCATGAAGAACAACTGTCCACACGTGCCCCCGGCCCATTAATCAGCGGAGTAGTCCATTGCACTTTGAGTTGCATTGCATTTGAGTCGCATTGCATCATGCATTGCATTGAAATGTGCTGTATGATGTGATCTCTGAAGTTTTTCATTCACTTTACAGTCTGCTGGCAGCCTGAAATCCTACAAAAGCACACTGCACCGCGCCTTTGCCCGCCACGATCACACAACGAACGCAGCAGACTATAGACTGTAAAATCTAAAACGTGTGTGATAGAATCACGCTTGTTCAGTAGTAGTCGTGTGTGTGTGTGTGTGTGTATGTGTGTGTGTGTGTGTGTGTGTTGCTGCGTTTTTGCAAAGTACTGTAGCAGATGAAAGAGTTTTGATAACAGCTGTTTGCATTTGGTGAGGTGTTGAGTTTGTGTTTTTTCCCCAGCAGTGTGTGTGTGGCTGCTGTGGGTAGCTTGTTGTCTGGGTGGATGGAGCCACTGAAAAATATATATATAAATATATATAGGGGCCTTACACAGCTGATACATTCAGGGATGTACTGGGACAAAATTTGGCCCGGGACTTTGGGATGGAGCAGCATTTTATGAGAGCCGCCCATTTCTTTTTCATCTCCACCACCACCTTTTTTTTTGTTTCAACATTTTCGGTCTTCTCTGTTTCAGGAGGAAGTAAGTGACCCGGGCAGAGCGTCAGGCTGAGCCAATCAGATTTAACAAAAAGCAGAGCAGTCCAAGTTGGGAGGTGCCGTTCTAAATTGACAGTATTAAACTGACGCCCGGACCGGAGCTTCGTTTTTGCTCTTTCTGCGGATGCGAAAAGCCAGGCCAGGCAATGTCGCGGCTGAGGCCCGTACCGTCACCTGTTTTAATACGTCCATGACTGTAACTGACATCTGAAATTGTAATATGACCGGTTCGGTTCGGCCTGGGATGGACAGGGAAATCTCCCAAACCTCCCGATGGCTGGTCCGCCCCTGGATACATTTCATTTAGCTTTGCCTCTTTTACAAGGATGGACCTGATGTTATCTGGCGCTGGACTGTCAAAGAACTGTATGGCAACACATGAGTCAGAAAGTGCTTGAGAAATCGCAACTTCCTGCTGGCTCTCTGAGTCCACCTGCTGAATAATGTCTTGAGACTTTGAAACAGGGCAGACAAGAGGATGTGATGTTGAACAAAGTCAGTGGAGAGTTTGTGGTGTTATGGTGTTTTTTCATTGGACTTAACATGCCCGATGACACACAGTATTTGTATTCATGGTAATGAAGGTGAACCATATCTGAGTTGACGCCTCATAAGACACAACAGTGGAGATTCTCTCGTTCACGCTGCTGACCTTGAGTTTCTGTGTAGACATCTCAGTCTGGCATGAGAAGAAGAGGGAGGGACTGGAGTTCAGCCATCACTCAGTGTCCTTGTTTTCACATTCAGGCACAATAATCACTCCCCCTCCTCCCTTCACATTAGTCAGGGCCACCTTTTCAGTGTCATTGTTTACAGTTAACAGACATAAGCTGGGCTGCTTTATTAGAGCAGTGGCTCTTTTTCAAATAAAGAAAGGGCCCATTGTGTTTGGAAAACACAGGGATTCTCAGTAGTTCCAACTTGAAAGTCCAGCAAACAATGGTGCAGTGAAGAAGTCATCCATCTTACAATTCAAACGGGGCAGCGTATTTCCTCTGTTTTATTTTCTGACATGTAAAAAGCTTCAGTGGATTTTTATAGCCAGATCATGTGACTGTACGCTTGTTACGACACTTGGCTTTATTCCAGTGCAGTGATTTTTTTTTGTTTAAACATTAGCATGCAATATTGAAAGGGAAGTGACTCAAGATTACAAGTCATACACTCACATTTATGAAATGATTATTGGATAGACAGTCATCACTGACTAACAATCATGTTCAATGGCAATTAGATGAAATAGGTTAAATCGTGCTCGGCACTGCAAAAGTCGGGGGAATCCCTGGTGGTGGCACCTGTTTGTCTGAGTGTTTAATGAAGGCTTATGAACTGGTGGCCCATGAAACTCTATATGATGAGCACTATCAAAGAAAATCTAATATTACAAAGCGATGAACGAGTGGGCTGAGATGTACAGTAGCCACGATGGATAGAACCTCACCGTGCAATGATACAATGCACTGGTGTTTTCACTCACAGCACACAAGACAAGGAAAACATGATATGAGGGGTACCTTTGGTTATTAATCGTTAACGCCAACGTATGTCTTTGCCCATTGCATTGAATTGCAAACACACATTTGCACATTTTTGTATATTTGTAAATCCATCTCTGTGTGTTATTTGTGTGGCTGTCTGTCAGCACTGGCATTTGCTCAAATGACTCCTGGATATTCAAACAATGGCATCATTGTATGTCCTATCATGCTATCATAGGCCATGATCGCTAGATGTCTGTCTCAGTGTGTGTGTGTGTCTGTGTGTGTGTGTGTGTGTGTGTGTGTGTGTTTGTGTCTGTGTGTGTGTGTGTGTGTGTTTGTGTCTGCGTGTGTGTGTGTGTGTGTTTGTGTCTGCGTGTGTGTGCGTGCGTGCAAATGTATTTGTTCGCTTTTCAATAAAAAAGTCCCATTGTGTTACAAGAGCACGCCTAGTTCCATCATGCTTCAGGGGAGAAGACAAGACAGGGCGAATCAGGGGAGGTATGTCTATAGGCAGGGGGAGGGCTTCACTGAAACCACATACGTCAATAAAACGGAAATGGCAGCGGATGGTGCACGTTGCGGTGATTATCGTGTCGTGTTCAAAGTGGGCAGATGCTGGACAGTGAATGTTTGCGGCAGTAATGGGATTTCTCTGCCTTTGACACAGGTTGGATTCAGAAACAATGTGTTGCCGCGCTGGATTTTGATGCAGGGATCATGTGATGAGCTGCTTTCCATCCATAAAGTCATAAGAGAAATGGCTATTGTGTTAAAGGGCTGCAGTGGAGTACGCTTGCCTGCTGCAGTATGTTGCCAAAGCAGCATGTAGCCGCAGTATTATCTGTGTATGTGTGCCTTCTAGGGAAGGAGAGAGAGGGGAGGGGTGCAGATGTAGATGGACAGAGAGTGCAAAAGAAGAAGAAGAGAGCGTGCATGAAAGGGGGGGAAAGAATACATAATGGGGGGGGGGGTTCATGACAGAAAACAGACAAAGACACTTGGGCAGAGAGCAAGAAGGGGATGCAGACGGAGGAATGAGCGAGAGGCTGTAAAAGGAAAGAGGGAAAAGTATGAAGAGGAAAAAAGACGAGCCCGGCGCTGTGTTGCAGAGGAGACTTTCACACCCATTTTTAGAATGCAGGTGGTGCTCACTGGCTTTGTCGGAGGCACCTTTCTACTGTATCTGATGTCCACGGCCAGGTGCTGTAGGTAATAGTGTCGCCTTCTGCCTCTGTTGTAACCACTCACCATACGTGGCATGCGGGCACGCTAGCACAGCTCGACTGTGTCTTTATCAATGTGAGGAGAATGCAATCGCGAGAGCTATCGGCTCTCACCGAGACTTGCAGACAGAAGATGAAAACTACCGATCACAGATAATGAAGTCAAAAAAGCAGCTCGGCACACGGGAGCGCCATCCTGAGCCTCTGCACTGGTGAAGGCAGAGTTTGGGAAACCATCACTCAGCTCCACCACATGGTGAATACAGGCCACCACAACCTGGCTCAGCAGCTCACGCAGACTCCTGCGCTGCATTGATCTTGTTCTTTGCTATGTTGTGTTGATGTGTGCGTGTGTTTGTGGAGGGGTATCTCATAATTCATATATATATTATTCTTTTTTTTCTTACATTATGTATTCACTTGTTTATTTTTTCCTGAAGTTGCAAGGTAAATGTCCTATATTGCTTATCATAGTAAATGCAATATATACGTGCCTGTGTTTCTTTCTCCTTTGCATCTGATGTCGATTGTTGCTGAATCGAACACGGCGAAGCATTTCATCAACGAGTTTGAACATAGGCACCTTGAGCTGATCTCCATATCATGGAATACACAAGGAGTGCCAGACAGACCTGACACAGCCCCGAGGTGGGATTAAATGGGAGCTGCCTACACATTCTTTAAATAAAAAGTGATAATTCAATTTAGTGCAAAATGTGTCATATGCAGAGGAATGTGGAAGGGAAGAATCACTGCCACTTGCTGTAAGAACCAAAAAAAAAACACATTAACCCTTATTGTTGATTCTACATATAGGAGCTGGTCGTTACTCAGCCTGTATCAATATTTGTGTAGCGAGACAAATGGGGCATCCTTGTAACTCTTGAGCCGGAATTATGTCGTAGGTGTGCAAATTGCCTTGGGTGGGGAAAAAAATAACGAGTGTTCAAGGCTGAACCTTAAGACAAAGTTAACCCGTCGTGCCTTTAAAAGCATAAACAGCTCACTGTGGCTCACAATCGGGATTTCACTCATGTGTTTTTGTCTGACCAATAGAGGAGAAACACATTCTGTAAGATGTCAGTTTATATATATATATATATATATATATATTTTTTTAATTAGCACAAATGGTTTGATGTTCTGCTGAGTTGAATGTTTCAGCTGCTTGTCATCAGCGTTTCAGCCTTGAGACTCATCTGATACTCAGTTTGTAGTTCTGAAACACTGGACGGATCAATCAGTGGATCACTTTTACGTGCCTTTCTGAATCCACGAGACTTTACTCCATGTTTGCCACCTGCATCATCTTGACAGAAAGTACAGTGTAAATGTATTTGATCATGTTTCTCCTGGTGTTCTGCAATATCATATGTCCTTTTAGCAGTTTCCGTAACAATTGCTGCCTTTTTTTCGAGAGTGCAGTTCCAGCCTCATGCCCAACCCCCAGTGTAGAGGACCAGGGACCATTTGTTGTCCATGTGGTCTGACCTCTACCCTGTAATCAGTCTGGCATGGTAAGACCTGCTGGCCTTCTGCACAGCGGTGTAGTATATCATCAACTGTTTTCTATAAGGCCAGTGTGAAGGAGCAACACTCGTCAAAGTTTGCTCGGCTCCACGTGGCTTCAGATTAAGGCCTGCCATTATCCTACAGGCTGCTGTGTTGTGATAAGCGCTTGTGAGGCAGTCATGTGTCTGCAGGCTGCAGGTCACATCCTTGGGGGGTGCTGTGCACAGCTCCACTGAGAGAGTGTGTGAGCGTCCAGGAATGTGTTGATGGAAATCACAGCTGAACATATGATTGCTCCAACCTCAGCAGTCATGCTGGGGCCCACCAGCAACAATTTCGCGCATGCACGCACGCACACATGCAGGCCCACAGACACCCACACATGCATGCACACCCACGCGCTCATTGATACACATGCACATACCTTTACATGTTTTCACTCCCCATCCTGAAGCTGAACTCATTTTCCTTCACCCCATCACGAGACAAACAAAATGACATTTTAGCATCTAAACAAGTGCATTTGTTGAGATATAATCTCAACAGGGTCCCATAGACACCCGAGTCACTTTCAACTCCAGTCTTTAGTCTGATACCCCTTACATGCTGAATCATATACTGTCTCGTGTACAATTCTTTGGAAATCAGTCAGCTAGAGAGAATAAAAATATAACAATTAAAAATTCTGTGTTGATTATCCTTTAAAGAATTAAAGGATAATATTTTTTGCACTTTGAGTGAGTGAGTCGTAAATTTGTTAATGGGTTGTTAAAAAGAAAAATAATGTCATAAAACCGTGCTGAACATATTGTATATGCCTTTAGAGGACGAAGAGTCTACAACCTTCTCAAAATTACGCTCAGTTGCTGAAGCAGTTGTATTACACTCCAGGCCTCCTGTGCCCAAATCACGGGTAAAAAAAAATAATATTTATTTTCAAGATAAATCAAACTAGTAGGTTTTTTTTAGCACTTTGAGATTGTTTTAGAAATGAAATGTGCTCTATAAACGTAATTGATTATTTTTATTAGTAGCAGTAGTAGGTTTCTACTGCATTTAATTAGCAAATACAATTTCTAGTGAAAAGCTGTGCTACTAGAGGCCTACAATGCCCAGTTGGCGGCTTCATTTCACTTGCTGAAGATACTTTGAGTCACACAATTGAAAAAGTATGAAAATATGTCATAATACACTTCCGTCACCATTCTCTTAGCCATTATGTACACAAATAAACATTCACTAGCCAGAAGAAAACTCCCACAGCTGTTTTGTTGTCTTCCAGTAAGACTCTGTTCTGCGTAGGTGAAACATTACAGTAAGTACTACTTCGAACACGATAAACAACAACTTCCTTCTCTCCTTCTACGTCTCTCGTTAGTCCGCAATAAAACAAAACTCAGTCACCCCTGCTACGCAAGCGACAAGATAAACTCCTCTCCGATGACGCTAAAGGATGTTAGTTGTGGCCGTGGCTGAATGTGGAGCATCTGTAAGCCAGTCGATTGTATTGATTGCTGTGGATAAGCAGCAGCAGCCATGTCTTAGAGGAACAGGCCTTCACATCTGCCAAGCGTTCTGTATTTACAGGCCACTGGAGAAAAGCTTGTCAGGTTCTGTGGATCAAGCCTCGGTGCTATTAGTCATGCCCACTTTTTCAAAATTATGCTCAGTGTGCTGGGGTCTGGACAGACGTTTCCTCCGGGGTCGCCGGCTGATTGCTCCAGAATCTCAGGTCTTGTCAGTTGGCGGGTTTGATCACAAAATCGGGATCCAGTTCAGGCTCGATGAAGCAAATGGGATGCTGTGTTCTTAAGTCACTCACAGCATGTAATGAAATTCTGCTCAATGTGTGTATTTTCAAGTTAACAACTACGTAAGGGAGGGCTCGTATTTTTTGTCTTATAAACAGAAATAAACAACATCAACTATCTTAAACATATTATTTTTTTAAAACAGGAGACAGAAAAACACCAGGAGCTATGTTGCTCCATCTTAAAAGTGTAGAAAAGAAACTACAGAAACAAGTGAAGAAGTTGAAAATAACCTGAATGTAAAGATACAATCTCTGAACAACTGCTCAACAAACCAACAGTTTAAAACTCAGGCAATTCATTATTTCCAGTGTTTTGATGAGACTTTATTATTCTATCTGACATCACATCTTACCTCATGGCAGCTGGCGTGCGTCAGAGAGTTTAGGCCTTGTTTTGAAGTTCACCCACAATAATGTTTAGTTCTCGGCACAGTCATAAAATCCTCACTTCACCCACACTCGCGTCTTGTTTTTGTTTATTGTTCGGGCCTTTCTGTGTTCGTGGGCAGCATCCGGTACATTGGGAAGATCCAGAGTAAATGGAAGAGTTGATGTCACGAGCGGATGAACACCCACAGCATCGTAAGCACACATCATGCGATCATGGAGCATCACTTAGCCATCATGTCACAAATAGGTCTAGGTGTGTATACATACGCCACTGCACTGAGGAGGGCTTGAATCATGCTCTTGTTGGTGATGAATGTTCTGCAACTTGCGGGACATTTCAACAGAAATGTTTCAATGAGGCTCAGAAAAAAAGACTGCAACTAGGCTCGTAATGCCTGCAAAGAGAGAAACACTCTATTGTGGAATCCAGGTGTACGTGTTCATTAGAATTGAAGCCTTGTCATGTGCGTTTTGATTGTGCGTGGAATCACTATAATTGATGAAACTACATGTGCACTTGAGCAAAACTTCTGTTACTACGATGAGCCTCTTTCAAAAGTACTGATTCTCAGTTTTCAGATGTATTTATGCGTTTCCTGATGTAGCCATGGGACCAAGGTTTACCGAGCAGTCCCTCCAATCCAGCAAAACCCCCCATTAATCTCACGAAGACAAGTAAAATTAGGGGTCTGGGACATAAAACATAAATCAGCTGTCTAATAGGTCAGTAAGTCATTGGTTTTAGGAAACGGCTATACATGGTATGAGTTACTGGCTTTGATATGTACTGTATATGCTTTCGTGTTAGAGAAGAGGCAGCTGTTGAATCCTATCATTTTGTAAGAATCAGAGAGAAATGAGTCAACAAAAAGGAAAGAAATAAAAGGACTAAGGAAAGTTTCTCAAAGCGTGCTTGCTCTCTTAATTCACCCTAATCCCGTCGAGCCGATGCGATAAGTGGGCGCTCTCAATCAAATCTTTGCAAGAACAACTAGGTTATTGAAAATCAAAACACATCTAACTTCTTAGGATATCCAGTAATCTCACTGCGTTATGTGGGACACTTAAGCCCTCAGTGTGAATGAGTGAGGATATTGCAATGTGTGTGTGGACGGAAGCAGCTGTTACACTTGAAAAGCTGAGTGATGTGAGCAGGAGGTGACATGAGGTTTTGCTGTGTGCACGGCTTTGTTAACTCTTCCAGGGCTCGGGACGAGACCTATCGGAGACTTCATTTAATAGCATAATAAAAGATTTCCATTCAGCCCCCCTCAGCTGTCCTGGTGGTCTACTTCCTGTTGGTGACCCCATCTGTGGGTGACTGTGCAGGATTCAGTTCCAAACAACGAACAGACACTGTGGTGTTTGTGGATTCAAAGAGGAACCAAATATTGCCCCAAAAATTATTAGGCATCACGTGTCATAGAAGCTCAGAGTCAGTAATAATTTGCAGTTGCTTGGGAGTCCAGTGAGCAGAGGCAGCCCACTGGGGTCTGTGAGTAAACTATTGTTCTCCCACATCAAACAAAATCCCTGTTCCTGTTCCTTGTGCTCAAGTTTTCTTTGAGCACAAGGGAAACATATACTTACCATTCCAGTGCTTGAAGCTCATGAGGAGCGCAGTACTATAGTTTGGTCGTCACAGCTGTGTTTCATCCTAAACCTCCCATTACTCCATCATGCGTCTTCCTTTTGTTGGTGATTTTGCAAGTACGCTCATCACATCGTGACGGTTGGGGTGAGTAAGTTCTTGGATCCTCGTTGGATGAGTAGCGGGCACGGTCAACAGCCGTTTGCAGGCGTGATCCGTGGATGGAACAGGTCTCACTTTAATTACCGATACACTCACGGTGAACTCATCCTTCAGTATACAGAGAGCTGGCAGCCGAACAGAACAGCAGTGCTCCATTACCTGTTTTCAGGACGTACAGCGAGTGTGGGTGGTGTGTGTATATAAGAGTGAAGGAGGGCTCTAGCACACACAAGCAGACTCGTGTGCTTTCTGGCTTTTGGGGGGAATAGCAGTGGGAAAACCTTTAGTCCCGGCAGCTGGCCACTACTGTAGCTGTGAGCACAAGACCCAAATAAGGACCTGTGGAATATGTATTCTGTATCTGGTACAAGGTTGCAAAGTCTGCCCTTTCTCAGAAATGAGGGCCGGCTGTTGAAGATGGAGGACAATAAAAACACGTGGTCACTTCACATTTTGTTCCTTTTAAAGTGAGTTAATTATCTATATTGTTTACTTTTATTGGAATATATGGTTATTGATCAAATATATATTTTTTATACACACACACACACACACACACACATACAATATTCACTGTCACTAGATGTCGCACGAGCAGCATCTCGGGCCGATTTACAGGAAAGTCACATTCACCCATATTGACTCACATTCATACAGCGCTGCTATTTACTGCGCATTTTTCTGTCACATTCTTTCACTGTCGGAGCGCCGTCAGAGGCAAGTTAGGATCAAGTGCCTCGCGGACTGGCGAAAGCTCGGATCGAACGTTGGTGGACGAACGACTCTACGTCCTTGGCCACAGCCGCCCATAAAAGTCTGACCAAAATTGATCCGCTGTATCTTATCCGGGGGTCGGCGCTCCTGTCAGTGTTGGAGCCTCCGTGTGAGATGCTTCGGTTGGTAAATGTGTTTCCAGAGTGCAGCACACTCTCATTGGGCCTGCATGGCGGCTAGCAGCTAGCTCGCACGCAGCGCAGCCATACTGCGCGGTTCGTAGCCCACGGGCTACATAAAAATAAGGAGCAGTGTTTCTGGTTGAACTGCACCGCGGTAAGAAGGACGACAGAGTTTACGGTGTTTGTGCCGTGAGAGACGTCACACAGTGTGGAAAAAATTGTCGTGTTCACATCAATGCTGATCAGAGTCGGAGCCATCTCGCAAGACGAGACGGGCCGAGAGTTTCACAGGGAGGGACTCGCATGCGCTAACACGATCGTATACCCAGACCGGCTACCAAAACAAACAACAGACAGAGGGAGTGTGACTGCATCTCCTGCTCAGGACACCAGTACTCCACTATATCTTTAAAATACTGTGAGCTTTTATATTATATTTATTTTCAAAATCTTATATCTTATATATAACCCTTACCTCTCTGTACGTAGCCAGCCTCTTATTGGTCCCCCCCTACCCTATTGGCTCTTACTGGTCACCGACTGTTTTTTTAAATTTTAAATCCTATACATACTTTCTCCCCTGCTGTGATGTTTGATTAGATTGATTGCTTTTTCCAAGTAAGTCCACATTAAAAGCAAACAAAGCTACATGAAAATAAATCCATGTCATCTGCTCACAATATACATTCGGTCACTTCATCAAGGGTTTACCGGACTCACCTCCCTGTACAGTGGCAACACGTGAACAAAAAGAGCGGGACTGACATGGCTCAAGCAGTGACATCGTTCCAGATTAGTGAACTGGCACATGGTTCATTTACCTTTTTACCACAGCACTTCCGTGATTTGAATCTTTGGCAACTGACTGTTACTTGTGATTTATTTCAAACATTCATCCCTGCAGGCTGAAATTTCACAGTATCACTGAAGGTTTTCTCGCCACCTTTTGCTGTTCATATGTATCTGTGACTGTAGTAGTAATGCATACTAGTTAGTAAAGGATGCCAGCTCAAGTGCATTACCAATAGTTTCTCAGGTCAGGGAAAATGAATGCAACGTGCATCTTTAGACTCAAAACAAGAATGCAACAGCAGCTGAAACGCCACGCTGAGCCAGAGCTGCTTCTGAAAAGACAGAGATCGGGGAGCAACCCTGTCTGGAACTTGGCCACAGAAAACACCATGTGTCACTTGCCAACTGCACACATACTGGTGGCCACCAGTAGCCATATCGGCACCAGTTCCTGCACCCGCACCGTACCCTGCCCTTCCTAAGTGCACTTCTTTGCAGTGCATGAGCAGCTGTTGTGCAATCGAAACACTGGGCTGCTCTTTGATTTCACTTCAGTGCTGAGATGATTGAGGCAGACAAGACCAGGCATATCAGCTATGTGACTGAAAAATGGTAAGAGGAGACAAGAATATAAAAGAAGACACACTGGTTGTGGCGGTGGCAGTCTTGCTAAAGAGAGTGGGTGGTAGATTACTGCTCCTGGCAGGATCCATTTTGTTCATTTCTAAACATTCCTGTTTCATACGGAAGTTGTTTGATTTGTGATAATTTTCCTATTGAAAAAATGAAGCGCACTCTCATTCATAGTGGGTTCTTTTGTGTGTCCTACCTACAATAAATAGTAATTCTTCTTTGGTTGTTTGACATGAAGTCTCTTTTGCTCATTTTGAACTCTATACAAAATGCCTGAAGACACAGATGCTGGATCTTGCCATTGATTGGTTGTGCCAATGTGTGGAAAATAGGCCTATGCGTTCTATCAGCTTTGGCAAGCTGGAATATTTTACAACTGAGGATATCAGAACTTGAGCTCCTGTCAAAAATTGGCTTGGTGTCTAAATCCAAAATTTAAAACACGTATTGCACATAATTTATCATCTAATCAACCGAATTCCAGTCATTCGTGAATATAAAAACATAACACTATTCCTTATAGTAAATGTAATGTCTGCAAGCGAGGTCCCAACACTTATCTTGTCAAAAGCTCAAAGCAGGACTACAGTTGTTGTTTTTTTTCCTGACATGCATGGATCATCTAAACCCTCATCTCACACCCTCTTTCACCACTTTAGAACAAGCTATTGACCAAAACCGCACATCCCAATTTGGTCTTTTGTACTTCTTCCCTTATCTGTACATCTCATTTATTCATTCCATCTACGGTAGAATACACAGTGTAATCAAAATTACAGAAAAGAGGCATTGCACATAATAGTCCACACAAGCGTAGTAAGAGTGCATGCAATATGAATTGGCCCCTAGTGTAGAGATAAAAGATCTCGGTTCCAGCAGTAACAGGAGACATGTCAGACATTCCCTGCCAAGAGTCGGGAGGTGAGGGGAGGGGAGCGCGCAGGGCTTTTCTCTGGTACATAAAACTGGCTTGTGGAAAAGCAGGTCTGGGTGGCAGAGCTATTACAGATACCAACCTTTTTATGAGACGACTGAAGGGTCTGTACTTAAGACATTTCTCACTTATCCATCTGATTTTTATGGCCCAACTTAAATTTTTCTCCTTGTTTGAATTGTGCCGATGATTTTCATGATCTGATAAAACAAAGAGTTAAAGCCCCTGCAGTGTGGTGCCACCTGTTGGCACACTGCTGCCCAACTGCTATTTTCCTTTAGTTTATGTATTGATTATTATTTTGCAAGTAACACAGATTATGGAACGTTACTGTACAAATGTTACATTGCTATTTACAAGGCTGATAACTGTTGGATGAGGATTTTAATTCCTGGACCCTCACATCCATTTATCCACTATGATTCCCTGCAGAAATGTATTACTGTCAGAGATGGACCAGATCTGTGCACTGTTCATGCTCACTGACACTCCCAAATAGGCTACATAATTTATACTTTTTATCTTGATAACATTGCTTTTAAGAGTGAACACACAAAGCCATAACAAAGTCCAGATGGATCCACCACTAGTTGAATAACTGCCTTGGCTTTCACCCTGCACAGAATCAGATTCTGTCATGTTTTGAAATGGCTTTCTGTTCAATTGCAGTTTTTTTTTTTTTTACTGCATATGCACAGGGTGCCTCGAGAGGAAAAAAAACTGTGCAATGGGGACCTCTCTTTTCATTTTTACGATTTTCCTAGAATCCTTCGGAGAGCGTGGAAAGACAGACATGTTTATGAAGGTTTCCAGATGGTCCTGCTTGCACCCCCAGCTTTTCTTTTCAGTTCTTGGGCCATGAAGGATTAATCAAAGTCTGTGGCGAGGGCTGATGGCTAAACACTGTGGCTCTCACTAACCCAAAGGGAACCTCTCTGGAAGTCCAACTCAGATTCAGCCCCTGGGCTACAGGACCAAGGAAAGTTGAAACCTGGGCTTAGAAAAAAAACCAAGCAAACTTAACTAAACCACACAAGTGCAGATAAATGAACTCTGCCCCTTAACTCTGTTTAGCTGAGCAGCAGAGTCAACCTTGACGAATACACCTGAACTCTGGTCCGCTTTGTGAGGTGGGGGATTGTGCTGCGTGACTGTAGACAGACATCACCATATGGCATGGTGAAGAAATCCACCGGAACAAATCAACGGAAGTTGAGTCACTGAGGCTCAGGTATTTGAACATACTCCGTAACGTGATGATTTTAATTAATGAGAGTTGGTGTCATGTTGGACCTCACTTGAATCTCTCCTTTGATCAGGGGAGTTGGAACAAAAGGGTTCATTTCCAAATAACACAAAGTTATTTTTGGTGATAGCTGCTGCCGAACGTTGTCCTTTCATTCATTTTAAATTTCAAACAGTGAAAAGAATCCTTCAGTTGACAGCAGTAACCAGAGCAGGTGAAACAGAGGCGGTCTCAAGTGACAGAATTCTGTCTTGATTGGTTTGTAGGATTTATAGATCAAAATCTTACAATGTAGCTGTTGTTACGACTGCCATATGAAGTGAAACTTCTGTATATTACTGATGCAATGCAACTATTATCTTGTATATAGCCGGTACATGACAGTGCAATGTACTTTCTTCATAGGACACGTGCAAAAAAAACAACACTCACTCCAACCCTGCCGAGCAGCTGCTCTACGCAGCAATGTTGCACGCGCACGCCATTCACTACACATGTTATTACACCAACTGTCAACAGACACTGCTGTGGTCTGTTCACAGCAGCCTCACTGGACGATTACAGATGAGTCCACTTCAGATCAGCCATACAGAGTCAACACAATATTCACATACAATAACTTGCTTGGATAAAGCAATGCAACACAGTATATAGTGATACAAAAAGCAGAGTAACATACAAAATCCCTTACTGTATTTATTTACACAATATTGTGTGGAGGTTTTAGTCCACACAAACAGAATCCCCCCTTAGCAACGGACACTGACGTCAGTGGCGTCGGGAGGATCTCAATGCTAATTGGCTAATAAGACTGCGTCACACGCATATTTCAAATTTTTCAACTTGGAGCAGTCTCTCGCCTTTTTTGCGTTATTGCCGTTGCGTAATTTACAAAATTCACATTCACTCGTGCGTTTGCATTGACTTCGTTTGTAATCTCATCGCCTGAAATATTTGCTTCTGATGTAAACGCACCATTAGGCTTCATCCACACTACTATGCGTTCATTCTTATGTCATAAAATCTGCTCTTAGCAAAGAAAAAATTTACTGGCGTACTTTTGGTTGTCAGTGTATCACCATAGGTCTACACCCATTTACAGACAAGATGTATCAAGTCTTTTTGAATCATATCTTTCAACATGTGTTACGTCCACACCAGGACAATATAATTGAAATATAATTTTGTATCCACACCATACACCCCTAAATGAGATGCTTCTCTGTTGTTTGTGCGCGAATCTCTGACCATGTCAATACATTTTTCGGCCTTGTCATTAGTTTTAATCTCGAGTAAACATGTGGCGCAGCCTGAGTAAACACGGTGTTGGCTGAACCACATCACCTCAGAAAGAGAACTGTTCTTGTTTCATCACAGGGACAGGGTCTGTATCTACCTCTCCTTGTATGGGTTTTCCAATAAGTGAGAAAACCAGCAGCGGTACCTGTGGCGGCCCCGTCATTAATCTAATGTTCTTGTATGTCATGTTAAAGTGGTGGTGTAGTATATGTGATAAACAGGTATTCACCATATACCCACTTAGAAAGCACCAGGATTCCAGGATGACCACTTGCAGATGCGTAAGGCTACGTAATGGTTCTGTGAAAGAACTTTCACTCTTTGTCTCGGTTTGCGAAGCGCGGAACATTGTTGCTTTTCCCTGAGATGGAATTAATGTAGCGATGCTCTGGGATGGGTGTGCACCCGGCTGGGAGGAAATAATCATAGTAAAGCCGATGTAGCAACCATCAGGAATACTGGGACCAATCCATAAAGTTAGCTTCTTTACTGTGTGCCTGTCTTTGTAAAGTAGAGACATAATGAGAAAACATGCGTTTAATTGCTTTACCGAATGAAAACATGTACATGTTTATAATCCAGTCATCATCCTCGTGCATGCTGCAATCCCGCCCTGTCTGCTAATAATTTGTGTTGTATACAACAAAATAATGTTGACAATTTTTTTTGCAACACAATTCTATTGAAGCCAGGATTAGGTTCACACAGTACACACTGTAGTACTGAATTTTGGAAAAAACAATATGTTAAAATAATCTTTAGAAAACATGTTCCAGATGTCATATATATTTCCTGATAATACTGACTGTAGTAGGGTATATATATATGTGATTTCTGGAAGATGGGGTTGAACAATAATGACTAAAAGCATAATTATCTAATGATGGAAATGCTTTCAAGGAGACACATTCCTACTCATACATGTACCTCAGTAGATTTTGACCCATAGGTTGTATGCAACAACTGATTCAGTGTCGAGTTACAGTATTTATCAGGAGCACATGGGCTCAGCTGGACACTAGCACTGGCTGCAGATGAGAAGATGAGAAGCAGCGACGTTACAATACGTCCTGCCAGGATATTTTACTGCTGCACTGCAGGTTTTTACATACTTTAGTCAAGGTTTACAAGTTTATTATAAAACCTGAAGTGGGTCCACATGTGTGATTTATAGATGCAGTTCGGTTGCCGTTCCCTTGCTTCGACCTCCAACTGTTTGAATCAAATTAGCCATACTTTAAACGTTAAACCGGACATAATAATTTAAGTCGTTGAATCTCTACTTGCTGATACTGTAGTTCCTGATGCCTCCAAGTTTTTCAGTGACTCTAATATGTACTAAAGGTTTTCTTGTGTTGGCTGGTCCACACTAGCCATACTCCAGTACTCCAGCCATGACAATTAAAAGTATAATTAGTATTTCATATGTATATAATTCTGTGTACAGATCACAGTTTTACTTTGACAAGGCTCTGTACGCTGCCACGTCCAGTAAGAGGTATTAAGAGGTTTTTTTTATCCAATGTATAAATGTTTTATAGTTAAGTATTTCTGAGCTTGGGACATGAACTGAAGATAAGTTTGTACAATATGTTCTGAAACCAGAACTTTCTGTGTAACAACAGTGTATTGTGTTTGGGGGGAGTAATTGGAAGACAGAAGAATGGAGGGAGGACAGCAGAGAAAAGGAGGAGAGGAGAATAGAATTGGGACACTTAACTGTGCAGTGTCATAGATTGGATGTCGTTTGATGACTGCAGGCCAATAAATGTTCCTGAGTGGGATACATGTCGTCGTTGAAACCACGGAGAGCTAGTTTCTTGAATGTTGCTTCAAGCGGATTTTTTTGGGGGGAGGGGGGTTTCTGTTGTTCTGAAAGGTTTGTGGTAACTCCATACCTTTGTGACACCTGGCATAAAAAATGACTAATGATCATAGTACACATGTAATATATAAGAATGTATACATATTTCATAGCCAAGTACTTTTGGCATTTGACTGATGTTATGTCAGATAGAGACTGAATCTGGGGGCTCTTTGCCTTTCTGACCTTATTGTTTTTTTTCATGTTGTTGCTGAATTTTTTTCTGAAAATTACCAATGAATGTGTACAGATACTTACAGTACAATACATGCTGTCTCACAAAGACGGATAGTTTAAGAGTGTCTCACGTTGTTTTACTTCAATGAGGGTGAAATAATGTCCACAGTAAAGTCTTTATTCTCCTTTTATGAGCTTTGCAATGAAGGCAGGTGGTGTTTGTTGTGTAGGCAAATGGACCTTGTCAGCTGAGGGAGAGTGTGTGGGCCGTCCACCTGCGACCGTTCAGCTGGATGGCAACGCAAACACGGGCTTAAAACCGAGTCGGCAGCTTCAAGGTTCTTCCCAAACTGTGGTTGACCAACATCTTATCACCCAGATAAGGATTGAAGTCCTTCTGCACTGTGACAGTCACAGAGACATCATTAATCTGTCCTGAAAATAGTTGGTTGAAATTGGTCTAACAAGGACTTGGTACATTTGAGGAGTACTACTGAGAAAATATCGTGGCAAAATCATTTTAAAATGTCTTGATTTTTTTCTCTCATCGAACTAATTGTACTTCAATGTGGTTCCAGATTATTTTTAAACACACATTTCCTTTAAATCTGGTCAAGAGAGGGCAGTTGGCGACCTAAACATAGATAAAAGTAGATTGCGTTAATTCCAAAATATATTTGGAGTTCAAAGAGAGTAAGTTTCATGGGATAGGCATATCTTTGCGATAAGCTTATTTGGGGCAATGATCACCTAAACTAAGCTGTATTTCCCCCAAAAAAAGACGACACATCTTTTTAAGAGAAAAATCAGAAGAATGAGGGAAAATAAAGTGAGCGCAGTGAAGTGGATTTGCTGCGACCAGCAGTAGCCTTATAAACTCTGACAGCAGAACCGGCCCAGGGTTCAAATATCAGCCTTGATCCTTTCTGTGTGAAGTTTACATGTTCTCCGCCTCCTTGTGTGGGTTTTCTGCGGGTCATCTGTTTTCCACCCACATGTAGGCCAGGTGGACTGGAGATTATGTGCGAGTGTGATCGTCTGCGTGTTAGCCCGCCCTGCAGAGGACTGATGAGCTGTCCAGGACGTTACCTCCCTTCCACCCATGCATTTTGGGATAGGCCGCTGCCCCAGATAGAGATTCGTGCTGCTTGTTTTTGCCGCCCTTTGCTTCGCACGTCTCTCAGCTAAAGACTGCACAAGGTTTCTATTTTGAGGCACAGGAGGGTTTTACAATGTTTTCAGGCTGCGTCTCCCTGACAGCTTTGTCTGATCTTTTTACGTGGTGTTTTACATGCCAGCGCTCCAAAGTGAGAGGTCAGGTGTGACGGTGAGGTATTTCTGATGAACTGGTAAACTGACCTTGGAGGTGGTAGTGGATAGGTGCTGTATTATGTTGGAAACAATGGATTGCTTTTGACGAACTCTGACAGAACAATGTGGACAGTTTAGGCTTAAAATGCAACATGGTGTTTAACACCAACATGCCAGTTAGAAATATTCCTCATATCAACTCATGAGCTGTAGTTTTATTCTTTGCTTTGTTGTCGTGGATGGATGGATGTTCGACATCCTATTTTGTGAATATTTGCAAAACGAGACACAACATTTCGAGTTGTAGCCTACTTGTGATAGGCTACTGTGTTTGAAATATGAAAATTGCCAACAATATTCATGTTTCTTTACAGAATCAAAGTGGAAAGTGTTAACACTTCATTAAATACTAGTTTCACCACGTCATTGCTCCAAGAAAAGAAATCCCTCGCATTACTTTGCACCATTGTCGTTTCGTCTTTGTAATATTTTCTGCAACCACCTGTTGAGTAGATCTGAATAAATCTGTTTCCTGCTTTAACTGGTACACGCATGCCCAGTGTGTGAATGGTCACGTGATATGTTTTTTCAGGTGTGTAAGTATGGACGGGGATTTCTTCTGTTTCTTCAGCTAAAAGGTTTTAAATCGAAAATGTATTTGTGTGGATGTAGCATTAGCTGAACCCAACTGTGCTCCTCTGAATGAAGCAGAGCTCACTCCTCCAATTAGATGACAGTCGACGAGCTGACGTTTTTAACAATGAACAAGAGTTATGAAAATCTTGTTGTGGTGGCAAACGGCCTACTATATGTCAGAGCCAGCGGCCCCGCTGATGAAAACTCCTAATGCATTTTCTTGTCACAACATTCTGCATGACACGAGCATCAGGCTGCAAACGGCTTCCGACTGGAAACTTCTGTATCCCGACCAACTAACTGTCAAATTCGACGAAGGTGCAAATGGCCTCTGACAGCATGTGTACAGTCACAATCACGTGTCAGCGTTTGACATGCGGAGCGCCCTCCTCCCTGCTCAAGCCCCGTCCTGCCACAGTGCACCTCTCTCAGCACTCCCCTTCCCTCCTTTCGTCCTGATAAGCAGACTTCATCCCAAACATATTATATCTATTCAGTCGGGGGGATTAAGTGCAGATACATGACATTTTGGGCCATTCCAAGGACCTGAGTCAATGCATATACAACTCCTACGCTATGTCAGGGAAATGTTTATCTTTACTCATAGAACTTCTTGAGATAGTGTCAACACTGCTTAGAGAAACAATTACATTTGTGGATGGAAAACTAAGGGTCCTCGTGGAAATATAAGTGTATAATATGAGTACAGTTGAGAATACTTCCAAAAAAACCTGTCCGACTGATAAAAATCTCAATCAAGTTAATATTAAATGAAAGCCCGGTGCGTGATCATGTGTCAGGATGTCGAATTATAGTTTATTCAACTTACTGCGGGGCTATTAAGAGGATCATATTTACACAAAAGACCAATTCAGATAAAGATGATTAAGCTTTTTCTCTCTCTTGTCTTTTTTTTTTTTGTTCAGTAACCACAACGCTATCTCCAGGCTCAGGCCACACCAGAAGATGCAACGACACAGAGAAGGCCTACTGTGTGAATGGCGGCGACTGTTACTTCATAGACGGTGTAAATCGGCTCTCCTGCAAGTGAGTTGTCATTTCTTGGGTTTTTTCTGGGATTTACCGCGAATGCTGAAATGTCTTTGTCCACATTTCCTCTTTGAAGATTCTTTGTCCTTTCATGAAGTCTTTTCCTATGCATGTTCAGTTCATTTTTCGTCAACATCTACCCATCATTTTTTCTCCCCCCTGCTGTTTAGTTTTCCTGATTGCACTTGATTCCCACTCTTCTTTCTTGCAGCAGCAGCAGCAACACATCACAGGAAAATGCTGCCAGTCTGCCTAACTACCCACCGGTTGTGTATTTTAACACTAATAGTGGAGTGAGGCGGGGGTGCGCTCATCCTTTTAAGTCATGTTTAGTGTACAGGAGGGCTGCACATTAAAAGCCCTTTCAAAATGTCATGAGTCACTGGTTTAGTAGTGCGCAAATATTTATGCCTGTTAGAGGCCCCCAATGAGGTAAATAGAATCATTGCTTACATTTGAGGTCCTTGGCGGAGGACATCAAGACCCATGTGTAAAGTGCGCAGAGGGGACCGTGTATCTCTGCCTTTCAGCAAGAGAATGGTTTGACATTATCACAGAAACAACCGTCTTTTTATCTTTGACATTTACATTTTGGTTTGTGTTAGACTTGAGGTCAAGAAACATTATTTGGAAAGAGGTTCAGGAGACGTTAACATTTTAAACTGTTTTCTGTCTTGTGTTTTTTTTGGGGGGGGTCAGAACACTCACACATTTTTACATTTAGAGCTGCAACGATTAGTTCAACGATTAGTTAGGTTATTGAAAGAAAATTAACCAGAAAAAAAATTGATGCAAGCAAAAAAAGAAAAACATTTAGTGGTTCCTGCTTCTCTAATGTCAATATTGGCCTGTGATCAACTATCAAATTAATATCTTTGGCTCAGGACACAACAGGCAATTTTTAACTTGTCAACGTTTGCCTTTGGACATTTAATGGAGCTTTAATGATTTATCATTCAATCAAGAAAATAATAATCAGTCTAATTCCCAATCATGTTTTATTCAGTATGACACCATTCCAAGAGACTGTAACCTAAACTGTTATAACCGGTAAAACAGCATTTCATAATTCAAAATGTGCCCATTATCTCTCGTCATGGTTGTCAAATATTATGTTGCATGGTCTGTTGGACCATATGTCAGCGCAGCATAAGGCCTTTGGCTGGTTTGACACAGAGCCGGAGCGTTGGCCGGGGCTTCTGTGCTCAGTTGGCCCAAGGAAGAATGCCTGACAAGCAATGAGGACATGGCTGCAACAGCCGTTCAATGCGCTGTGTACAAATTGGAGGCAGCAATAACTCAATTGCTGCAGCTAATTCACTCACGACTGGGGCATGGGTCCAGAAAAGTTGGATAATGCAGTGAAGGCCTGCAGGGATTTGTTGCCCCACAGCCATCTTATTCAATATAGGCCAGGCTTCAGTGGGTATTACTCACTGACTAAACAAGTCCTGGAGACAGCTAGGCCTACTTTTGTGCCCTGCTCCCTCACTTTGAGGTTTTAACTTTGTTTGGGGGGAAGGTTACATTAATAAATGACCCAGAGTAAAGTAGCCCACCAAAGTCAAAATGTTTTTTGCAATGATTTCGGATGAATAAATAGTTTTTTTAAAAATAGGATTAAATAAATATATAGATTATTGTTTGTATTGTATCAAATGTCCTTTTCATGTACAGCATGAATATAACATTTCTGTTTGAAAAATGACAAACATGATTGGATGATTAGTAGATTAGAAGGTGCCGATTGACTAACTGATTAATCAACACATTTATTTTTGTTTCTATAAAAGCGTAGCAGTCTTCATTGAAAGGAAAAAAATGAGTAGATAGATGACTTTTTCTTTACTTATAAATTTTTTCTTTATCCTAAATGTTAAACGTTCATTTTCGGTCAAACAATACCGAGTGATGGAAGTGATTTATACCCCCCCCTTTTTTTTTCTAAACACAAGATAAAAGAGTGATAATAGAGTTTGCAGCTGCACCACGGTGCACGTTTGCACGCCCATCTGATTTTCAAATTATGCAGTGACAGTTTATTTCTTTCATCTTTGGGGCCAAGTTTCCGTGGTCTGCGTGGTGCTCTCCCCCAGTTAAGCACCATCACTCAGGATGAGTAATTTAAGGCTGAATGTTAGGGTGCTCCTGGGAGGCATTGTGGGAAACCAGTAAATCAAGAGCAATGACCTTTGTTGGATTGGTGGTCTAGTTGTGACTGTGAGTGGAATGTTGGTGCCCCTGAAAGACCAACCACTCTTCCTAATGGGATTATAATGAGGAGGTATAGTTGGGCCCAACACGCCTGATGGTGATAATACAGTAGTATGTCTTCAGTTAGAAAAACAGGAAGCTACATGTTATAAAACATGCCTCAACTCAGACTTATGTTTCAATGCACAAGTAAACACAGTTGTCCAGTACTGTTCTCCCATTGAAAAATACTGAACCTACATATTTCTCTTTCAGAAATTCAGGACTTTTTCATTTCCTCCTGATTTAACTATTTCTTGAATCTTGAATCTTCTGATTTGACTTTTTCACCTCACTGTGCAATGGTATCTGTCGTAAAACTGTTTCATTTGCAGGTTATGATCACAGCTACCGGGCTCCCAACAGGCACCAAGAAAAGAAACTACATTGCCCCATTATCCGCTTTGCGGCAAAAGCTCCCGGAGATTAATTTATTGATCACCCGCAAAGCAGTGCATGGTTTATCCCCACCTCCCCTCCCCTCTCTGTCCATATACTCATGAACTTTGCTCTTCTGTCATCTGCCAAAGAGCAGACAGGAGTCAGAGACAGAGTTGGCACCATCTGAGCCCCTGAAGCTTATAATGTGTATTACTTCCCTTACATATATATAATATGAACCCTGTTTGTGTAAACTTGCCTTTTACTGACTCATTGATTTTATTGTCTTTCTATTGATTTTCTATTCCTTGACAAAGTTATTTAATAAGTGTCCTAACTTATACTCAATATTTTAGTCAAGTATTGTTATCATGAATAGTGTTATTCCAATGGTAATAGACAGATGTCCACAGTCATCATTGATGATGTACCATATTTGGTGTGTTAATGAACATGTGATCACTTTGGTGACACTTTGCTTTGTTTTCATTATATATATATTTTGTTTTTGCCTTATCAATATGGCTCCATTGTGCCCTGTACCAATATGTGTGGAGGGGTGTAAATCCATAATATTTACACTGCCCCTCACTCCGTGTGATTCTCCTCATAACACTTGTCCGCTCCTTCCCAGATGTCCGGCTGGATACTCTGGCCCTCGATGCTTACTGACCGAGCCACGGCGGTTGTCCATGCCCAATCCAAGTATGTTCCCTTGATATGCGCAGCTGAGAACAGGGACACAGTTGTCCCTGGATTCTGTGGACTCCTGCTGCCCCGCCCCCCCCCCAGTTCTCTTTCTCCTTCTCCTCCTCTCTCTCTCCTTCTCAGGTCAACACGCAATGAGCTGTGCACGACACCATGTTCACGGTGGTGTCATCCATGGGAACACTCTGCTTCTGCTGTCCGTAGTTGTGCTGTTGTTCTAATCTCTGCCTCTCTCTCCCTCCCTCCCTACCCCCCCCCCCCCACCCGCCCTCCTCACTTTTCCTTACGCATACTCTCCTTTTCACTCCACCTTTCCCCTCTCTCTCTTCCTCTTTTCTTCCTCTTCCTCACTCATCCACCACCCATCTCCTCCCTCTCTTCCTGTGGCTTTGTTTCTTTCCACTAGGTGTCCAAATGACTTTACTGGTGATCGCTGTCAAACCTACGTTATGGCCAGTTTCTACCGTATGTCAATTTCCTCTTCTGTCACTCTGTCAGACTGTCCTCGTGTCAGACGTGCATGCTGGATGTAGAGAGGTTGCGTTTGATTCCTGTTATTACAATAGTTGTGTCTGTGCCTGATGACTCATTCACAGGCTGGCAGAGTTAAGTAGGGCCTGTTATTGTGTTGCTGCATGTGACGTTTGTATGTCCCTTTAACCTACAGTGTATTGCACGTGCACTACCAGAATACAAGCTGATAGTAAAATTGATAACAACAGATAGTGGGTGGATTAAGTTGCTTTGTGGAAGTTGATTTGCACACAGTCAGCTGCATGTAACAACACAGTCTAACGGCAAAACAGTTACCAGTGCTCTACCTTTGACTCACTTATTAAGGATGCTTGTTAAATGCAATCAGCGGCAGACATGAGCATGTACGATTTACTTGGAGCTGATCCATGGATGGAGAGGCAGGCCTGAACGATTAGCATTAACTAATAGGCACGATGAATGATTCACTGGGAAAGACCACTTGAAGCGATCTAATTAGCTGGAACTCACATTTCTTCTTTTTGATGTTGGCCTCACGTTACGTATTCCAGACAAACGTGGGATTTCTCCATACTATTTTGATAGTTATTTATGTACAGTAGGTCATATGAGAGCCAACCTAACAAAATTCCACTGGAGGGACAGTTCTAAAATATACATATACAAGATAGATGTGTAATCATTTCATAGTTCTTAGCTGTTTAATCGGCGCCAAAATTCTTTTCACTTTTAGAACAGTCAGTAATATCGACTTTAAGACCTCAGTTACAGACGGATTCTAATCAACACTGAACGTTGTTCCCACAAGAGCACTCGGTGAACTACATGTGTTACCAGCACACATGACTTCAGAAGTTGCAACGACATGGTGCTCTCACAGCAGATGTCTTCAGAGTGGAGTTTACACGCGATGTTAGTGTGCTGTGTCAAACCGCTCTGCTCGCCTCGGGTGAGAGAAGTCAACCTGGTGCCACCTTAAACTGCAACATCAGCAAACACATCTGTCAACTGCGGATTTCTACTCTGACTAGACAAAGGTTTGAGGGATACTGCGTCTTGATTGATCGTACCCCCAAGGCTTTTCACTTTGAAAAGCAGCCACATGATGTGGAATCATGCTCCTTCAGATAATTGACCTGTCTTCATTGTTTCCACCTCAGTATTTTACCTGTTGGTTGATTAATTCTGACGCACATCCAGTGCTATTGAAGGTAGTCAGTGACCTGACATTAATGTTACGCACCCAACTGAGATTTCTTGAAGCTTGAACTTAGTTCTCTGAGGACAACGTAAACAGGGGCAAAGACACTCTATTATAATAATATACAATTCAATTCAAAGTCTATAATTTATGTCAATGAATAGCAAAGAATTTCCTGCCATCTTACTGCGTATTTGTTAGGGTCAAGTCCTTGAAAACTCATGGGGTTACAATTCAGCATAACTATACAGTTAGAAAATCTGCTTTTGGACTTAAATCTCATCCTGTTGTTGGACTTGCAGAGCTTACACACTCTGTTTGTTGTATGTTGGCTCCGGGTAAAATGCGAAAAACCCCTTCTCAACTACAAGTAATTCATCTGGCATTCGGTCGTAATGCACTGTGCTGAAATTACTTGTTTTCTTGGCAGAGGAGACAGTGGTGTGTGGGAGCTCCTTTTCCTACACTCAATCACTTTTTTCTACATTCTGTTTAACTTCGGCGCAGCTGTGCGACTGCATCAACGGCAGCGTTTATTTCCCAGTTCCCATTCAGCCACAGGAACATGGACCAGGCTCTGATTGCTCGGTTTACATGCTAAAACAATGACTTGACTATTTATAGGCTTACATGAAGATCAATTTAAAAGGAGAGAGTGAAAACAATGCCATTTAATGATCACCATCATGAAAAGTCTATGTATGCACCACTTCTATATTGAAATCAAAAAGATGTAGTGTAGGACTTTGTGTTAGTTTTTTTTCTAAATTTGGCTATTAACCTGTCATAATTTCAAAAATGTAGATGCACAAAAGAAATCAGGTCTATGAGAGCCAGCATGGTGATGTGACGTGAGGGATGTAGACTTTAAAGTGAGCATTTCAACTCCACCATCAGTTTTTCTCTTTCCTTTTTTTGGGGAGGAAAGCTGCCTGACAACTATTAATGGCCTCTCACATACTTCACATTTTATACTCGCAATTGAGGAGAATACATCAAATTTCAAAGAGCAGACGTGTGTGCACACATCCATTCCATATTCAAAGGCCCCGCCTCCTGGAGGGGCACCTCCCATCCTCAGGAGACTCCAAAGAGTAGGATGGCTTCTGCTCCTCAGCCATAAGGCTTTGGCTTAACAAGAGCATGTTGTCATAAGAACAGCTGGGACTCGCTTGGACCGAGCGAGTGAGCTGCCAGAGATATGGAGTCAGCTGATTGGTTGCAGCCTCCCCATGGCCTCATTGGGTTGTATAACGTGAAGTCCAACTCTAATTGTTCTTATTCAGAATGATTAGTCCGATACTGTACAGACGCAAATATCTTTTAAACATGCCTGTTCATGTGATGGGTGTGTTCGAGAACCGACAGCGGAGGAGTTTTACAAAGCAGAAAACTCAAAGCGACGGTAATCTCAGGAAATGACACATATTTTCCTCATACAGTAGTTATAAGAGTTAAACCTAATTCCCATTAGGAGATTTAATACATAAATACAATAATTAACTTTAGTCATATATCACTTTTCTTAACAAAGTTACAAAGTGCTCAATGAAAAAGGGAAAAAATGAAATGAAACCTCTTTGAAGAGTCACTTGTAGAACTGAGGCGCCTCCTCCAAAAGCAGCACTGACGCTGGACTGTGTTGACTCATACAGCAGACAGAAGAAATTTAACACAAAAGCAAGAACATGTTGCAAGAAATGTTTGTGTGATTTGAATTTATTAGTCATACAATTCAAGTAATTAAACTCTCGCTGTGTAGTTGTCTAGGTCTGTGTAGGGTGGTTTGACGTGTGTGTGTGTTGCATGCCGTGTGCGCTGGTGTCTCGTGTCTGACGTTACTGACCCCGTTGTTCTGACAATAACTGACAATTGTTTGTTGTCTCAGTTGCTGTTGTCCTATTTTTTGTATTTGCTCCACTATATGCTAGAAGGTGCCACTCTCTTAATCTGGTCCTGAATTTTATTTTTTTGGTTTTCTCTTTTCTTCCAACTGTCAACCCTCTGCACTGGCAGAGCATCTTGGGATTGAATTTATGGGTATGGAACAAACCATTTTGATTCTCCGTCCTAGCGTAGCTACTAAGTAGACTCCTTCTTTTTGACATGCTCCGTTTTTTGTCTTTGGTGTGAACTGCAAATCATATTGTCCCTTGATTAACCAATCGACATCTTGATCAATCATGCCATAACTCCTCCGAATGACAAACCCTCAGTTACTGCAACCGATTCTCCATTAAACGTCATTAACATGGATGCAATCACCCGCACCTCTCATGACATTGAAAAGTAGAACTATTAACTGAACATATCTTTTATTCTTCTTCCATCTTTAACAAGCATGGTATATCATGTTTGTAGCTACCAGATATCTGTCTTCTGTCTTCAACTCTATCTATCCAATCCTTTTAGTCTCATGCCTTTAGTGTTTGTCTTTTCTTTTGATATGCCATCTCTTTTTTTTATTTGATCTATTTCTTGCATCAACCCCATTGTTTGTGTAGCTGAACAGTAACATTGAACTGTGAAATATAATATCTGTGTTACCGCTTTGAATTATCCTTCGAGGAGTAGATGCTGTGATGTGAGCATGCAATGCTATATTTAGAAACTACAGTTTCTATCTGCCACTATTTCCCTCCTCGTTTATTGTTAGCTCCTGTTTTCTGCTCTCTTTTCCAGAAAAGTTCTTTAGTGGTTGAGAGTATACAAATGGCTAGAGGGATCTTTACAGCTGCTATATCAACGCTACTATAATTTCATTATCAGTAGCTAACCAGCAATATTGGGGAAAAATATTACATTTACTGCTATAAATAAACTAACCTCGCTGATTTATTTATCGCTGATTTATTTATGACATCAGGAGCAATGCAAATAGATATGTTGATGTAAAAATGGCTGCTTGTGAATAATGATATAATAATTACATTATGACCTCTAAGCTCCATCATTTACCCCTTGGAAACAAAGAGTCTACCTCAGCTTCACATAAGCTCTTTTCTGGAAAAGCAAAAAGCATCAGTCAAGATTTCTCCAGATATTTAATTTCAAAATGAACTCATTTCACAAATTACTGTAACATGAATCATTGTGCTTTCTAAATGCCTGAGTAGATGAAGACATCTGCACCCATGTGCATTGGTACAATATTGCAGGTTCTGGTTGTAGATTATTAACCTGAACCATGATAGCATTATATTTCAATTGAAATGACTCCAATTTGTAGATAAATGAGTTGCTGAATAGATCAGTCTCAACTATTGCTGCTTACTGTAGCACAGTGAAGATGAAGCTTCATACTGCTCAGGATTTAGTCAAAAAAAGAAAAAGAACGGTAGATGTACAATGGAAAGTAGGAATGTGCATCTTCAAGAGACTGATTTTTTTTCTCCTTTGCCTTCTGTGGTTGTGTGTGGGTGCGTCTGTGTCTCTGTGGGTGTGATTTGACAGAGGCAGAGGAACTCTACCAGAAAAGAGTCCTGACAATCACGGGTATTTGTGTGGCTCTGTTGGTCGTGGGCATCGTGTGTGTGGTTGCCTACTGTAAAACTAAGTAAGTCCTACTGATGATTATACATGTAGCCTTTCCCTTTTACACTGATAACATTGTGATGGCACTGCCTGTAATGTGAAGCACATGTGGAACGAATATGTTTACTGTCTTAAAATGTAGCGTTTCATATTATTAGACACATTTACAAGCAAAACTGTTAATCTAGTTGTTACAGCAAATGATATTTGTTTAAACAGGAAACAAAGAAAGAAGATGCACAATCATCTGCGACAAAACATGTGTCCAGAATATCCCAATCGTAACCTTGCAAACGGACCCAATCACCCAGGACCAGGCCCAGAGGAAATTCCGATGGTGGATGTGAGCTCCGAAAGGATTTTGAACTTTAATAAAGCACGTGCGCACAGATGTACACCAAATAGTCTTGTCCTTAGTTGTATAATCAAACCACGTCCCCTGTGCCCCATCCATTTCTCCCTGAAACAGTACATATCAAAGAATGTTCCTGCAACTGAACGAGTCATACGACCTGCAACAGAGGGATCGTTCCCTGCCAGCCATGCCTCTTCAAGATCTCACAACTCTTCCACACGAGCCCATTCATCCACTCACAGGTAAGCATGCACCATATGTTACGGATGTGTTTCCCAACATATGTTTCTTAGGGGACTATTCAGCACTATTGTATTTCATACAAATACTGAAACACACACAGCCACACATAGCAAATGATTAATTTGGTTCATTGGTGAAATCATTTAATTGTCAAGTGTATTTTTCAAAAGGTATACTTCTTTTACAAAAGTGATATATTAAAAAAATCACATAGGGATAGACTGAGGTGTGTTAACACCTTTTGTATTTGTCAGACACGAGGAACGGACATGGAGCCTGGAACACTCCGACAGTATCCTGTCTGACTCGCCGGGAATGATGTCATCATCCGTGGGGACGAGTAAATGCAGCAGTCCTGCATGCATGGAGGCGCGGGCACGGCGCGCTGCACACTGTGGTTACTCCGACCCCCATAGGCCGGGCCTACAGTACGGGGAATCCTTTGACTCGCTGGGAGACTCTCCGCACAGTGACAGGTGGGAAACACGCCTGTGTGGCCGATAAGGCACTGGGCTTGTCATGAACATTTTTAAAAGTTTCCTCTCTCTGCTGGTTCTCTCTCAGCCTTGAGAGACTCAGTGGAAACTGACACTGCAGGCAATGATGATGACATACGCTAAGGTAGGCAAGAGTGAGAAACAGTGCATATTGCGTTTGGAACTCTGTGCCTACAGCTACTGTCACGTCATTCCCCTGCCAGTGTGTAATTCTGATTGTCAGACGTGTTCCCTTTAGTTATCTTTGAGGAACAATGGGACATTTTGGGAAATACCCTTGTTTGCCATCTTGCCCAGAGTCACCAACTGCAGAGTAGACAATCTGCTTCCTGTTTACAACAGCACGCACATGCTCAGTGTAGAAAAAAAACGTAGAAGCATGGAGTGAGCCAAAATTACAATAATGAAGCAAAGAGGTTCCTAAAGCCTTCATTGTGTTATTGGTTGTATATGTATTTTAGAAATTGTAGAACTGACTCAAACATCTCAACTCAATTATGATATAAAGCATAAGAACCTGAAAAAGAGTTTGCTAAGCATTGCTGCTAATAGTCCCTTTAAATAGATAGTAGTTACAGAAATAGACCAGTGACTAATAAACTATGAGATATTCATAATATATGCATATATTAAGCATGCATATAGGGCCTTAGATGCTGAGATGTCATGCAGATGCAGATTGCTAAACTAACATCTGCTCCCTCCCATTGCAGGTAACAAACATATCTTCGATCATGGCAACAGCTTCTTTATAAGCTAAATCCGCAGTGTTGTAGGAATATCTCAGGTTTGCGTCTCACATGGTCCGTTGTGGTTTAGTTGTAGTCTGCTGTAGTTTTTTGCATGGTGCAAGTGTATTAAGGGCATGTCCAAACCCACTTGTGCTAGTCTATTAGCAGAAAAGAAAAGGTTGCTGCTCCAGATGTCGTGGTTCAAAAGGGTTTCACTGACTGGCTTAGTTAATTACGGGTGTGTTCTGGGTGCAATAAACCAATCAAAGTGCAATCTCCCATTCACGTTGAAAGCCCAGTGTTCTTGCACCTTGGAGGCTTTTCCAGGTACTAAGAGAAAACACTTCTCCGCAGAGAAATCTCATCTGCTCGTGTGCAATGATCGCTATCTGATCAACATGGGGGCTGGACAGGAAAACTGCTTTAATCTGAAACTAGCACAGAATCTATACACTGACATGCCGTAAAAGATACAGTGGCCAGTGTGCCAATTTAAGTCTTAGTTCGCGGAAGAGCCAGATTGTCATAAATTAGAATATTGGGTTTGCTGGGTGCTGTTGTTCAGCAGGCTGGTCCAAAGTTCCAGATCTTAGTCAGAACCATTCTTCATCAAAGACTGAAGGGCAGCTGAAACAGATGCTCCTGGCTCCTGCCCACTCTGGAGAGCTCAGATGTATCCAGTTGAATGTAAAAGAACTGATACAAATGACATTACATTATTAACATTTGAAATTCTGATTAGCTTCGTATAACATTTTTAGCACTAATATTAGTCTGCGCAACAATAATAATTAGCTTTTGTACACCTTTAGCATCAACCAATATTATGTTTGTATACTTAAAGACCCAATGATATCAGCAAAGCAAGTGGAGCTAGGATAGATCCTTGTAGGACACCACAGAAATCGTTTCTCTTGTTGATAATAAGTTTCCATTAGGGATATTTCAGTCATGCAGACCGAAAGGGAACAGCCGTTTTCTTCCTTGAGCAGTATCAAGGTATGAAATATAGTTACACAAAATGTTCAACTGCAGTATATTAGATTCTGTATTGCAATGTATTGCATATTTTGAAACAAAAACCTACTCTTTGTCTTTTTTTATTTCAGTTTAGGAAAAACTAAATTGAAAAATATTGATAGAACTTACTAAAGATATCTAGTTTACAGCAGTTCAGCTCAAGTGACAATCTCTTAAATCTATGTATAGAAAATACTTTGCATTAATACTTTGCATTTAGGGTTAAATGTCTATTTGCAGCTTTCTAGTAACTTGGCGCTGAAGGCGCAACGTTCGTTCAGTTTACAGTATACACTCAAACTTCTTTTTGTACACTCCTCTTTCTTCTCCTCTGTTCTTTGCTTTTCTCTACATAACTCCTTCCTCCCCTCTGTTTTTACCACAGATACGTGTCAGCCCTGACAACACCAGCTCGACTCTCGCCAGTGGATTTCCATTATTCATTGCCCCCACAGGTGCCTACCTTCCAGATCACATCCCCCAATGCCAGCCATGCCATGTCTCTCCCTCCTGCTGTCCACAACCCTTACCCTCTGGAGGATGACCAGCCTCTGCTGCGCCGCTACCAGGTGCCCCTACATGATGCCCAGTGCCAGGAGCCCTACCGGCAGCAGCGTCGTACCTATCTTAATGACAGCAGGGGGAGTCTGCCCTCCAGCCCCTATCGGCGGGCTGAGGACGAAGACTATGAGACCACCCAGGAGTATCTCTCCTCTCGGGAGCAACCAAAGAGAAGTGGGTCCAGTGAAGCTGGTAGCCGGCGCTGGAGGAGATCCAGACTGAATGGCCACGTGGCCCCACGTGGATATGAGGCATCTCGGGACTATGGGTCTCGAAGCTGCCTAACAGATAGTGAGTCAGAGGAAGACGGTGAGAGCACGCCCTTCCTCAGTATGCAGAATATGAATGCTGAGCCCTCCACCATCTACAGGCCGGCGGACAGTCGGACTTCTCACCCATCGGGGCGGCACAGTGGGCATGGGAACATGCATACAAGACTTACACACTCACGCTCTAAACCGGACAATACACCCCATTAAAGAGTGAAAATGAACCAACAAAAATAAATATAGTATAGACCTGCATCTATAAGAAATATTTTTATTTTATATAACTGACAGATATTCTAAACAAATGAAATATTTATTTTCATTTTAGCAAAAGTTGTCTACTAGTTAACAGCAAAGACTTTTTTATAGGGAAAACTCTATTTATATGTACATTTTGATTTACAGCATAAAAAGATGTGCCAGTTTTTTCACAACGTAAAAAAAAAAAATAGAGTAATATTGTGGTGCCTTTTGCTGTATGCCGATGCCAGAGGGCCAGTGGAGGTTTTTGTAGCCTTTCTTATATGGACGCCTCATTTTTTATACACGTTTATGTTGTGTTTTGTTTTGTTTTTCTCTCTGGTTTCCGTTTTACTTTCTTTCCAAGTTGCATTCTTTGAGGAGTCTAGCCCCACTGGAACATAACCCCTTCCATATCACGCAATATAAACCACTTCAACATAAAGTGTATGTTTACATTAATATGATTAACCTGTAGGGATTATTATTTGTGATTTAATAGAACGCCTGATTAATATAATGTAAATCCTTATTTGCCCTCTGACTAATGTCTACCAAGAGAAAGAGTGAGCGAAACAGGGTGAGAGAATTTGTGGTTGGTGTGTGCGTGTGCGTGTCCAGTGTGTGTGTGTTTGTGTGTGCGCGGCGCGCATGTCAGTTTGCTTGCATGTATTTGTGATTGTCAGATGAATTTCATTGTTGTGGTAACATCAAATATGTGGGTCTACTGTTGTCTCAGCGGAGGAGACCGTGGAGTGTCTCACAGAGTAGTGCTGGATCAGATCAGTGACCTCCAGCGCAGGTGGACAGATGAGACTGCTGTAGGGTTGTATGTTATGCAGGTCCTTGCTTGATGTGTTTACAGCTATTCTGCCCCTTTCCCAGTCTGCCCCAGTTAGATTTTTCCTCATGTTAGCCTGTTATGAGGGCAACAAACACTGAGCCACTTGGCACAGGGTGACCCCTGCCACCAGAGGTGGTGGCAAAACAAAACGATTGCATCTGTTTTCACTCAACTTCGACTCTAATCCCATGCCTCATCATCCTTCTGTGTCCAATCTGTTTTTGTGGCTTGTGTTAAAAGGCCACAAAGTGTCTCAGGATTTCCACATGACCCCCCCCCCCCCCCCCCCCCCCCCCCACCACACTCACACACACACACACACACACACACACACACACACACACACACACACATGCACACAAGCACGCACACACACCGCCACTGTTCCTCCACCCTCCACCTAGCCCCCAGTTCACCCTCTTCCTCTAGGTCTACCTAAGACTAAGGTTCTCAGATGTCGAGGGCCTAAACGTTAACATACAGTCTACCAGTTCCCTGAACACTCCCATAGACAGAGAAGGAAGAGCCGAGTGGAAGCAGCTCTGTGGAGAGCAGTACAGAACACGCTCGACAACATGAGCGAAATAGCTGTGAAACGTTGGAGGATCATACAATGCAAAAATATGCAAACTTTCTATTTTGCTGTTTGATTACATCATTTTCTAAGAGGTGACTGTAGTGTGCTGTGTGTGATGAAGCTATGTGATGCCTATAGTGCAGAATGAAATCACATGATATAAATGCATATTTACATGAGATATTTTTTTAAAGCCATTATGCAGCCATCTATCAAGTTGTCAGCCTTTCTTGTTCAAATACTCATGTCCATTGAATGACTGTGTCCATGAATTCTTTTGTCACTAGGTTTAGACCGCTCCGATTTACATGCACACTCCTCCAATAGTACTTTGTACTGCTTTGTCTCGTTGGCGGATCTAGTCATTTCAAATTTGCTCCGTAAATGATGACGATTTTAAAAGTAAACCAAATCATTTAAGCCCTCTGTCCTCCACTGAAGGAAAAGTAAATATTTAAAAGATGATTCAAGAAATGTCAAACCCATTACAAGTGACTCAGTGAGAGAGGACAGTTGATGATGTTTCACCTTCTACTCCTCGTAAAAAGAAAAAAAAAACAGCTGAATGCTGAATTATCACATGGTTATTGGTTAAAAAAAACTCTTTAAAAGATTGATCTGCAATTATATCTGCTCTATGGTAAATGCACAGTGGTATTGTTATAGAGAATGGTCTTTGGTCACACCTCACTTGCAGATATCAGAGTTTCTGACCTCCGGTTCTAATTTTGTATGTCTGAAAAAATGCTGAAGAAGACAGTGCTCCTCTAGTTTCAGTGTGATACTCCCTTCACTTTGCCAGTCCTCTCACCCAATTGAGATGCTACCAGGCACGTCCTGCCAGTCTCTATTGTTTAATTTTATGACCCCCCCAACCCCACCCACTCCCACCCCAACCCCCCACCTGACCCCACCCTCGCTTGAAATGTTTGAACACCTCTCCTCTGCATGTCCTTGTGGTCAAGGTTAGATGGGTGCATGGTAAAAAAGCAGCAGACAATTATTTTTTTCCAGTCAGTGAAAGTGTATTTCATTTAACATTCAGCAATAAAAAAGAACCTTTCCCCCATGTCATTCCTGAAATATGCTAGAAAAAAAGAAAAAAAATGCGAGATTGTCATAGATTGTATAATAAAATGAAAAATGAATCCACCTGTTCATATGAGAAAATAAATCTTTATTCATATCATTTTACGATGTAGTTATTTCTGTAGAAAGCTTTGCTCTGCATAGAGATTCGCCTTTTTATCTGGGATTAAGGTCGGACTCATCTGGCACAATGCGCACAGTACACAGTGTGTCTGAGGATCACACACATAAAATCTGAACATTGCTAAATGATATAACTGTGCATATCAATAATCATACAGGAAGTAAAACAAAAACCAAAGCAGAACTGTTAATATTTTTAAAATGCCTAATCCATTGTGAAGTTATATGGGAGTCGTCACCAATACATGAAAAGCAACTAACTTAACATTTCCAGCAGACTTTGAAACCTTTGGCAGCAAGAATATTTATCTTGTGAGAAATACAGGTCAAGATGTCAAGATATGCTTTAGCTCAGAGCTTTTACATTTTAACCTTTGTATCGTATTACAATGATTCTGCATTTTCTTCGGATAAAGCATTAGCAACATTACACCACTAGATGGTGACACAACAGCAAGATTCACAAAGTCACACAAAAAAAAGAAGAGTTCAGCTTTTGCAGAGTGTGATTGGTTTTCATATCCAGTTGTATTTCCCCCATTTACTAAACACGAACCATGCCGATGTGATGGGGTGTTTATGAGAAGGCCTGGCAGTCCCACCACATTAAAAGGCTGAACATTTTAATTTACTTCTGAAGTGACCATCGTAGCAAATATGGAATGATAATATTGGCAAAATCCCTCCAGTTTGAAATATAGTTCATAAGTTTTGTGCAACTTTCATAACTCCTGTAGAAACATAATGTTTTCATATTAAATATTACATCAACTATAAGCTGTTATTTTCAAATGTTTATTCATTGACTTGCTGCACTGGCCGCCAGCAGTATATCGACTGCTGTGTGTTTGAGTTGTTATGTATTTCACACAAGTCTGGTTTCCACATGTAAAAAATACGTTTGGGCCCAAATTGGTATTTCTCTGTCAAAATCAAAGTAGTCTTTCTCGTCACAGATATAATCAGAGGACTGATTCAAAAGAAAGTCAAATTCAGTGGCAAATCCAAACCTCTCCTTTTATTTTGCTTCACTGTGAAAAACATCCTTTTCTGTGAAAGTTGCTCTCCATTTATGGATATGTATGGATTGAGTTTGTCCATTTAAACTCCTGTAGACATTAGCTAGAGTGACCGTTGGAGTCAAGTTTAATGGACAGAGTGACTGTCAGTTTGACCTTAGATCTGGGCCACAGCAGCGCTCGTAGTTAATATCTAAGTGAAACAACACTTTATGCCCATTTGCTCTCACGGTGGTTTACTCGCTGATTTATGTATTTACTTCAGACGCAAGATCAGGAATTTCCTTCTTCTTCTTTTTATTTGTATTTCTATCTCCCACCGGGTGGTGCTGTTTTCTCTGTCTTTAAACTTCAATTCTTGATTTTGGCTTCAGTCAATTGACCGGACAGTGACTCAGCCCATTTAAATGGAATCTCAACAACACACCATGCTGTGTATTTGAGTTCAACAGACCACGAGGAAAGAACAACACAGGAGAGATCAATGAATAGCTGTTGATTCTAATCCACTATTTTTTATATAATTTTTGCAGATTTGGTATTCCTAAATGAAAAAGGTTATTTCAGAAGAAAGGTAAGCCCAGCACACATAATTAGGAAATCATTTTAAAGGTAACATATTGTAGTTTTTGAAAATACCTAAGTTACATTTGTATATACATGGCTGAAATTGTAACCCCCCCCCCCCCCCGTATGAAAAATATCATGTTCATAACAGTTAAATCAGATATACTTTATGCAAGAAGTTGGAAATCAACCTATACCTGCTACATCTTGTCAAAAACACCTGTAATTACAGGCCTCCAGGTTTAACATATTTTTTTGTCACTGATGTCCTTGAACGTTTCAAGTGTCTCCAAAAGACTGAATTGTGCTTTTTTTTTGGGGGGGGGGGGGCTTTTTCCGCCTTTAATTAGACAGGACAGCTAGGTGAGAAAGGGGAGAGAGAGGGGGGGAAGACATACAGATATCAGGTCAGGTCAGATTCGCACCCTGAACCTCTGCGTCGAGGCATAAACCTCGCAGTACATGTGTGCCTGCTCTATCCACTGAGCTACCCCGGCCACTGAAACACTGTAATTTTGAACAGGGTAACTGCCTTCATGTCTTCGAGCTAGAATGATTGACAAAGGCAATATCCGTTCTACGACTCGCATAATATCATCATGAGCCTTTGAATTTTAGCAATCCTCACCTGAGCCTCCTGGGGAACAGGGTTACTTTCATTTGCTAGGCACCAAACTGATGAAAACGAGCATGCCCAAAGCCATAAAGGAGAGAAAATGGCAGAAATGTGGAGAAAAGGGCTGCGTATGGATTGCAGAAGAGTTGTGGAGAGAAAAACTGTTTTGTGTAGGGTTGTATGTATATACATCATTTTTATTACATTCAATTTGCCTACGCTTTTGTCCAAAACGACTTACAATAATCAGTTACATATCAGAGGTATAGGCAGGTAGCAGGTCCACACTGGATTTTTTAGCCATGCCCTGACCGAAAATAGTAATCATAAATTTTTTTTACACATTTATCAAAAATATAAAACAGAGTTGGTCAAAAATGAGACTAAGGACCTCAAAGCTTCTTTACAACAAATACATATAGGTTTGATTGTTTGCAGCTTTTCATTTCACTGGATTGACCTGTTCAAAAATAATATCGCAACTACATTTGTCCAGCAGTCGTAGGACACAATATTCTCTTCATAGAAATCAAAAAAGTTAAACAGGCCGGAGAGCAGAAATGTGTACCCCACAGATGCCCTCAGGCAGCCTGCTTTAGTAGATCCGCCTGGGTGTCTTGCAAGATTATCGTTTCCTTTGGTGACATTTTGGAACTTCTCCCAGATCCCCTGTGATGAAAATTCCAAATATAATATTTGTAATAATATAATATAAATCCTCATGTGTACTGTTACCAAAATGGATGTTTTCATTTCTGGACATGCAGCGATAAAAGAGTAGGACCAGATCTGTTCTCACCTGTCCTCCACATCTTGTATTGTGTCAGGAAGGGGTGAGCCAAGTGTCTCTGGGAGAAATAATGCAGCAATCCCACTGAGGATTGGAGCTCCTCCGTAGATCAAACCTGGGAGCCAAGGTATGTAATCCCTGGTGAGGACCACCATAGGGGCCACCATGGCTCCTACACGAGCCATCATGGATGACCAGCCCATGCCATTCTGGCTAAGAGAAAAAGAACAACTATTAAAATGCCACATACAGGTGTAAGTACCATGGTCCTTTAAAATGAGTAATTTTGGTGTTTAAAATAGTGAAAGATGGATATTCAGTTGATTCACTTTATAAAACACATGGGTTAGGGTCAGAGGGTTTTAAGTTTCTTCTAACTGCTAAACATTTGAATGTGAAAGATGTCTGAACACGATACATTTGTTGGTGTCACAATTCCAAAAGAGGTGCCCTCTAGGAACTTTACTGCACCAAGGAGTTTCCAGAGATCAAGTTTTGTCAGGAAAAGAGGACAGAGAATGATGCTTAGACTCAAACATATAGTCAGTGTGCAAATAACAATATTGCAACATTGATGTCAGTCAAAAAAAGGTTATTGCAGAATACAGTTTGTTAGACCTTGCTGAGCTGTTGCTGATTAAGAGTCTGAACAAATGCACAAACATTAACAAAAACCTCAAAGTGGTTTCCAATACCTTGTCGTGATGAAGAGTTTGAGCTGCTTTTAACAGGCAAGTGTAATGAAACTGTCACTGAGTTTATAATTGTTCGTTATTGTTTAGCCATGTGGTAATCTTGGTAGAAGGTAGGTGTTTGACATTGTTAATCTTTATCTGCTCCCCTGCCAATGTGTCTGTAAAAGAAACTGCGGACTAACAGCATGAACACCACACAGCACTGAATTTAAACTGTGGCTCTCCTGTAGTTATGGTCTAATTGATCACCTATTCTATATTATGAAAGAGTTTCTAGACCTCGTAAGTGTTGCCCATATTTGAAAAATATGAGTTCCATCTATTTATGAGGCTAATGCAGGTCCAGTGGGGAAAAACTCATCTGGCTCATTTATTAATACAGATAACCTCAATAGACAAACAAATTGTTACATTAGCTGAAATTCCTCAGTAAAACAAATAATTGAGAAAAATCTAAATTAGACTTACCGAATGATGGTTGGGTAAAGTTCTCCGGCGTAAAGGTAACAGCAGTTGAACGATGCAGCAAGGCAACCTTTACCCAGGACAGCCAGACAGGTGCGTATAGTCTGTTTGTCTGCACAGAGGTGAAACATGCATCTGATCAGTGTCTGCTTTTTCTCTTGCCCTTACTTGTAAGTGAGTAAAGTTTATTTAGTATCGTACCTTTCACAGAGCAACGTCACAAAGTACTTCACAAAAGTATATTATTTAACGCTATAAAAGTGGTGAAACATATGCAACAGAAAGACATAAAAGCGTGCACTGTTGCCCCTTTTTGTTTTTAGTCAAGCATGAGGAACAAGTAATCCCCAACCAGATGACCTGAGTGACCCACAGGTGATATAAGGACAGAGCAGTTCAGAGTTGTACACAGGTGCTTAGCCATTTGCGCTCTATACGTGAACTAATCCTAATCCATAACATACATATTAGTCTCTACAGCTAAAGAAACAAACCCAATGGATTGAGCAACCTGGGAATTTATGCTCTCTGAAGCAATGATAAGGACCTCAGTCATATCAGCATTAAGCTGTAAAACGTACTAGCCATTCAGGGCTCTATGATAGTCAGACAAATGTGCAAAACAGGCAATTTATCATTCTCATAATGCTCAAAGTATACATGCAGCTCAACATCACCAGCATGATGGTGGTATGAGATCGCTTTAAATGTGCCAATGACATGACTTCAGGAAGGCATATAGTAAAGGACCCAAGGTAGAACCCTGGGGCACACCAGAGCAGAGGTCAGCAGTTTCAGACATAAACGGACCAAGCAACACAGAAAACACAGATTGGAAATGATCAATTGTGTTGCGTGCAATGACAGTGCAAGACAGCGTGAGATGTATTCATATTACTAACCTACCATAAGGTACCAATACATTGATCAGAATAGTGATTCCAGCGATGATGAGGACAGCACTTTGCGATGGACGCCTTCCAAAATAACTCATAGACACGGTGACGACAACTTTAGCGGGGATGTCAACAGCACCGAAGATCACTTGGATTAAGTAGATGTCCACCCCAAACTTTTGCAGATCCATAGCAAGACCGTAGTAGGCAAAGCTGGTTGATAACCTAAGTATAGAAAACATGCATGGTATCATTGCAGTTGCATAGACGATGCTCAGAAATGTTTTTTGAGTTTTTCTACAATTTGAGCAGGACATGTACCAGACAGCACTCATGCAGAGTGTCATTGCCCTCATTGTGGGTGTTTGAAACAGATCGAGGACAGAGTAGGAGCCCTGAGTACTGGACAGCTCTTTCTTCATGGACTCCTGCAGCATCTATCCATGAAAACAAAGTTTCTCTCAATTAAAATGTATTTAAAATACAATTATTAACAGATAGGGTTGGCAATAACACAAACACACCATGTTCCCATACTTTATTGTCAATTATTTCTCCGTCTTCACCGCGGCCATTAAATTTGGCCACACTTTGGAGGTTCTTGATGGCCTGGTCAGACTTATTATTCAGGGCTAACCATCTTGATGATTCGTGAAACCACCTGTATGAGATATTTTTTTATTGATCAGTAATTGTAGCGGCAAAACATTTATTTTTTTCTCTGCACGTCAATACTTGGCAACTCACCATGAGATGAGGAAGAAGATATAGAAGGGCAGAGATACAGCCAGGGTTAAAAACCTCCAGTCCCTGATGAAGTAGGCTATTAATACCAGGATCAACTGTCCTATCGTGTAACAGTAACCGGTTAATGTCCCCACGACAGTCCGTACTCGAGTGGGGATCCACTCCACAACTTTAAATGAAATGACCAAAGAAGAAGACATATTTTATAGAATTTAGAATGATTACTACCTCATTAGTAACACAATATATTGTGATAAGTGACAGGCCAGATGACTTCATTCTGCAAACTCCAAATAGCCCACATCAAATTATTTATTCTGGATTTACTGAAGATTATCACATATTTTTGATTAAACCCCATCCAGCTTAATAACTCACTGAGCGAGAAGGTGTTGAGTCCTAGGCCAGACAGAGCCATGCCACAAACAAACCGGAACAGGCAGAAGAGGGAGAAGGAGGTTGAGAATGCAACACATGTTCCTGACACTGCCATCAGCAGGTTAGAAAGTAGCAGGAGGATGCGTCGACCATATCTTGGAGCCAGGAAGATTTGTAAAGAGTATGTTCAGTCAGGTCAGACTACTGTGTAGCACATCATCTAAACTGTTTGCTAAACATTCAGAATATGTATACGTAGAATATATAGAATAAGTTACATCGATAATCAAGTGTCTATAGTAAAATGTTACCTGTCTGAAAGACCTCCGAAGAGAAGAGCTCCCACAAGCACACCTCCCATGTAGACGGTTTGTCCCATTTGGTTTAAAGAGCGCGTATCACACACCAAATGCCACTGACAAAAAACATGGCACAAGATAAACCCAATGCAAGACAACATAGTAATATTCATACTGTGAATGAAAACAAAGATGACTAAAAAAAAACCTCTGAGATGATTGTGGAACTCATCGCAGTCATGTTATAGGTCCATCCATCTGTGCATCCCTGCAGGTCAGCATCCAAACCATCCTCAAGGTCTCCCAGATCCCCTGAACCGGAGCTCCCATTCTTACCCAGGAGGTGCCACTGTGGAGCAACGTATCTCCGGCACCTCTGTGGCTTCCCCGCGTCGTCTAATGGCACCGTGATCTGCAACGTCTCCTCTGGGCTCAGCTGCAACTGCGAGAGGTTTGTGTGCGCGCTGCAGTAGTGAGATGGCACTGCAGCCACAAAGTTCTGCAGCAGGTTATGACTGGCCATCATCAGGACAGGTATGCTGAGGAGGGTCACATGCAGGACCTGGAAGCGTCCTGTGCTGCCCACCTGCTCTAGGAGGTCACTAAATGCCATAGTTTTGTAACGAAGGCCTCTCAATTATTGGATCCTGCAGGATCCTGCTGTTGGTAGGTTCCTTTAAAACGCTTGGATGTGTAATAGAAAAATGAGCCTGAAAAAGAAATGTTCTTGCACCTGTGAAAATAGGCTTCTTACCGAATTAGCCTTCTCTAACCAGGCTACATGAAGTATATTAAAAAATGCAATTTTTATAATGGCTTACACAGTGTTGCACTTTCATTAAAAATAATTAAGGCACTGTACCGTCAATTGATGAAAAGTATCCTGACAAAGAGTCCCAGAGAAAGCCAAAAAATGAAGAAGATGTAAAAATTGCCATGTAACAACAGGTTGTTAAAGTATGTAATCGCCTCGGAAATTCCAGCAGCTTTTCTGAACTATGGATTATTGGCAGTGCAGTGTAACCTCCTGAGGTATTAGCTGCACATTCGCAGAACATTCAAGCAGAGTGCCGAGTCCTTGCTGTGTGTGAACAATGTTTGGTTGGAGTGCCAGTAAGCTCCAGCATCAGGCGTGGGCATGGAACTATGCTCTTTGCACTGAGACGCACTCCCTGCCTTTTATTGGTTACTTAATCTAAAGTACAATGACAGTGTCTGTGCATTTGTATGTGTAACTGAGCAAGTGTATTCATGGTCACATCTGTGTTTACACACGTGAACACAAATTTGTGTTGGACAAACAGAATTTGGAGTCAATAAGTGACGACTATTCAATCAACAACAGTTAAAGTTTGGTCAGAATCAAGTTAAAGAACTGCAGAACTGCATCCCCACATTTTTTTTTATATCCACTTGATAATCAAAATTTTACATTTGCATTGTCTTTGTAAAAGCACTATACATGTTGCTAAAATCTGACAGGTTTTTTTGTGTTTGTGCCTGGTTTGTGTCCTGATGACTAGCTTTGAGGAATGTGAACACTTGTGTAAAGCTCAGCATGATGTCCAGCTGGATGAAGCTGCAGATGCACTAAGGCAAAACAATAAACTCTTAGTTTTCTCAGCTGAGAGTCTGATAAGGTTAACAATCTATCCAAATTCCTACCCATTTTTTTCTGTATCACTCATTCAGAGCTCTTTGGTAAATTGGTGTGCAGAAAAAAACTCACACGATCAAAAAGGAAGAGATGCTGAATGGGGTCAACATTTTGAACAAAAAAGGTTGAAATATCAGAGAAGGTAGTTTTATCTGCCGTCTCTCTGGCGGAAAGTTTTACCTCTTACCACACCCAACAGTGAGGGTTGTACTCACATCAGCATCACCAAACAAGGATAAAAGCATCACCTGACTTGCAGTCTTTGGAGATACGAGTAAAGGACATGTCATTCCTCACTTTAGAAAGTTTGGAGTTTTTGTGAAAGTTATTCTCATCCACTAAAATAGCTCCAGGAGAAGTTGGAGATAGTACAGAATATTCTGAGGTCGCTAAGACCTGGGTTGGTATGTGTAAAGCCAAGAATGACATTTTCTCCTGAAACTGGAACTATGCCTCAGAGGGTCACTCGGGTGCATTTTCTTGGCTGTTTCTTTTATTTCCTGAATTTGAAGGTGGCGAAGTGGTGCATTGGTTTGCACTTTCACCTGTGCACGTCTTCAAGACATGCAGCACAGGTTAATTGGTGACTCTAAATTATGTACCCTGTCTCTTGCCACTGTCAACTGGGCCTGGCTCCAGCCTCTCCCCGCGGTCCTTAAAGGCTATAGCTAATGGATGGATGTTATATGTTACATTGCTGTGTTTACAAGGTGTCAGCCCCGCCGTGAGCCTCTGAGGCCCACCGCGAGGACGTTTACACATCTCTTTACGCATAATAACAGATTCAGTTTGCTTCAAAATTCCCAAAAAGTTTGTTTTAGTGATAATCCCAAAATGTTGGATGATGTTCATTTGAGTTTAGACTTTAAACTATTCAAAGACAGTGATAGACCCTGGAGAATGGGAGTTATCTCCCATTTTATTACTCCACTAAACACGTGTCAAACAATGCAATCACATTGACAGTGACACATTACGTGTGTGCATACTTTGTGTTTCTTGCTTTGTTAATCGTTACAAACAAATCCAAGTTAACAAATAGCACTTTGACCTTTTTTCCAAGTACTAAGTCAAGAAACATGTTGAAAGGCCCCCGTAGATCAGTAAGCAGTCCAAAAGCAGTATTTGCAATCATTTACTTTAATACATGTTTTATTTAATCAAACACATTTTATATGGTGAAGCCTAAAAGGCAGCTTATTCAATTTTATTTTATATATATTCTCGACACTTTTCACTCTTACTCTTCCTCTTCTACATTCCTTTGCCAATGCTGTTTACTGCTGCAGCTCACGAAACAAACCCAACCCCCTCCTTCTCTGGTATGTCAAATTTTTGATTTAACTAATGGTTCATTAACATGTATGTTAATTCCACGGTTCAATCTCTCTGCAGAATACTCAGTGATGCTTGGATTATTGAGAGCTCCTTTAAAGAGCAGAACGATTAACGAAATAAGTTGTATTATAAGTAATATCCACACATCACACAAAAATAAGAATAAAGAGTATACAATAATAATAAAGAGTATAAAACAGGAATACAAAACTATATTAAACTATTTATATAAATATAAATATATGTTATATATTGCACATTGCAGAGTTGAGAGACTAAATATAAAAAATATAGAAATATATAATATGTTTATGTACAGAAGGTGCATAGAATTGTAAACATAGTGCAGAAGGTAATCAGTAATAGTTTGTTAACAGTGAGTGGTTGTGTGTTGAGTTCCCGGATGGCTCAGGGGGTAATAATTTGAGGCAGGGGGAGAATTTTGATTTCAAAAGAAGGACGGGCACATTAAGTTCTGCTACAAATCCCCAAAAGTAGCTTTAGTTTTTCAGATTCCCCTTTAAGGACACTGTAGAGTGAAAACTTGTTCTTTTGTTTGTTTGTTTGTTGATTTGATTTTTATTTGTGTCCTTCAATAAATGGATGGTCATAACAGAGAGTCCAGGAAAACTACTGTTGTTCTGTTAACTTATTCATTAATAGACTAGTGCACATACGCACATGGTCAACACAAGGTTAAAAAAGTTTTACAGGCCATATATGTTTGATAACTGTGGCATGTTCTTAAGATAGACATCGAAACTATAGTGAAAGCTGCCTGTTATGTAACCCAACATATAGGCTATAATCATGTTAATAAGTTAGCATATAATCAGGTGGAGTGCAGTAGAACTAAGGTAATATTCTGTTACTCTCTCTCTCTCTCTCTCTCCCAGTAAAAATTCCTGAAAATGTCTGAGTTAGCCAATGTGAGGATACAGCAGGAAAATCTCATTTTTCTGGACATTTATCTGAGATCAAATCTGAAAACAGCTGTAGATTTGTATTAATCTGTTTCCTTTGGAAATCGTGGTATCCATTCTGTGGGCTTTTGCCAACCTAACCAAGTTGTTGTTGCCTGAAACCGCAGCAGAGGGGGAAGACATCAAGGAAAACAGCAGAAGATCCAACACAGACAAAGGGAACAGAGACTTAATACTGACAAGGAAGGCAGACAATCACAGGGGCAGGAGACAGGAAAAACACGACACCAGAAACTAGACACAGGACAGGAAGTGAAGCAACACAAGGAAAGGGACTTCAAAATAAAACAGGAAACCAGGAAAACAAACAAAACAGGAACTATGAGCGGGAACTGGATGTGACAGAAATCTGTGTAATAAGATTGTGACAGCAGTAATGGGTTTTTCTCTTTCTTCAGTTGGAAATACGATAAGTGTTCCTCGCGTTAATCACTTGTCTGTCACATATCCGTCGCGGCTGTTAAATGTAAATGATGGTAAGAATAAAGGTTGGACAGTGACATGGGTCAAAGGGTATAGTTTTTAACGAAAGGCAATATAGGTGTGAGGGAAATTGTAACAATTGTATTGCCATCAAAAAAGTTACAAAGTCAAGGTGGCCAAATACCAATTAATCTCCATGAGGAGTTACTCTATCACAAACATATCTAAACCTTGTCTTGTCTTGCCAAACCATTGTTGTAACTTCTCTATCTGTCTCCAGAGTGCACTCTTGCAGAGATATTTCGCACCTTCCCCGAGTTGCAATTTATTTGGCTTCAACTTTGAGTCCTATGATTATTAAAAAATTGAAAACCTTCCTCTGTGTGCTGTTATCCTGGGGTAAGAGAGGACCCACAAATAAGACATACTAAGTGAGCCCAGGACTTAACCCAGTGGAGATGCTCTGCATGACCTGAGGAGAGCTGTTCACACCAGACATCCTCAGAATGTGTTTGAGGTTATTGCTGCTAAATGAGGGTTTGATCAGTTATTTTATCCAGCACTGTGAATGTTTAAGGGATGATTTCAGTAAAGACACTGACAATTAGAATCGAATGTGTGTTATTTCCTTGAGATCATTGTGACTGTCAGTAAAGACAGAGATATGTAATGACCAATTAATGCACAATTAATACACGATGCACACCAGTTTTAAGGTGACTGTTGTGTTGAGTTGTAATTCTTCTTTTTTCAGATGACGCACTGGCTCCCACATCCGATTCTAGGATCTTATCATCTGCAAAAACAATATGCAGTTATGACCCCCAGTTGACGGTAACTATCATCCTTAGTCGTGTGATGCTTAAACATGCAAATACAATGCAACACTCAATTGTTCTTTGCAAAACAAAATATGCAGCTTTAATTTGTACTCACCTTGATGCATGACCTTAAAATACCTGGCTTTGCCTGAATTGATTGATAACAGTAGAAAAAGGGCGGTTGTGAGACAAACTTTATATAGAATGGGTGAGTGGCGATTTTTGAGTTTATATGTATATAGTGCCCTACTTATTTTTTGTACAGAAAAAACAACGTTTACAGAAGTTACAGAAAAAAGGTTGTTTTTTCTGTAACTTCTGTAAATGTGTTTTTTGGTAATGTCCCATGTTTGTGTAAGACCTTGAACTCATCGGGTCCGTTTTGTGTTTTGGTAAAGATCTAAAGAAAACGATGAGAGAGACAGTGAGATATGTCGCGCATTATCTTAGTTTATTAAACCCTCGTTAGTTCACGTTGTTCCAACCAAAGTCAAGAGCCGGGGAATTCACAAGAGTGTGTACTCTATTAAAACGGGAGTGTGCGCCGTGGTTGGAGCGTTTCCGGTGGTGAATGTGGCTAACATACATAGCCACGTGCGGGTTTGTGTTAGCTAGCTAGCTGCGGTGGCTATCGCGGGACCGGAAGAGAACGGACTGCTGCCGCGGTACAGGTGCTCGTATCACTCAGGACTTGCCGCGGCCACAGAATCTGTTTCCTGCCTCAGGACCGGTTCGTCTTCGTCCCTCAGCGAACCGCGGGACAGAGGGTTTCACCTGAACTGTCCAGGGGACCGTGAGTACTGACAGTTCTCTCCACACGAGGTTCACCGATGGGCGCGCCAACGTGCATGGTTCCACAGACCGGGTCACAAAAAAAAACGGGGGTTATTATTTTCACATTTTTTTTATTTTAAACAAGTTGGGTTTGTAAAATAAACGTTCTGTGATTGTATTCAATCCTTGTGTTTGGATAGTTTGTTAGTGTTAGAATATAGTCATGTCATAACGAGACAAATGATTTAAGATAAGAGACATAGTTTGGTGTGATGCAGTCATGCACCTGATATTGTAACTGTAGACAAATTCTAATTTCATATTTTTGTAGCTCTCACTGATTCACCTCCATTCTAAAAAGTTGGGATTGAGTATATATATATATATATATATATATATATATATATATATATATAGAGAGAGAGAGAGAGAGAGAGAGAGAGAGAGAGAGAGTGAGTTTTTATAAAAACATGATCACCAGTAAATTCACAAAGCCCACCACAAAGCTCTTTTATCCACTTCACAAGCAGCTTAAAAAAGCAGTTAAGGAATGAAAATTACTAGACTGATGTCCATGGCTGGATACTGTGAACAGGCAGCTGTGAAATATAGAAACGTTGAAAGTCCAAGAGTAGTGATGCGGGAAGCACTTAATGTTGACGTTAATGCACGTGGATATACGGGTTTGTGGGGGCTTTAACCGGACAAATGGCGCCCGTGTCTCGATACAAGTGGGCGAGAGTTGGTGTGTCCGCCGTCCAGGTGGAAGGTTTAGAGCGTGTCATCGGGGGCGGGGAGTTTCTCCAGCGTGGGCTCCATGCCCCAGATCTCACGAGCGTACTGGGCAATGGTGCGGTCGCTGGAGAACTTGCCACATCCGGCGATGTTGTGGATCACCTTCTTGGTCCATTCCTTGGGGTTCTGGTGTGAGGATGAAGATGGTTTTGACAGGGTATAAGTAAAATCAGCAATTGGTCAGATTATTTTCTCTCCCTGTTATTGTGATTTTTATAATATAGCCATGCAAATTAAACACCTTTTTGAACCTTTTTAATGAACAAACCTTGTAAAGAGCATTGACTTTCTCCTGGCATTTCATGTAATCTTCATAGTCAGCGAAAACTTTGAATCTGTGAAAGAAAATTATGCGATCATTTAATGTTAAAGGTTAGACAATATACAACATGTATATTATACAGTGTGAATGTAACTCTGTTTAACACAAATATCAATCTATTTATCTATCTGTGAGTATGTATGTGTAGTGATGAATTCTTGTGTGAATGCAGAAGACTATGAGTTTTTGTCTTTGTCGTTTCCTTTTTTATACACATTCTTATTTGTATGTGTGCGTGCACGTGTGCGCCTCAGGCTGCTAATGTTAGATGTGCCTTTACCTGTCATGATGCATCAGCATGTTGACAATTTCTTTAAACATGTCAGGCTGCTTTGGGCTAAAGAAGCCTCCGGCGATCTGGTCAATAGCCTGTTTCAGCTCGGGAAGGCGCTTGTAGTACTCTTCAGCGTGGTATCTAAGCAGGAACAAAAAAAAAATAGTAATTTCATGAACTCATTCCGAAAAACAGAAGCACAGGCGTGTTGTTTGCTGTAGTAACCAGCCGATTCATGAAAGAGTAGTCAGGAGTTATCGGCAGCTTCCCCAAGGCCACACCTTTTAGCATAAAAACGTCAGCTCGTTTGTATGCGACACTAAAGTCCAGAAGCACCGACAAGTGATATCACAAGGTGAACCAATTTTTATTGACAACAGAAAAGAATATGCCTGAGTTAGACAAAATATAAATATTATATTTGGAGGAATTGGGATTCATTCCTTACCCTCTCATGTCAAGTGCATCAACGTCATCCACTCTCATGCCAAAGATGAAAATGTTGTCCTCGCCGGCCTCCTCGGCCATCTCAACGTTGGCTCCGTCCATGGTACCGATGGTTAGCGCGCCATTCAGCATGAACTTCATGTTGCCAGTGCCAGAGGCCTCAGTGCCAGCTGTAGAGATCTGCTGTGACAGGTCCGCCGCGGGGATGGCTGGAAAATGACAGTAATAGAGAGGGTTGATGACACAAATACGAATTTTAGGTTTGTGTTTGATGCTGTTTTTCAAACAATCCTGACTGCAGAGGAGTTAATGAACAGGGTGATAAGCATGAGAAAAGATAGAAATATATGAAGAAAAGCATCAGAGTTTTTATGATTACCTCTCTCTGCCAGTGTGACTCTGTAGTTCTCCAAAAAGATGACCTTCAGGCGATCTCCAACCACAGGATCATTGTTGACCACCTCACCGATAGCTGTGATCATACGGATAATCATCTTTGCGGTGTGGTACCCAGGAGCAGCCTGCAAGAAGGGGACAGTTAGAGATGTAACGTCGGATGAATATGTTTGAAGGGTTTCTTCTTTTTTTTAAAGTCCAGTTTCATAGCGTTAAACTACAAACCTTGCCTCCAATCATGACAGTTCTTGGAGTCCACTGCTTGTTAGGCTCCTTTTTGATGCCTGGCAGAGATATGATATGAGAATAAAGGACAGATGTCTGAGTTTGTGAGTGAAAATGACCCTGGAATCATTTGCATAACTAAATGAACTGAGTGAATTTGAGAAGACGTGCGGGGGTGAGGATTTCAAACGCGTGCTCACGGTTGTAAAACGTGATGATGTGCAGACAGTTGAGCAGCTGTCTCTTGTATTCGTGGATTCTCTTGACTTGAATGTCGAACATGGAGTTGGGATTGATCTTCACCTTGTAATGCTCCTCCAGGTGCACAGAAAACTTCAACTTGTTTTCCTGCACGATCAAACAAATAGACCATATTACATAAAATGCAATAAATTCAGCTTCAGCCTACACTGTAAAGAGATGAAGACTATTTTCTAAAATATCACAATGAAATAAATACATTTTACGTTTTAACATTCAATATTTTGATAATGAAAAAAAAAACACACTTGTGACATTTCATATATGCTGACCACACTGAGGTTGCAGTAAAAATCAACACAGTTCTGCAGATTGGCTCATTGAAAAGAGTTGATGTGTACCACAGGCTGTGGAATATCTGCATTTTCTTTACAGGACATTTTGCGGTTTAGCAGTAGCTGGATTTACATATAAAGAATGTGTATACTGTATGTACACCTATAATGTATATTTCCAAATATTGTCTTAGCTCTAAGCATAGTAGTGCTAATTCCAAACTCACTAACTGTATAATTAGGGTAAAATAATATCTTTGCTATTTCACCTGTTTCACTTTGGCAACATCACGAATGAAAGCCTCGTCGTTGACGTACTTGCGGAGACCCTGCAGCTGGTCCAGGTCACGGATGAAGTCCTCGCCAATTCTCTGATCAACAAAAATCAAGACAGCTTGAATAAAAGATATTTCAGTTTCCATTGTAAGGCATAACTAGAATATTACATTTGTGTCGTGTGTGTCTTTAAAACACAGCTAACCTCTGCGATGACCTCTGCCAGCCCGGGGTTGCACATCACCAGCCAACGGCGAGGAGTGATGCCATTGGTCTTGTTTTGGAACTTATGAGGCTCCATTTCATAGAAGTCCTTGAAACTGCAGGCAGAGTGAAGCATTACATACATCAGAGCACACAGAGGCTGCATCTGCACATGAAACCACAGCAGCTGGGGATTTTGTAAAATAGATAGCGTGACATAAACTACACATGCATGCACTGTGGGTTTTTTTTGGTGTTAATTATGATTCACTACCATGTATGTGAGTATTACAGGCACATGCCTGTGTTCATTTGAGGACATACATTGTAGCTGTGAGGATGTCGGAGTGTATCTGGGCCACACCATTCACAGCATGGGATCCCACAATGCACAAGTGGGCCATGTTGATCCTCTTCTGTCCACCCTCCTCAATGAGAGACATGCGGCACATGCGATCATGATCACCAGGGAACTTGGCAGCAACGTTCTGCAAAATTAAAAAAAAACATGGGACAAATTAATAAAAAGGTCAATAGTTTGCCTGCTGGAACTTCATACATTAAAGTAGGTCATCACAGCTGTTCTTAAATAATATCAAACCAGCATGGAAAACAATTTCCATTAGTATGTAAGTAGATGAATGAAATTCACTGTGTTGCGCTTGTCTGGTCGAGCCACAGCTCATAAAACCTTCCCACCACTTCAGTTAGAAATATGTATCTTCCATTTAACGGGAGGGTGGGAATCTATGTGAAACGATTTTGACAGATGTGAGAACAAAAAGCCAATAAACTCCACTTTGTTCTTTGACTCATTCACTGTACATTGCAGCATTTACAGTGGGTGCTCATGCCATTCTTTTCTGTCATATTTTTCCTCATTGACGATCAGATTATAAATTCTAATTATCATTTTTTTTTTTTCTTTCAATCAGAAAAAAAAAATACAGAAAATAGGCAGATGTATTCTACAGCAATAATTCATTAGGGTTTACCACAGAGAGCAGTGACAGTGTGTGCTTCTTCTTGCTATATACTGTATAGTTGGGAGGACATAAAAACAATCAACATAGCATGGAGAGTATAACATTTTGCAATGAGCAGTACTAACCTCCAGGTGGCGACGGTTGATCTCATAAACAATTTCCAGGTGACGGGGAAGCAGATGTGCAAACAGGTCGACTGGCCAGCGCTCCAGAGCCTCAGGAAGGACGGTGTGATTGGTGTAGGCGCAGGTACGCACACAGATGTCCCAGGCCTGGACACCATCAAAAAATTAATACATATATATATTCTATATGTTATTATTCACAACATTATGAAAATGATACTAGAGCTTGAATAACTCTATTAACTACATTATAATGCTGATCTCCCAATCATGAGGCATCACGCAATGGTTGTAAGTACTGAAAATTGTGTACGTTTTAAATATGAGACACAAAACTTCATGTGGAAAAACTGTGTTTGTGTCAGGGTCTATCGGGTTGGTCTTCCTCACCTGATCCCATGTGAGCTTCTCTTCATCCAGCAGAACCCTCATCAGCTCAGGAATGGCCATGGCTGGGTGAGTGTCATTCAGCTGGATGGCGACCTGAATATGCAGAACATTATCAAATGTCAATACAGATTTTGAACACACCAGCCAGTGCGGTGTAGATACCGTTCGTCTCAAATACTGTGATAAGATACAATAAAAAACCAAACTACAATTTGTTCTACACACTGACAGAAGTAATTTAACGAAGGCACAGGCTGAACACGAGGCGGGAAATCTATCCACTTTTGACAGAAACCATTTTGTTGAGTTTTTTCACTTCACCTTGTCAGGCAGTTTGTTGAAGTCTGTGCGAACAACCTCCCTGGAGCCAAACTTAGAGACCTTGAAGCGGCGGATGATGTCTTGCAGGGTGGCAGACACCACAAAGTATTCCTGCTTCAGACGGAGCTCCTTGCCTTCAAAGAACTGAGAATAAAGACACATATTTGTCTGATTCTCCTCTGCAGGCAAACAAAGTTTTTTAATTCATTAAACATAACCTTTTGCATATTTGTGACTGATACTCACTCATGAACAACTCAGGGAAAAGTGTTAACACAGCTGCAGTAGTGCTAGAGCAAAGATCTGTACTATAAGCATCATGCAATTATAATCATTTTAGCATAAGCTCAAACATTTATTTATAATGTACAGTTGTAGACTAATGCAAATGTTTACATGTGTATGTGCATTGTTTAAATGTGGATTTCTTTTTATATTTACAGAGGCAGAATTTCATTTCGAGTGTTTCAACCAGAGCATCCTTAAAGATTCTAAATTATTTATTTAAAAGAATCTATTAGATTTTTTTCTTCCTCTGAAAAGTCTTTTATGTTTAATTTCACATTTTCAAGTCACAAAAAAAAGGTTTTCAGTTTACTAACTGAGAGAAGCACTCCTACTGGAGAAATTTGAGCCTTCTTGATATTTAATGGGTGAAATTCAAATGTTTAATTTAGACTAATTTAGTAATTCATCAGCTAATTGCTGCAGTGCTTCTACGTTGTTTACACACGGCGTGATAGAAGAGCAGTTTGGACTACACTGACTTCAAACAAAGCATGAGTATCAGGTCCACCACTGACTGCTCTCACTTGCACAGACATAAATTACTAGACCTGACACGAGTAATATCTCAAGCTAGATGGTTATCTCCTAAATCCTCCTCCTTGAGCCTTCAGGGCGTCAGCGTGTGGTGGTCAGGTCTTATTGCAGGTATAAAGGACAGACACAGTGACTCTATCTGAAGACAAAGGAATCGAGTTGGAGTCCAAATTATGGAAATCCTTCTCTCATTGCAGTTAAGATGAACACCATACAGTCATACAGGACCTATACAGTCCACAGCACCTTAACCTATATGTCGTTACCTAACCTATATGTACCTATATGTAGTTATCAACATTTATCTGTTTCCTCTAATCCAGGCTAACATGTGCCCGGCCCTCCTGAGTGCTTCTCTGGTGGATTAAAAGGTAAATTTCTTACATTGTCGTTTGGATACAGCACACGGGAGATATTCTCAGCCAGGTTTCTGTCCAAAACAGCCTGAATGTAGCCACCAACATTGACTGTAAGGGAATAAAAAAAATATTTTTATATACACACACACACACACACACACACACAGAGGAACACATTTATTTTAAGCTCATTCTCTTTGGGCAGCTGTTGCATAATGGAAAACATTCATCGGACACCTACAGTCTTTAAGGTTGAAGTCGCAAGGCGCCTTTGCAGACCACAGTCTCATGGTGTTGACTACGTTGTTTCTGTAGCCAGGGATGGGGGTGTCGTATGGCAGAGCCAGCACTACCTGCCAACACCATCACAGCAGAGGCAGGTTTTTAGCCGACTACACTGTATAATCGGGAAACATTTTCCATTTGCTTTTAACCATATTTTCACCTGTGTGTCAACCCATTTGACGCCATCGGAGTGATGCTCGGTCCTGCCATAGAATTGCACAGGACGCATGTACTCAGGACGAGCCTTCTCCCAGGGGTTGCCATAGCGCAGCCAATCATCAGCCTCTTCAACCTGGATAATGACGTAAATTTATTGAAAGGGAAAAATAACACTGATTAGGTGCGAGGCTTACTGAGCAGAGGCAGACACAGCAAATAGAAAGTAATATCAGGTCATGATAACAATAAAGGAAACATATGAGTGAAAAGGAAAGACTAGCAGCTGTTCTTGCCCACTGAAACCACAACAAGAAGCATGAAAAATGAACATTTCTCACCTGCCAACCATTGACAATTTTCTGATTGAAGATACCGAATTCATAGCGGATACCGTAGCCATAGGCAGCCAGACCCAGTGAAGCCATGGAGTCCAGGAAACAGGCTGAAAACCAGAGATAGCACATGGACAAAAGAAACCATTTACCTTTAGCTGGGTGTTTCACAAGTGTATTTTCTAACTTGAGTAAGTGGACAGCAGTAAAGATTTTGGGAATTCAACAAATATGAACGGTTAAAATTTGCTCACCAGCAAGACGACCCAGGCCACCGTTACCCAAACCGGCATCTTCCTCCAAGTCCTCCAGCTCTTCCATATCCAGACCCAACTGTAGAGGACAGCAGCACACAACATGAGTTCATTAAGGTTGTGAAGTCATAAGTAGAGCCTGACAAATATGGATTTTTGGGAGGCCGATACTGATGCTAGGGAGTAAAAAAATGTATGATACCAAAATATCATCCGATATGATATGCAAAGAAAAAATGGCAATGATTCCAAAGATGTCGTTATCAAAGCGTTTGATAACTTAATGTAATTGAGGCTCGATATTTGACAGATAACCGTAGACGTTATTATAAATAACTATGAAGAAAAAGAAAACTTTGAACTTGAATTAAGAAAATAAACATGAATGCACATCTTTCCTGCAGTGTTTACTTTTTTAATATTTCTTTTCATATATCGCATATCGGCAGACATAAACACCGATACTGGCTGATATTGCCGTGCACAGATGATATGTTATGATTTATTATAAGAGCAATAAATGAGGTGAGGTTTGTTTACCTGGTACGTGGCCTCATCGCAGGCGTTCTCCAGTGCGAGGTTTACCATGGTGTTTTGGAGCGTGCGGCCCATGTAGAACTCGAGGGAGATGTAGTACACACGCTAAAGTTTGGTAAGAAATGGAGAGATAATCAATGTCAAACTGAATGAGCAGCCAGAAACTGTAATGTGAATACTAACAAAGATATCTCTCTCATATAATTAGGGTGGTAAAAAGCTCCCCACAGTGGCATGATGGCCACACATTTTGCTCTGAAACCAAAAACCTGAGACGTCATATGCCAAATTTCACAGTAACATCCACCTCCGACTGTCAAAGAAAGCTTTGGATTTCATAGTTTGGCTTCAAGGTTGACAGCACAGAGAAATGTGCCACCTGAGCCTGTGTTTAGCCTTTGCCATTTGGTACCCTTTTTTCCTCCTCTGACATGGACGAGCAGACACAGGCTGAGGAAAGGGAGAAGGGGGTGGGGGGACATTTTGCTTTGGGTATTGCGTAACACATACACATTTCGTCCCAGACGAAAATAGCACCTATAGAGGTCGACGTAAAGGTCATCCTGAGCCTGATCCCTTTCATTGAGGAGTTTTGAGTCTGGGATGATAAGGGAAGTGGTTCAGATAGATGGTGTCAAATAAAAATTAATTCAACTGACAGAGCCATATGACTGAGTAGTTAACAGGATCCCCTGAATTATAAATGACTGCATGTTCTATCTGACTTCAATCCTTGCTCCAGCTCATTATGCTGATGAGCTTCTTTTTTTAGAATAGAATAATGCATATCAGCAATGTTAAGTAAAAAAAGGAAGCTTGTCGTAACAGTAACTTTGTTTTGATCAGCATGTGATCTTTGTACAAAAATCGAGACTGAGCATGAATGTCCTCCTCAATGTTTCTGTTCAGACCTATGAGGAACTCACCTTTCACCTTTGACCTTTTAGTCTAGGTGGTACAGTTCGGTGGTCAAATGGTTTCTGCTTTAAACATCTGATCAAACAGTTTCTGAAAACCGGTTAAATGTGAGAAGTAAATGTCTCGCCACGGGGATTAATGCACAAGGGCATTGACAGATAAATTCCTTTGCTGTAAGCCCATATCTGAAGGGAAGTTTTCAAAGCTGAGAAAAGAAAATTGATCCTCGTATTTTGCAGAGCTGTTAATGATCTTGCACATTTACACAGGAACATTTAAAAAAAAAAAAAAAGTGAATGCAATTGAAGCTGAGTTTCCCTACTGCCTCTAAGCCCCTCTATTGAAATTACATGGTCTTGTGTGACTTTTTTGAGCAATAATATGGTGCGGTTTGCAAATTTGCTGCTTGATGTTAGTGGCGCCAGCTTCTTATTGTTCTTTTAAGGTTCATTCCGCAGCTGTTTATACCACTGCTGTTGCTGAGATGAACTCAGACACCCTTCGAGGCATGAGCTCATGTGACACAAGTAAAGGCTGTGTGCTTTATGGTCAGAGAGGATGGGACCAGAGGGTCATGTTTCAACACACTGTAAGAACTGCAGCATACCAGCACAGAGCCCGGGTGAAGTTTAAATGTCATGACTTGGCATTACACTGACATTAGGCCGTTGAAAGTACAGATGGAGGATATAAAACCTGCCTCCTCAGTGGTGGAAGAAGTATTCACATCCCTCACTTACAATGCAATTGTAAAAGTGGCCCATCACAAAAGTAAACGTTCTGTACACAAATGTATGACGGAATTCATATCATGTGTTACACTAGATCAGTTATATTCATTGTGTATCCATGTATAAGCAGCATAACTATTGTACCTGTTTGACGTGCACGTTAATTATTTTTAATCTGGATTACTAGTTCTCCTTACAAATGTATATTCACTTCATTATGTTGACATTGCATTGAAGTCCATACGCTGACCATGTGGAGCAATTCTAAGATCAAATATTAATGTTAGTATTCACCCTATACTTGGTTAAACACTCTTAACTCTATAATTTTCCTTTAATTACAAATATAAGATAGTGTGAAATAGTTCATAGTCATTAAAATAATAGCAGTCTTTCAATTATTTAATAAAAATACATTCATAGAATTTCTCATTTCTGTACAGATTGTCTCTTTGGTGCAGTTGTATCTCAAACTTACTTTGGGATCTTTTTCATAGTAGTGCTGCTGGGTTCTGATCCACCTGCCAATCAAGTGGTCCCGCACAGTGTTGGCAAGAGCAAAATAATAATCCCTCCTGGTTGCTACATTTCTGTCCTTGACCAGCGTAAAGTGGAGATGCCTGTTGAAGTTTAGCTTCAGGTCTGCAACGTTTTCAACGCCGGCGAGGCCTCGCACCGAAATCTGTTTCTTTCGGTCATGGTCGGACAAGGGTTTAGACATGGTGGGTACGAGTAGAAGCAGCTCAGGGCTCTGACTCAGTAGACAGCGGGTACACACCAGCAGGCCCAGACACGGCAAGAGAGGCACCCACAGCACAGGCGCAGCGTCAGCGTTTTAAAGGCACAACTATGAATATTAAGTAGAGGGTGGAGTAGACTGTATATATAAGGCAAAGGGTGGAGCATCTGTTGTGGATGGAGGTTGTCATTTTTTTTTAACAATGTCACAGGAATTAATAAGAGGCTATTATTGGATCTATGATATAAGACTGGCAGCAATAACAAAGGGAGTTTACAGTAAAGTTGAATTGGATTCCATTTAACGGGAAATATTTGTCATTTCTCTTCTCTGTCATTGTTGGATAAAGGATGAATGTCTGTCCATTAGAGGGCAGTTACAGGTCCGATTTTGTTTGGCAATCCACATTATAGAAACTTGATCGGCTCTGAAACCCAAAATCGACGCAACTGCAATGCTAAACAATTCCACGCTGTTGTCACTGTCCGAGGACTGTAGGGAGCTGCACTGTAAGTAACCAGTCATCCAGAGTCGGTGCGTGAATCACATCTGTTCAAGAGCCTGGAGCAGCAACACACACAAACTCAGCTGCAGCAGAGCTACTTCAACACACTCTATTTTCAGTTATCACTCTAGTGAGCCAAACTATCACCAAGTCCTGACCTCCTATAAATAGTAACTCTGACCCAGTCCCAAAGGCCATGATATTTGAAAGGCATATCTTGTTAATGTCAGCAAGAGCCGGCAGACAACACTAGTATATTACTATGAGTCGGGCCACAGCATTAGGAGGAAGGCAGTGTTTGCTATGTTGCTCTCAGTGGGATGCAGTACTGCATGATTATTATCGTCTTGTTACAGTAAAAGGGGGATTCTTCTGCCTTTGGACTGAAATTGGTTAAAAGTTGGATGAAAGAGTGGCTGTCACTTTAGTGTAAAGATTACTGAGTTGCTCTGTACTTTGAAAAATGTTAACAGGAAGAGTATTGGGGTCAAATTAGCACGTCTCTCTAACCATTTGTCACTTTGTTGGATGAGAGGATGCAAAAAGATGCTGCTGTGAAACACCATAACAGTTGGACGAATGGCAGGTGCTGTAGTGGTTGGCAGTGTTTCGTGGCCATGTCTGCATCCTTGGAAGAATATTTATAACTTGCACAGTACTGTATGTTAATGCTGCTGTCTGTACCCTTTCCTGTTATGTTCTTTTTAATGGTTCTGCAATGCCAAATGACCCCCAGAACTGAGGAACCATCACACAAGGGATGACAGAGATTGAAGCTGGCGTGCCCCTGATTTGTCCATTATGATGAGCAAATTATGTTCTTACATGTCTACTGGCCGTTCTGTCAAATGGTACATCAAGCATTCCAAGACCGCAGTGACTGAATGAACTGTCTGAGGGACTCTATGGGAAGAAAAAAAACCTTGACGCGAGGGGCAGATTTTACACAACTGATGTAATTGTTATAACGCTCAAGCCACTGAACCAGTGAGCACAGCGTAATCGGGTCGTATTCTCTGGTCATTTATGATCGCTCGATCATATAATCAGGAAGACACATCAAGAGTTTAATTAATTTCTATTTCAATTTTATTCCCAAGAGAACATTAGGTCAATCAACTATGGTGTTAAATGAAGGACCTGATTGGCCCACAGTAACCACAGTTACTAAGGCGCCTGTATTGTCTGACAGACATTAGAGAATGGCACAGCAGCAACAAGGCAATGTAGGCAAGTGCAACTGGCAATATAGATTACAACCTTTTTCTTTTCTCCATTCAGTCGGACTACAACTACAATTAATGAGTGGACAAGATGGGGCCAGAAAGGAGGACTACAGTATATATAATGTATGTAAGAAAATGGGATAGAAGAAATACATTATAACTTGTGTTGATAACTCTGTAATTTAGCTTGCATGTCCAAATAAAATAAAATAATCCCTAATCAGTTCCACTATGTGGAAGGCAGAGCAGCAGAGGGCATAGTAGAAATAGAAACGTCAGTTTTAAAAAAGTAATAAATAAGTAAACATGCAGTATAAACACAAGGACATTTAAAACATACAATAATACAGTATATAAATGATAAAAATTAATGAACAGGATATATTTAGTGTGAACAGCATTGCACACATTGACACTGTGAGTATTGCAAATTAAATGAAGACCAACCTGAGTGAGTTTACAGAGCAGAATGTGGATCACATGGTCGACCGGGAGCAGAGCTGGTTGTACAGTGTAACAGCTGCAAGAACCACAATGAAACAGCTTCTTTTTTTTTTTTGAGCATATAGAGGGTCGTCAAAGCAAACACTACAATGTAAACATCAAAATTAAAAATGTGTCGTGGTAAGGTTATCTCAATCTCAAAAACACATTGTAAATAATGTTTACTCAGTTGGAGGTCTGGCAGTGAACAACAAATTCTCTTTGGAGATTTTGGTTCTTCCAATACTCGATATTATTTTAGTATCCAATACTAAAATATGAAGCTGATGTTATAATAACCCCCCCCCCCTTCATACCGAATAGTGTGTAACATCTGCAGGTGTAAGCTCTCCATGTCCTAAAACACCATGTTGCTCTGCATCATTTGCCGAGATTCTTTTTTTGTATAGCTTCTTTCCTTCATCTTTTTTTCTTATCCATCAGTTCCTTGGTTTTCTCATATGTGTCCTCGTATCCAGAGAACTCAGCTCTTTTCAGGTGAAGGAAAGAATTCATTTTTATTTCCACAATGTCAGCATTCAGGAGTCAAGGGATTGGATCCAGAGGAAGCAAAGCATGAAAACATAGAAATGAGACTTGTCAAAATGTTGTAGGGGGAAGAAAAAAAAAAGTCGATGTGGGTGAATTCACTCGTGGTTTCATTGGTTCAATACACTGACATCAGATACACTAATAACCCAATATGTAGCACAGGGCATGTGATTCAGGCTAAACTTGCTTGCAACACACTGAGTGAGGCCAGAATAATATTCAATCTACTACCGAACAGTTACTCTAAGTGTAAATGAAAAGGTTTTTTTTTACTTTTTTAATGGCTTTTGAGTTGTCTACATTCAGTGAACAGACTCATAATAACATTTTATTCACTCTCTCTCCTCATCCATACATTAACTCGCAGACTTTCACATTGTTTCACAGTCTGCTGGGGAAGTCGTTTCCTCGTCTTTGCCTGAAATGAGCATCTTTGTTTGTATCTCATCAAAAATGATGGACTCAAGGTATTACACCTACTACTTTGGCACACATGAGGCTGCAGGAAACACTAAGCTTTAGCTTTTTGGGGGATTTTTAATGTAATAGATTTTATTAGGTTACATTGTAAAAAAGTACATTCAGCTAAACTGTTAAACCCTGAAGTTTTTCAATTAATCTTCAAACGCTGTAAACAACATTTGTCTCCAGTGTCCCTGCAACTTTTTTTCTAATATTGAAAGACAAGATAAGCTTTGTAATTTCTGTGTGTGTGTGCGTGCGTGTGTGCGTGTATGTAGCAATTTTTATCTTTGATGGAGTAAAAAGGCAATTAATTGCAGCCCCACTGGACATTTCTGTTGTGTTGAGTTAATATGACGTTGTGTTGTGTTCGCAGAATACCAATCATCTGACGTGCATTGCAGGGAGAGGTGGTTAATGGGGACGATGCCAGGTGGCAGTGTTTTACTCAAAAGCGTGTTTTCTGAGTTCTGTTGTGTTCTGTGACCCTTTCAACAGACGGCCAACACAGGAGGAACACTGGCACCTGGTGGTTAATCTGGAAATCTGGTGACGTCACATTGAAAAAAAACATCATGCTCCTTCTGCATTAATAGTGTGGGGACAAAGGAACAGCACTGGTTACCATAAGTAGTGAGCATTTACCAATTCAAACAAGAAGATAACATTACCTAATTAAAGGGACACTCCATCAGTTTACCCGTCAGGAAGAGCACTTCTCAGCCTGTGGAAACAGATGTCTCATGGTTTTTGCGGCTCTAGAGGATCTTAAGGATCTTGATGATGTCTAATGAAAGACTCAACTGAATAGCATAAGAGAGCCTTGATCTCAACACTATGGAGTAAGTCTAGGAGACGGCAAACACTGCGACATCCTCAATCCACAGAAGAACTGTGGCAAGTTCTCCAAGATGTTGGCAACAACCTTCTGTACCTGTCAAATGAATAAAAAATGATTAATTCGATCCTGACTTTACTTTCAGTGCATAATAATTTATGGTTGTGATATAGTTATGGTATGCGTGACACAGTAAATTTGCATTTATTCAAACTAATTCTGCTAAAACAATGCAAAATTGACATAAATAACTGATCATTAATCTAGCACTTGTTTACCCATTAGTCAACGTCACACGGAATTGCAAAGCAATTCAGATAGTTTAGGTTTTAGTCAGGTGTCTACTCTCAGATTTGCCATAAGACTGTGTTTATTTGCACTTCTGTTGAAGGATTTTTTTTTCCTGACACCTGGCCAATGGAACTGCTTAATTGTACGAAGTGAACCACTAACTGCATTAGAGGCTGCAAAAACTGCACCAGCCGCAGGAATGTTTTGTAGCTGAAGAGAATAACCTGCCGTTTGCTGACGAATCCTACAAAGCAGATTCAGTAACATGCATTCTTTACTTGAGTCCTGGGGGCTTTCTCATAATACCGATGTTACTCAATATTTTATTGCAATTGTGGATATCTCTGTGCACAACAGAAGAGAACCTTTATTTCCTCATCCATTCCGCAGAGCTTTCCTCTGCCTTACACCAGAACAAAAATCAATAATTGCCTCAGACAGGTCACTAACGCACACATACAGCTCTTTGGTGTGGTGTTTGGAGGTCAGAAGTACCACAGATGTTCATAATAAAAGTATGGTTCAGAGTATGATTGTGCCCTTAAGGTCGGACCAAAAAAAGGCAGATGGCTGACGTAACATAATTATGTTTCAGTGCATTCAAGTACTGTGAAACACACTCTTCTTTTCTATTTGTATTTCTATTTATATTAGTTGATGCCTCACACAGCCACATGAACGGCTCTGTGAGGCTGCGCAGAAGACTGACGTCTGCATGCTAAGAAATCCTTACCATGACAATGCTCCCATACTGATATTAAGCTGTTCAATACTGTAGCTTAAAGAGGAAATAGACAACTGTTTGGCCTAAACTTGTCGTTATGATGCTAAAACCTTTTTGCACAGTGTAATATATATATATATATATATATATATATATATACACACATATATATATATATATATATACACACACACACATATATATACATATATATATATATAATGCACAGAAAAATAACTCACTCAATTTACAGCAACTCAAGAGAAAAAGATTCCCATCGGCCGAGGAACAAAAGCAAAGCCTTCTTTCTACTAGATCAGTCAGGGACACAACCACATCTTTACCGGCATCTTGCTACTGCAGCGTCTTAACAACAGCGACAGAACATTAATACCACCTGGAACACGAATAGGGGCACGAAAGTTGCCTGTTGCCTCTTCGACATAACAACAATGAATGTCTTCCCCAAATTCCATGGAAATCCCTCCAATCGCCGCTGAGATATTTTGCCCTAAACCAAATTGTGTGATCCTGCTGGTGGCACAGACAAAGAAGACAGTGGAAGTCAATCACTTCCGCCCTCTGGGAGGATGAGTTCCTGGTCGAAGAGGAGTGGACCAGGAGACAGGCACATTGACATTGCCACCACACCGCAAGCACGGCTAAAAACGAGGTGACAGATGGCGAGAACTGCCTCGCTTTAAAATGAAGAGACGTCCTTGCAAAGACATATCACTGTTCCCCTCTGTGCATTGTTTTGCATTTGCTTAGCAAATTGACAAAAAAAAACAAAAAACCCACAGCAGAGACTGTAAGTGTATGCAAAGTCACATGTGCTTCTGACCTACACCGACAAGAGCACAAGATGTCAGCTGTTTTCTGACACATTAGTGCCCGTGGCATGCCGAACGTGTGAGCACGCTTCACTTTTTCTATCTCCCAAAACACTTGAAATCAGGATAACTTAAGTCAAACTCAAATGTATAATCATACGCTAACTGCAAAGTCTCTGCCAGTACCACCATGTGCTACACTGACGGATGAAGCTTAGCGAAAGTTCGGTCATGGGCACAGACTTTCTTCTTGCTCACGCCTCCAAAGTCACAAACCCAATTCCTCCTATCTCTGAGCTCCACCAGCTCTTTCTTGCTACGGTCCAATCACAGCCTGACACGCTCGCCTTAAGCCGATCACCTGTGTGCTGTCATACTTTAGAAATGCGCCCTCTCTCCTGTCTGTCAGCTGTCACTTCAGCACCGTGATCACTGCATGACTCAACTCCGCCCCTGCACCGCCTCAACTCCGGATGTCTGGTCGTCTCCCATCAAACCGTCCAACCAGAAGCCTGCGTGCTCCGTTTCTCATCACCACCACCGGTGTCTTGGCTCTGGGGGACTTCTCCTTCATATCTGAAGCACCTTATACATAAGGTCGCTTCCACAGTGTCCTTCTTCCCGTAGCCAAGTCTATTCCTTCTGTGCACGATAAATTTAATTTTTAATTCTAATTTCCTCATTCTCATTTGTTTCTCCTGATTGTAATAGTCATACAGAGCAGATAGTCCCAGCTGAACCACTGCACGGATATATTTAAATGGGAAAGGCTGAGGAGAGAGGCTGAAGGTAAGATAAGAGGACAACATGAGAGGAAATTCATGACCACTTGACCCGTGTCGTACGCAGCAGAGGAAAATCATCAATGGACATTTAATCTCTAAAACGTGTGCGAGAAACAGCATCTCCGCTACAGTATGTGACTGGGAGACGTATTCGAGACGTGTTTTCTCTTCAGAAATGATCCCCTTGGTTTGTTTGTGTTTCTTTTATGATCACTATAAAAGAACTTTTAAAAAACAGATGTGCATGCAGTAATATACTGCACGCACATTTAATGTTTATTACAACATTTTGAGGCCCATAAAAGCCGTTTTCCTGCGACTGTTATCCATTTTGCTTGTACATATCTGTCCTAAAAAATTTTTTTTTAATATTTGTATTTGGTACATTTATATAAAAATCTACACACAATTGTGTTTTATATGATAATTGAATGAACACACGTTTCTAAAATTCCCTTGGAATGGTATTGCAATTTAGCAGTCGGTATTTTTAAAATGTAGCTGCAAAAGTATTCAACCCCATTTACTCACTCAGGCTGAATTGTTTTGCACGCAAAAACATTTCAGGACATTCATTATTCATCCGTCGCCCTCAGATTCTAGATTACTTTGATTTGTATGTGTCTCGCAAGGAAGGCTTAGGCCCGAACCGACTCAGGCTTTCAGGCATTTACGGGTGAGTCAACTGTCAATGATAAGTCAAATATTCTACACTGACTTCACAGAATATCTCACACCGCAGCATACTTCCTAGTTAAGGACTGTAAATGCAAAAATCCAGGCATGTAAAAGATAATATGTTTGACATGTTTCTGGACGGTGGTCGAAGGTTATCTTGTAACAGCTGGTTAAGAAAGTACACACATATGGAAGGATCATTCATAAAATGAACACTTTGCTCCAACATTGATACAATAATAATGTTTTAAAGCCCTGGACTTGTGTCCATCTTGTGTTTATAACCTGATCAATCCGATTTATTTCTGAATTTTGGTCTAGTCAATTTCTTTTTTGTGTTTTAACTGTCTTATTTGTCATTGTATCAATTGATTTGCTTTTGTAAATGAAATGTACAATATACAGTAAATAACTTTAGCTTGTTTATGTTCAACTTATATTATAAGCATAAATTACAGTAATAGTACATGTGAAGCATGACAGATGGTCTGCCCACTAGATCTTTCACTCCACTGGACAAAATACTTTTTGGTATAATTTCATCCAAAAGTCCAAGACATAAATTTATGTTTTAACTGCATCACTTTGAAATCGCAGCATCCCTGTGTTCCCTCTTTCCCTTACTGTTATTGTGAGCACATGGGGAGGTGGGTGGCTGCAGCATTTACGCTTTTCCAGCTCTTTTGGCGATTACAAACGAATTTTACAGTTGATATGATAAATACCAAATGCAGATTGACTTATACGACCTATGATCAAATGGCACCGGCGGCAGCTGGAGGAGAACCACATGTAAATTCATTGCTCAAGTTGTTATGCAACTTTTAATAAATTATAGTCTCAATACAACAAAACATTTTCAGATTTAGTTCACCTTCAAGCAACATATGGTTAATATGTTCAGGCGGTTACTGTCATTGAAGTTTGTGCGGTGTCACAAAGATGGCTCGGTGTCAAGTGTGACACATCTTGTGGACCAGGTTTAAATTTGAACTTTTAACCTGTTTGCATTCAGTTAGTCATTTAAGAGTGAATGGATTCGACTTCTAAAAGGTGGAAGCATCCCAGCTGCTGATGAACTTTGCCTCGTGCCTTGCTCGAGGACACTTACACATAATGGATGAAGACAGGGTGGGGTTGATGATGATGGTGATGATGATGATGGTGATGATGATGGTGATGGTGATGATGGTGATGATGATGGTGATGGTGATGATGGTGATGATGATGATGATGGTGATGATGGTGATGATGATGATGGTGATGATGATGGTGATGATGATGATGATGGTGATGATGATGGTGATGATGATGATGATGGTGATGATAATGATGATGGTGATGGTGATGGTTTTGATGGTGATGATGGTGGTGATGATGATGATGGTGATGATGATGATGATGATGATGAGTGTTTGAAACAGTGTCCCGCCACTAGATCACCCGCCAGCTGCCTGTAGAATAGGATGCCACTCCTATGTTTTTCAAAGCCTCGTGTCCAATGTGACACATGGCCACGAGAAGCCCACCTGCCCGACCACCACCACATGGTCCACGCGTCCGGCGGTTAAACGCCGTTTAATCCTCCATGGCAACGCCGCGGTTGGTCCGACGGGGCGCGGGATTGGTCAGCAGCGGCTGACCGCGCCCGCAACCCACGCGAGCCACCTACCAAACTATCACCCGCAAGTGTCGGGGGGGGATGACGGCTCTGCTGCTGCCGCTGCCGCTGCGCTCGGTGCGGCCGAGGAGAGAGAGAGAGAGAGAGAGAGAGAGAGAGAGAGAGAGAGAGAGAGAGCATCTTTGTCTGCGCGGAGGAGCTCTGGGCTTCTCCCCGCCTCCACTGAGGGACGAGAGGAGACCGTTCTCTCCGAAGGCAGAGGTCGCACCTAGCGCATTCGTCTGAGCTACACGTTTGGGTTGTTTTTGTAGGATTCCTCTTTCCTCCCCTCCTCCTCCTCCTCCTCCTCCTCCCCTCCTCTCTCTGTCTCGTGTGCTTTGCCCCGACTGGAATAAGCAAAAGCTGGTCCATGTGTCGGATGGCTGGATGCTGCACAGGTAAATGACAGCGCGCACCTCCTACACTGAGACGACCTTATGGATGGAGGTAATCATCATTACAGCGCGCTGCAGCAGAAGGCTACGAGAGGAGCCGTGGTGTGTGTGTGTGTGTGTGTGTGTGTGTTTTTCAATGTCAGTGGTGCGGGCTTGTTGTCTCCTCCAATTCGGGGACGTTTGAGCAGCCGCTCGCCACATCACTGACACTTCCTCTGGAGGTGCCTTTTGTGGAGATCTCTCTCGCAGGCAAGGATCGGATTCCGATGCGACCTTTTCCCTTTGTGATCAGTGTTTGCAGTCAGCTGAAGGTGGGTGGAGGAGAGGCGTACGCTGGATGAGGTCGCTTGATTGCTTGCCGGAAGACATGCCCCGTGGTCGGGCTACAGCAGCCACACTGGTGGCGTTGCCTGGGAATAAAAAGGGCTGCGTCCCTGGCAGGGACATGGAGACACACAAGCCATTGTTTGATTTGCCACATGCCTGGTGGGCTATTGGTATTAATAAGGCACATATATATTTATGGAAAAGTGAAGTTGAGGTGGTCTTTGAGTCATGCGGCATCCAGGGCCCTTGTCTCTGAGATGCTCGAGGTAGCATATTCATAATTGAGAGGGATTTCTTGTTCCGTGCCAGAGGATTGGCCAGTTTAAAGATAGGAAGGAGAGAGAGAGAGAGAGACAGACAAGACGGGGGGAAGCAGTAGTTGAGTGGAGAAGCTGCCCCACCATCTGCGACAAAAGGCAGCGACCCCCAGACCAGACTGCTCTATTTATCATCCGTTAAATCAGGGGAAAGTTATGGGCTGGAAATAAAAATGTACCTCGACTGTGCGAGACGATAATGTTTCTGAAAACATGCAGGTCAAAACCCACGCCCCCGTAGGAAGTGGCTGCCTCCGTACAGCAGATTACACGGCAGCAGTTCAGGAGGTGATGTGCTTCAAATTGCATCCATGCATCTTGGGCTCCAAAAAATATAAAATGTTTAAAAAAAAATGAAGACACAAACAACAGTCAGTCTACAGAGCTGCAGACTGCAAGAGGATGGGTGTGAATGATCAGAGAGGATGTTCAGTGTGGAATGTGAATATTACAGGTTTATTTTCTGACTGAGTTCAGTGCCATCGCCTGACCCGGTGAACGACAAGGTCTAGGGGCTCTCAGCCTCACATTCTCCAAAATAATTAGATCCATCTATCACACACACACAAAAAGAGGCGAGCTAGCCAAGATTCCGAGTGGGTCTCGTATTCTCGCTGCTGCCGCTGCTGCCGCTGCTGCCGCTGCTGCAAACCCATTTGCTTTGCAAATCTTACTCCCAACAGTAACACAATACAATTTGTTCCCGCTGTAAGTTGTCCGAGTTGGGGAAACTGCAATCTGTATTCAAACTACAGGTGCACGGGCGCCAACAGCTCAGATTTCCAGTTCACCTAAATTAGGTGCCCACCTCTGCTGGGCTGTTGCATGCCGTGCTTCAGCACCTCACTTTGCGGACAGCACACTCGAGTGTTGAGTCCCAGATCCGTTGCACGTTCCCTCATTAACACTTGCTTTTTGGCTGCTTGGCTCTTAAATCCCCGCTGATCCAGCTGACACACGCATTTAAAGGCTATTGCATTCTTGAGTGAGCCTCTTGGTTCCCTAAACGAGAGCCGCGTTGACAGTATGGAAATCTTGGCCTGCAGTGTTCCGAACACCAACCATGTACTTTTTCCCCATTGCTGGGTATGGCGACTTTTTTTCATGTGCATATAGTGTTGTTGTGGTGATATTTTTAGACAGCATTGCATCGGCAGGGTGTGTCACAGTCTTGGCTTTTTTGTTTTCTTTTTGTTATACTGCATTATATTTCCCCTCAGTCATGCTTCATTTATACGTGCAGCTCGGTGAAACTTCCATGTTTATTTTTGTCTCTTATCAGCTCTATTCTGACACAGGATATGCTGTTGCCAAGATTGTGCTCACCACTCAGTATTATTTGGTGCCTTCAGTGCCATCTTCACCACACTCGTGTTGCTATGATCTGACTCATAAGACATCTGTCTCTACGGCTGCGTCCAATGAGATTTAAGGGTTTCGGAAGCGTTGGCAATGTAAAAAAAGAAAATGGTGTCACTGCTGCTACAACAGGATCTAGCTGAATACTAGGCATATTAGTAATATGACTTAAAAAATAAGATTTTGGCCCCTAATGGAATTATGCTGCAGGCCACATCATGTGACTCCACAATCAGCTTAATATTTGAACTTCTTTAAGTAATTATCTCTTAAAGCTGCACTTTTACATTGACATGGCAGCTGATGAGTATGAAGAGGAGCTAATATTTGGGACGAAGACATCTCACACAAAGGACCAGTAAATAAGGAAAGAGAGATGGATGAGTGGGTGACATGAAGGAGGAGACTGCATGAAACAACGAGTTGACATGTAGTGTGTGTGCACGTGCGTGCGTGCGTGCGTGTCACAGCTCAATAGCTCCAGCATGCGTTCCGTGGAAGTGGAAGGTTACAGATATTGTGTGGCATTGCGAATCGTGTCGCTTCCTCTCTATCATACCACATCAAGGTCATATCCACAGACTGAAAGTGGTGGCCCTGGCCTTTTCCACTCCTGGCTCTGGCAGAGGAATGGGGCCCGCGGACCACTGCTGCTTCTAATCAGGGCTGACGCGTGACTCAGTTGCATGCCAGCTGCACAGCCAAACAAGGATTATGTCCCTGGATGGTGAAGACAAAAAAAAAAAGACAGAAAGAAAGGTCATTGTTGAGATATTTTTCTCGCTACACCTTCGGCGAGTTTGGGTTTATTTATTTGTGTTTCATTTCTAATGAACTTTGCTCAAGTGACAGAGACAAAGTACTACAAGTAATTCGTGAAATCCTGCACACAATATCAGGCATATAGCTGCGAGGCCTTGGAGTCATAGTGTCACGATACGATCTAGGTCATTGTACCACTTGTTTTTTTAAGAGTAGCTAGAAGGTTGTGCAGTAGGAAAAAAAAAACTGTGGCTGTGATATTGGAAAGCTTGATTGATATTGGTATCCAGTCAGTGAACTGCCGGTTATTTTCACCACAGGTGGTTAGCGGGAGAATGGAACGGAAGGTAGTCTATAATTAAAAGTATGAGTCTTCTCAGGACTCGGCAGAGGTTGGTGCATTAGAGTCTGCCACACTGCGTGAGGCAGTAACAGCTGTGATTCATTAAATATGTGCATGACAAAAACGTACCAGATACAAAATTTAGCTTAAGACAATGCAGCCATTTTGAAGAATGAAAGCAGTTTTTTTCTCATTCGCGGATGAAATGCTGTGAGCTGCTTTGCATTATTAAGGAACCATACCGCTCGCCCAAAAGTATCGTTCAGCTCAAGGGTGGCTCAGGAAGTAGAATGAGGCGAAAATGGAGGAAATCAAACCTTATGATATGATATTTTCAGTTACAAAAGTCAATACCTGTCTCACGTAACTTGGGGAGCAGAAACTAACAGTTTTATTATTTTGGTAAAGCAGAAACGAGTGTTTCCTCTCTCCATGTAGAGCCACACAACTTTTATGACTGACGGTTGACATCACAGTCTCCAATAAGCCTCTGGTCTTGATTAGGAGTCTTTTGTAGACCAGTAATACCAAAAGAGAATAAAAAAAAATGAACTAATATAAGTGTTCAAACCCACACAGTTTCTCTTTGCACAGTTCTGTTTACTCTACAAAAATAGCGTACACAATAATGAGCTTTTATAGAGTGTAGATAAAAGCCTCTGAAGGTGATATTTATAATAAGCATTCACCATAAAAGTAAGATACGTGACCCGGTAGCTAAGGAGAGCAGGTTTGTCTTTCGGTTCCAATCAGGTGTCTTTTGCGGATGTGGAGGTGTTGCGTTACATCGCAAATGTACACATTTGAACTCATCGATCTTTGTTGCTGGGTGACTGCATGGGAAAGTTGAGGAAGTTGAAACTGCACTGTTAACCAAAATGTGCCCAGGCAGCATAAGCAGTGCCCTTAGAGGTATAAAAAACAATATCACCCTGTCAGGATATACATAATGCAGTTACAGTGCTCAGAGGAAAGCAACGCAATAAAAGCCAGAATATACACAGAGCTGATATGGAAATTCTAAAGGTGGTAAAAAAAAACATGCTCTAGTTTTGAACCTACTTTTTATACAAGCAGAGCTCGGTGATGTGATAGATTCCGTCTGGAGTTTCTGTCGTCCGACGGTGATGGCATGATATGCTTCGTGTGCCTTTTCCTCATCCCAAAAGCTAAATTACAGTTAAGTGGTCCTAATTGGAGAGCTGAATTGACTATGGAAGAACCAGTCTTTTCCTAAAATACCATCACATTAAGAATTGAAGGTGGTGTTCGATCGACAATACTGTGATATTCGGGTTTGTCAAGTTTCATATTTGTTTTGCCATGCCTGAAGCTAAAAAAAAACCCAAAACGATAGTAATAAATGTCACCAGCCCAACAACAGACGGGATCAATACAGCACTACTCAGGGCAGCTCCACATTCGACTTCCTTCACAGGACAACAGTGTCGCCCCTAAAGAATTACGTGCATGAGGCAATTTATTTAGCTAAAACACCTGTGACATGAGAAGAGGTACTAACTATTCAACTCCAGCTAATACAGCTCATGTACGTCACCTCGGCAGTGGGGAACATTGAGAAGTTGAACGCAATGATGTTGAGAAACAAACATTTGAAACATTTTGATTGGACTTGCATCAGATGTTCCAACCTCTGATGGGACTGCGGAGGTCTTACACTATCTGAGCTGCAGATCGCTCAATGAATCTCTCTCTTTCATTCCAGGCATAACTCTCAATGACACAAGTGTTCATCGTTTGTTTCTTTTTTTTCTTATAACCGCAGGACCCTTGCATGGGAGGCGTGCACGAGTTTCTCACTGAAGGGAGGCTTGTGTGGCGGAAAGTAAGAATGGAGAAGGTTTGCCAGCCATTGTAAATTACATTATAAGAGCTGAGGTGAAAAGAGCAGAGCCCGGCGAGCTTTTCTTCTCTCCTTCCTTGTCGTGTCAGATTGCGGTGGGAGGCAGAATTATGTGAATGCAATTGATCAGTGAGTGGCACATCAGGCTGCGCGTGAATCAGGAGATTTTTTAGCACCTGGCCGGCTGTCCATCCATCACGCTGAACTCTGCCGTGCCTGGACCGGGCCTGTCACACTTAGATGGCCAACTGACTGCTGCCCTGTGGGACGGTGTGGTAAACACCGGGACAGTCGTTTATTTCAATTCACTCTGTGTCTGCAGGCGTCCCTCATGGGGAACAGAGCCATGTTAATTTGCTATAGCATGCATCGGAAATCTTGTCTAATGCTGCATCGCTAAATCAATCTTATCCTTGCCCGAGGCGGTTTCATCTATAAAGGCGTTTGTCTCCAATGTCCTACCTGTGTGAGGAGGCTCCATGCTGTATCAGTGTCAGCACTCATTGGGTCTTAGTGGAGCTTTCTGCTCCCGTCCAAGAGGCTGTTACCCAAGATTAACCCGGGCTTTTCTGTTGCAAAGCTGCCGAAGAGCAGATGTGTGTGTGTGTGTGTGTTTGCGTGCGTGTGAAAAGAATCCGAGAGTAGGACGCTTGCTTGCTCCCGCGCTCCTTTTGTCCGTTGGCATCCTCCTCTGGATGAGATGTGACAGGACTGGGTGATGGATGTCATGGCATAATCATGGATGTCGTGGCATAGCTGCTTATTAAGTGAGATTTCAAGGGCAAACATTAACAGTATAATGTTTAAATGGTTGAGCTCCGCGGACGGAATGACGGCTCCTGGTGATGTCACTGAAGCACAAGAGGGACTGGTTGTCTTTACTTTTCTGTGCATATATTTGCATTTATGAGGAGTTAATTTATAGAACACACCACGTTGCGTTGATTTCTACCAGAAGTTTGAAATCTCTACGGCAAATCAAGTTTTCCTTTAGATTCAAGAGGCAGGGAATTGTCATTTATCGTAAAAAGCACATGGTTTGCTTTCATTATTGTTTATGTTCAGGGTATTTGCATATTCAGAGTGAACAGGCAGTCTGAAAGATGTGCACATTTCTGAAGTTTCACAGTAACAGAAGGACTCCACTGATCGTTGATATCTGTACAGTAAATGTTAAGTCCCTGACAGTCATTGCATTTGGTTCTTTGTATGTTTTGACAGTTTGAAGAAAAAAAAACCTACATCTTACAGGGCTGTTTGAGTGTGTGTGTGTGTGTGTGTGTGTGTGTGGTTGCTTGGGTTTTTCTCTTAGAAGTTCCAGGGATTTCCCAGCAGTGAGCTACCACACACGCTGGCATGAGCTGACTGACTGTCAAGATTTAGATTTGATTTTTGTGAACTTTGCTGTTTTGTTTGTGCATCGCAACCTATTCTCAGCATACTAGTAGTAATAAGAAACAAAATCTTTAAACAAGGAAGTCATGACTCATGTCAATTGACGTATCCCTACCTCTGTGACTAAAATTTGACTAACACTAATACACATTTTTCGTCAGAATGCTAAATTGTTAGGTTTCAGAGTAATGACTGTTCTCCAACAACAGAATATGGAGAATACGTTTTGCAAAATTTGCAACAGGAATTAGAGTGAACATGAACAGGTTTGCTGAATGTCAGGTTCCAGGTTCCAGGACAAATGGAGGGTTCAAACGATCAATAATGCAAACAAAGGGAATCCAGCAGACTGAGGCGGACTGTTAGCAGGTGGAGACTGGTCAAGGCAGCCGTAACTTGAGAGCTTAAAACAATCTGACAGCATCTTTGTGGCAACTTATATACTGATTTAAACATGTTAAGCTGATTAGCCAATCAGGTGCACAGGAGAACCGGCGGGAGAACAAGAACCAGAGCTACACGCCCTGTCAGCCCCACACACAAAAGGACCAGATCCTCTGGTCTGGTCCACGGTCGATTTCCTATTCGCTGTCACCAGCGTATTCCGCCCCTAACGCTGTCGTCTGGGAACTGAGCTGCAGTTGCCCTAGGTAAGAGAAAGTTTGTCAGGAGCGCGCAATAATTCCTGGGATAGGTTGGGCTGCGAAGGATCCACCCGTTGATCCTCCGCTGCTCAGGGAATGGAAGGACGCAGGTGTCGGGCCGCCTTTGAGGGAGCCTCCGAAATGGGACAGCCGCGTCGCGCCTCTGTGACGAAACAGGTCTTCAGATGTAGCCTCTCTTTGACACGTAAGCACGGAGTGGTATTACTCTGTATCATCAGAATATCAAACGCATTCATGAGGCCAAAACATTTTTTTTTCCCCCACTCTTTCCTACTTTGGCCCACAGAAATTGACGTCGTCTGACGAAAGTGCGCTCCACACCACCCTCTGCTCGTCCACAAACATCCCTCCAGTCATTATGTGTGGAAACCGGGGTAGAGTGGGTGGCAAGCGGAGAGTGTCTTTTCAGTCAGTGTTTTCAAAAAATATAGGCATTTAGTTGTGTTCAGTGGCGTTCTTGTCGTAGTGAGTGAATACATCAGATGTTGACGGTCGATATGCCACGGCCACGTTCTGTGTAATGATGTCGGCCACCACAACCCGGCCTCCACCTCTGAGCGCGGTGCTCCGGTCCTGCTGGATCGGACAGACATGATGATTATAGCAGGATCATTTTGCAGCGTGTGAACCCATGAGCTGGGTGATTCCTGCTGTCTCTGCTTGTTAATTATACCTTTTGCTGTGGGAGCCAAACCAAATTGAATCTCCATAAGGAGAGCATTTGTAATGCTATTACAGATATAGCTATGTAGCAAGCAGCTATGCATGCATTGTATCCTTTCTCACGCCTACAGTACATTTACATTTACTTAATGAGGGCACTGTGCTCAGTAGCATGTTAATGCTTGTAGCTAGTGTTGTGTAGCTTGCGATCTAATTACCTGGCTTGCTGGTTTGTGAAAATGTCAGCTGTTACAGCACCCTGTGCCACTGAGAGAATAGATACTCATGTTCTTTTTACATGCACACACTCTATGGCCTCTATACTGTTTCAGCAAGTAGACAGAGACTTTAAATTGGTGTTTCAGGCCGAGTGTGGTTCAAGCCACAGCCCCATATCTGCTCATATTTGTCACACTTAAGTGTACAGGTGCAGTGAGAAGAGATGCTTTGAGAGCCTGTATCTGTTAGACCTTTCCCAGCAAGACAAATTGGCAGTTTTTGAAGAAAAGCAACAACCACCACACACCATTAGTGGCATCATAAGAAATCATTTTTTAACATGATTATTATTGCCGTGTGCAATCGTGAATAATTTACATTTAAAATCCATATTTTTTAAACAGCTTCTTCCGTGCGACTGATATACTGTAAACAACAACGTGTGAAGACAGCACAAGTATGAACATTTCATTTTTAGCACCACAGATATAGGCTTGTACATCGTTTAAGCAACTTGTAAATCATCAGGATCAATGTTTGATGGAGAGATATGAGTTAACGGTCAAGGAGAGGATCAAGTGGATGATGAGGGCGAGGATAATGACGTTGATGATGAAGACTTGGTATACGCCTGATGGCGAAGGTCATGATTCTGCTGATGTTGGTGAGGATGATGATTATATCTCTTAAGCTTGCAGCTAAAGCAAAGAGCCTTCCACGGATGCAGAAAATCTGTGAAAAGAATATGCAGAGATAATCACAACTAAAGCAAATGTTTATAGCCGGGTGTGCTGTTCCAGTATTATACATTCATGTTTGTTGTGTGTATATATAAATATATATATAAATATATTTATATATACACGTTACTAACAATGCAAACACAGACAGACATATTAATCAAACTGGTAGTTATACAGTAAAATACAAATGCTAGTACCAATAGACATGACAGTAGTAATGAAACAAACGCACAACCAGCCAGAGTTTACACATGATAACTTCATCTGTTTACTCCCTCAATTTGGACATTAAAGCACACAGGAAAGGACGAAGAAGACACATGCCAGATTAGCGAAGGGAAGGCACTGGCTCCCATCAGGTTCTTGCTCGGGTGCGAACATGCATTCACCTTAAATGGAAGAAGTCCATCTAATCAATCGTGGACTTATGGCTTATGATATTTTGGAAAATAAGATGGAAACAGTTACAACTGCTCTTTCCAAAGCTAACAAAATTCACTGACCAGCACCTCCAAACCACCCTGACATTTTGTTGAAGTGTACAGTGATAACAACAAGCCACCATTTTCCAGGGGGTTATGTGCCTGACTGTTGCTTGTTCTCAAGTTGCCTGGCAACCACTGAAGACTGCAAGTCCTGACAAAGAATTTGTCAATGCCCCCCCTGTTTCCAGTCTTTATCATAACTCAAGTTATTCAGCAACAGGTTATGCTTCATATATACCATACAGGAGGGAGAGTGGTGTCAGCCTCCTCATCTTAATCACAGCAAGAAAACAATCTGTGACTTTTCGTCCCCTTTTTTTGGTCCAAAGATAAGAACCAGAGCCGTCCGCCAATAAGATATCCACTGAAATGAAAAACAGTTTAGGGGTTGGCTTGCTCTGTTTATAGGAGCGCTGTACTGTATATGTGCACGAATCGGTGAATGTGACTTGGGTGGTCGATAGGAATAGATAAGTGCTATATAAATACACTCCATCTACCATTGCTTCAGTCCAACCGCCAAAATGAATACATTGTTGTTGTGTTCAAAGAAAAATCATCATTCAATAGTACCAGTCTGGGGGGAAAGGGTAATTTGATGGTAAATAAATGATAGATGGATGGATTTATTTTCTACAAAAACTCATGCTGTAATACTGACATCGCTGAAGAGTAAGACACACAAAAGTAGACTCCATCATCCCTGATGGAACAACAATTCAGCGAGTTCCCTCACCCTAAAAAAATACTAAATGTCAACTGTGAGTAATTAAAGTTTCAGGTCTCACTTTTGCCACTATAGTTGTGCATTCCAGTCATGAAAAATTGAGTTCTTCCAAGGAAGTTGCCACCAAAAAAAGGAACGAGGAAAAAGAAGAAGGAAAGAAATGTAAGATTCATTGGGGGGGGGAGAAGAGAGAGTGTTGTTTGCAGCGTGACATACATTTGGAGTCAAGACACTGACATGCACTGTAGAAAATACAGATCTTACTACAAGCACTGAGAGCCTGGAACCACAGTGCAGATGCCCATAGGAAGCATGAAACAACATCAGTATGTTCCAATTATGACATCTCCCAAATAATCATGCCTCCCTGCACGACAGGGGGAGGGGGTAGTGTTTAGGGAGTGAAAAACAGCATACAACAGAAGCTAAGAGACAAAAGCCAAGGTGACACGTGTGAAAAGAAAAAAGCATCACCTCTGTGTTTCATGTGTGAACTGCTGGGAGGAAAAATATCACCAGGGCTCCTAACTCAATTTAAAAACTGCCGCTTTCGAGCTTCACTTCAGCGTGCAACCTTCAAATACACGTATAAATAAGCTAATTAGATGTCCTGTTGATCGATGAGAGAAATTGATACCAATCATTTTCCAGACTAAAAGGTTTTCATTTGACATTTTAACAGATTCAAAAACACAAAATGTCTCCGTCCAAAAGAGCATTCACCTTATCAGATAGCCTCACACCTGAAAAAAGCATATACTGTATGAGGACCATTCACATACACTGGGCATGTATGTGCCACTCTTAGTTTCTTAGTTGCAGTAAATGTTATGAACAAGAAACAGCAACGGGGGAAAGTAAGATGAGGGATTTCTTTTCTTGGACCAACGGCGAGGTGGAACTGTCAGTAAAAGTGTTGGCAACGCTTCTAATTTGTTATCCATGGTTGTTGAGCTGTGACTTACGACACCCAGTCATGAAGCAAATGTGGGTGTCTGCATCACTGTCTTCCAAAACTCTCAGATTCATGGCCATTCCATACTCAGATGTAACACTCTAGAGTTTTCAATCTAAAATGCGGCATCCAGCAGCGTTTCCAGAAGCCTCCATTTTAGTGGCTTGAAAGCTCCGGAGTGGTGTGGATGCCGGGCGTAAATGAAGCAAATGCAAAAAGCTCTTAGCAATAAAGACTGGAAGCAAGGGAAAACAGTTGGCCTTGCACTGTCCACTACCATGGACAATGAAAATAACCTGTAGGGTCCTCTGATTCAGGAGGGTGAGAGGGGTAAAGACAATGGAAAAAAATGCCTTTGAATGTAAACCATGAATCCCAATTAGACAAAAAGTGATAGATGGAAGTCCTTTACATGACAAATGTCATGCGGTAGATACTGTTGTCTAACAATACCGCAAATTACTGTCATCTCACATTACTTTCCATTCAATGCAGTGTCATCATGCTCTTATTCACCCTTAAAGTAAACACTTTCTAAAATGTTGAGGATTCAAGCTGTGCTTCAAAGAAATTGCCAAATGATTATACAAATATTTTCAGACGCCTGATGTTTACTGTAAAAAGGTGTGGACTTCTCTAGAGACCTCCTTGAGCTTAAATGTGGGCCAACAAACAGCATCCTTGTCAAATTACCTGGCCTAAATTAAAGGGGCGGCTGCACGGTGATGTAGTGGTTAGCACCTTCGCCTCACAGCAAGAAAGTTCTGGGTTCGAATCCCGGTTCAACCAGGGCCTTTCTGTGTGGAGTTTGCATGTTCTCCCCGTGTATGCGTGGGTTCTCTCCGGGTTCTCCGGCTTCCTCCCACAGTCCAAAGACATGCAGAATGGGGTTAGGTTCATTGGAGACTCTAAATTGACCGTAGGTGTGAATGTGAGAGTGAATGGTTGTCCGTCTCTGTATGTGGCCCTGTGATAGGCTGGCGACCTGTCCAGGGTGTACCCCGCCTCTCGCCCAAAGTTAGCTGGGATTGGCTCCAGCGACCCCCCGCGACCCTTAAATGGATAAAGCGGTAGACGATGAATGAATGAATGAAATAAAAGGGGCTGTAATTATTATTTTTAATATATAGCTTTATTTCAGCCTCATTAGCAGCATGGCTCTGTAGTGGTGTCAATCTGCCTGTTGTTGGTTGTAAGCATTGGTCTTACTGGTTTTGGATTATTGCTGCTTTTTTTTTTTTTTTTTGCGGCTTTAGAAGTTGCGTTGTGACATTTGTTATCCTATCTGCTCTTTGGGATTTATATAATATGTGAAAACCCTGACGTAAGTGACTTTACCTTTGCCCTGTTAGCAACTCCAACCTGAACTATATAGGTTGTTTGTTCCCACCTTCTGATGTGACACATGGGAACATCTCCTGAAATAGCACCCCTATGGCGGCATCAGTACTGGATCTTCATCGTGGATTGTCCTATCGGCGGCAAACATGACCTACACTTTCGTCATTACCATGATGAGCATGCAGTTAAGCTTGGGGAATGGTGTTGGTTTAGGTTTCCTTGAAAAAAAAAAGCTTATTTGTTTCAAATGGGAAGCAAACGGTGGTCTCCAATGTCAAATGTATGTGTTTTATGGACCCATCCCTCCACCCAACTTCCTCCTTCTAGTGCGGGCCCGTCCTAAATCCTAGGAGTCCACTAGGGGTTGCCCAGCAAAAAACATGACTATGGGTCTTAAGTGCTACAAGAATTAAACTTAAAACCCAGAAATAAGTTCTCATTTTTGCATTTTTACTCCAAGCTCTCTTGTCTCAAAGATTGTTTGTGTCTTCAAACAGGTGACTGCTCACAACTGATAATAAATGGACATTTAACGTCATCACACAGAAAACTAAAAAAAGCCTTAACACCTTTTTCACCTTTGCATCCTTTTTGTGTTAAAACTCCAAACATTTACTCACTTTCAAGGAGGAAAGACTTTATAAAAGAGGTCAGCTTCCCAAATCAAATAGGTCGGAAGACATGAAGTCATGCAACCTTGGTGTTGTTCATTTATTGCCCAACATTAGCTGTTTACATCTGCTGATTGTATTCAGGCTTTAAAATTCATAAAGGCGGTTTTAGTTAGGTGGAAGTTAGTTTGATGCTATATCTTTCAGGTTAGTCTACAAAATGTGTCATCCCTGCAGCACTCGGTCAGCTGTTTGCTCAGATGACCCATGGGCTAATTATTTTACAGGACAGTCTCAATTCCCTACAGCTTCATGACTTCTCAATCTTTAGACCTACTTTCAATGCAAATCTGTTAAATCTTTAGTATCAAACAAGGACAGTAGTTCAACAGAATTATCTGCAGAGTAACTTGCAATCGATGTTGTGTCCTCCAAATTCAGTTGAAAGTTTTCTGTTTGAAGAAATCATCAGATTGAGACAGCCTAGTGGATCTATTATGATGTATTCAGCCATGAAAAATCTGCCTCCGAAAGAGATTTGACACAGCTTGGAATATTGTATCAGACAGATCAGTCAAATGAATAAAATTTGCATTGTGTGACTGAGATTACTGGATTTAATTAACACAAAACAAACCACAGCTTCTTGCACGTGTGCAAAAAACCCCTGCATTATAACACATTAGACACGATAACGCATTATAATTTTTGAAGAGATTTACATGGTGTGATGCCTCAGTGGATTGCAGTTCACAGCATTTAATGTTCTACGTTTATATTGCATAACTCTGCCATATTGTAACCCATTGAAAGTGAAAAACATTAATATTTTCATGGAGCTAGAGAGCTCAGATATTTACCCAGCCCAATGATCATGACATAACTTCAGCTCTAACTCGGGTACCTTTGCATTCCTCGTAAAATCTTTTTGGGTTAAAAGGAAGTTGAATGTCTTTAATTCCAGCATTAAGTTCAAGAAAAACTCCTCTTTCAGACTGGTACAAATTCACAGAGGCGTCGCTTGCATGGCAAATTTATTCCAACTCTAAACCCAGCGACAGCAGCTCACCGAGGCAGCTTTTATAGGCGTCCAGCAAACAGTGTAAGGCGCTTCAGCTGGGCCAGACTGAGGTAGCAGCTTGTTCGAGTGATCCCACACAGCTGAGCAGCCGTCTGTGTCTGCTTTGTCCTGGATGCTGCAGGGTGGAGGGCGGGTGCTGTCCTTGTAACTGCGCCGTAGGTCCCCAGGCAGTATCAGTGCCTGAGTGACAACCCCCTGCCGCCATTCGCTCGCTCATATTTGCATGCATATTCTATTTATGTGATATATTTTCAATGCAGCAGAATCCATGCTTAAAACTTTTTTTTGTCAACTGACCAGAATCTCTCATACGGTTTATGTTATGTGGATTTATTAGTGTTCGCAATGCTTTCAGCTTGCATTTTCTTTGTGCATATTGACTTTATGTTATTCAGTATCCTTATAAGATTTACTGTAGATAACGTTTAATAATTGCTGTAATCATCAGTACATCGGGTAATTATTTTCTAGATTGGCCATTGTGTGTATAAAATGTGAAAACAGTTGACTTACTTTTGACTCAACTCAGCTACTCTATGTGATCTTATTCACTAATAAACGGATGATAAATTCATATGCACACTCCTGCTGGATGTGTGACACGGTGTGATGACTGAATACGGTGTTGTGGGAGGAACAATAAGGTGGAGGAGATGGGAAGGTATATTGGCCAGATCCCCTGAGGCAAATACACTGTGACCTGCAGTGAGATACTTAATGATTCAGACCACATTCATGGCCTCAAGCTGCTTCCCACTGATTTTATCTCTCTACAGTAGTTAGCTTGGGTTTTTATTACTTACTGTAAATTGTATATCCATAAGATATACATGTACAATCAAGCATACTATTTAAAAAAAAATACTTTGTCACTTTTAAAAGTGGTTTGAAAGATTATTACCATTCCCTTGCAAAGTCTAAACTATGCAAATCTTTAATAAAACTGTAAGACTGACACTTTTCCTTTTGGAAGAAGAAATGCTGACATGCAGGAGACTTAAGATTTGGTGGAGCATTGAAAATCTCCTGGTCACTCTCTTTGTCTGCTATGCATCAGTACTTCTTGCTGTGCTGACCCAGACTGTCTCCTGTTGTCCCCCTGGAAGAGAACAACCTTAAAAATGAAAAAAATCATTACAGAGTTCCTCCGCTATGTTCATAAAACAAACATCAGGTCTGTTTTTTTGAATGATTCATAACCAACAACCATAGATTTGTACTCAATGTTTGTCCGCTAAGGACAATGGATAATCTACTTTTTTTCAACTGTACTTCGGTGGGAGGATGACATTTTGTATCCAACAGCCGATCTGTCTATTCCTTGTTGTCAGCGAACTGTGAATTGTACTTGTCCCTATAATTTGTCCTCTGTTAAAAGCTTGTATGTTAAACTGCAATATAGTGTTTAAGTCATTCGAAGAAACCATGTCCCAGTTACTCCGTTATTACTAAAAAGCAATTAGAGAGATACATACATGATTAGTAACAGAACAAGAACAAAAATGTTTGTCTTTCATCAGCTCCACCATTATGGAGGGCCTGTGCTAAAAAAAAGTGTTACTGCAGCAAAAAGTGCAATTAGCAGGAATTTGATTTGTTCCAAGGCAGCAGCTATTGTGTGTGGCATCTTTAATCTCTAATCCACAGCTTCCACAAAAGAAAATGAACTATTGTATATGGGCCAAGCCCGTCTTTGTTCCCTATCAGGCCAAATTAGCATGTATCATTAATGCCGTCATTATTTCCGTCTAGTAACAACTGTTGCAGCTCTTCTCCTGTTTGACGTGAAATGCTTTGGTGATTCAGCAGACAAACATCACAGACAGACAACTGTCTGTGATGTTTCATTCAGAAGATACTTGTGACCTGTATCTTAATTTAAATCATTCAAAGGGCTGTGGACTTCAGAAGCAAAAGAACAGACAGAATGATATGACAGCAACTGTTTTTCTTTTGTCCCACTAAACTAAAAAGACATTCAACAACATTTTCTCCTGCACTAGGCAATATGGAATCAAATGATTCTCTTTAAATGTTATTCTTTTATTGCCTATTTGCTTTTAACTCTGTTTTTAAGGACTGAGTGAAAACTGCAGTTTTTACCTGTTGGAGAGATCAGACAAACATTTTATTTAGTCTTATCTTTGAAGAAGAATTAGAAATATCATTTCATGTCTGCAGATGAAAAAAAAATTTTAATGAAAGGTTTAAATGAGTACAACCCTACTAAAATGAAATTTGCAATATTGTTTTCCAAAAGTCTTGGTATAAAATTGACTAATCTGTGTCTTAATAATGCTGAAGACAGCAAATTAAACGCCAGAGTATTCCAATGTTCAGTTCCCCTGATAGCAGAGTATAAGTGAATCAAGCCTTTGTATGAGTTCAAAGATCAGACAAATACAACAATGAAAAATCCAACAGGAAAAGGAAATGAACCAGTGTTTATTCTTCCGTTGTCTGGAAAGAAACGGAAGAAAAATAATATTTACGTAATTTACCTAATCTCTGTTTGATGCATTTCAATTCAGCTCAGTCTGAGAGTCGCTGCAGCGCTTTGCTTCATTTAGAGTTGAGTTTCTCCCCACTCTGAAGACACAGGTTGACAACTCGCTCTGTCAAGTGGAGACGCCGACTCCCAACGTCTGAGAGGCAGGAGGACAAAATATCGGTGCTTGTTCAACAGTGGTTGGCGACAGTAGATGCTGGCAGTTGCTAGTCATGGCCGGAGCACTAGCAGCTCTCGTGATGTCACTGCATGTCGAACCTTCCGCCATTTTTTTTACTACACATAAAAAATCCACGTTGCTTGCTGTGCCTGCGTGTTCGAGACTTGCTAACCTTGTTTGATGCGGGACAGTGTCAACCAAATCCCCATGGTAATCACGGTAAATAAAGACTCTCTTCCTGCCTTTGTGTTTCCTGCTCCTGCGCCTGTTTGCCAGTTTGTCTTCATCTCCGGTGTCAAGCAAATCCAGCAATTCCAGAAGGTTTTTTTTCCCTTGCTTTTGTCTGCTTTGGCTAATGTTTGCCTATCAAACCAACTTCGTAGTTAAATCCATAATTTTTTAAAAACTGAACTGTTCTTTTGAGACGTGCTTTCGACTCCTCTTTCCTTCGTTTTGATAAAATTCAACTAATTTACCTCAGAGTTGGTATGATAATATATAAACGTAGGCGGACGTTTAAATCATTCACAGCAACAACTGAGCTGCTCTGCGTCAATAGAAGGCTTATTATGAAATCTCAGTTCTCTTGTGGGGAAAGCTGACAGAATTCTCTCAGAAACACCAACTTGAGAATTACTCAGGAGTCGTGTCTCACCATATCAAAGAATAGAGGTTATTTCTGTAACTTTCTGCTTTTCTTGGAATTGCTTTGGCACAGCCAAAGGGAATCTCAGGCAAACTCAAATGGGCTGCCAAAATGCTCTGGATAATTCATTAGATATTTCCACCTTACCTTGGGAAGTAATATCCCTAAACATGCCCCGTTTTGCTTCTCGCATCACTCTCACTATAAAGCCAACGGCTGAGGGAAGGTAAAAGATTATAGAGGTGTGGTGAGAAGTCGTTACTTGTAGCACAACTGTTACTCAATGCACAGACCCATGACGGACCCATACCTCTAGTAGATTGGCCGTGCATATTGAGTGTCGATTTCCTCACATTTGCTCCTATAGGTCTTATTGGAATTGCTTTAATAGTTGTGCAGGCTCCATTTAGAGAATGACGGGGTGTTCAACCTCCACCGGTCCTCTAATTGGAAAACTGATGAGTGAAAAGAATGGAGCTAACCAGCTGGGGAACAATAGCCATGTGGTACATTGGGGACAAATTCAGCATTCTTCTGCACTGTAACCCCCCGAACCAGCTCAGGTAAAATGTATAAAAGAATGACAACAGCTCAAAGAGTCACTGGTGTGTGCAGTCGAGGCATACAGACTTGAAAAGCATATTGTAACATGTCTTTTCAACAAGAAATGAAACACACCCAGGTGTATTCAACATTGACAACATAAGAAACTGCCACATGGAAACATTTGTACTGTAAATCTGTTAAACCGGGATCTGACAAAAGGGATTGTCTCACCCAAAGCAGAGCAAAGTGCACACAGTACAATTGCAGTTTCGGATTTGTTATCCATTATTGTGGCAGGTGTTTGTCATTTTGTTCACGGCAAACCTCCTGATGTACTCCTCCACCTGTTAATTCAACTGATTTTTCAGAGAAATACTTTCAGATGACCACCATGTTCACTGAAACGTTAGTGTCACAGAACTATCCCTGTTGTACGACGTCGGCCGTGGATTTATACATTCCCTGCAACGTTGAGTTTGTGTAATATCTGCACACGCACAGTTTTTGTTGAAAACTTGGCCATCGGCCAGTGCCTCTTTCCCTCTTCAGTGGAGCATTTTGACCTTTAGTAGCTGCAGCTTCTTGCCGAGTCTGTCTTCACTTTTCTTGTATTACGATATATATATATATATATTATAAACATAATGGTGTGAAAATTGGAAATGGCAATATCAGACTGGCATCACAAAGCCCCAAGGGGAAATAGACCTTTGTATGTTTCACCTGCCCTAAGTGTGTCAGCATCATAATAAACCCTAAGATGTTTGGAGGTGGTTGTGAAACCGATGTGAGCAAAGGGAGTTGGTAATCACTGCAGTATACACGGAGAATGTCAACGATACTGATGGACCAGCAGCACACTTCCATTAGGCAGCATAGCCCATGGTCGCATGATATTGTCCCCGTTTAAAAAAAGAAATAAACATTATTCATGTATCATTTTAACAAATCTGCTGCTACAGTATATGGATGTTGCAGAAAGCAGGTTACGTGATTGGCTGATGTTGTGTATTACCAAATTAGCCCCAATTTGGCATGTGGGTATTAAAAACATGAATGTTTGTATACAATATTTCACAGGTTGAAATGGGCGCTGGCTTCTACTAGTTAACTGTAACAGGCTCTAAGAAGCATTTCACACCCAACGTCTGGCTCTGGCAAATTGCAATTCATCCTGTGAGGAGGGTGTCAGATTTTATGACCTTCCAGGATACACCTATACGGATTTTCTCCCAGCCTGGAGCTTTTTGATACTTTGGGGAGGAACTGTGATGAGAACTGTGAATTTGATGTGAGGCACTCTTTCATGCAATGTCTACCTTCAGCGAATAAACTCAACTGTGGCAGTCCCTCATCAGCGAGGAGACCCAATGCAGGCTTTAGAGACTCCAACACATATTCTATCTCTCTCTGTCAGAAATGAAATTGGGCTGCACTTGCATGAAATGCCTTCGCCTTTGGTCGAGAAATGTCTGCGAATGCAAAAAGGACCCTTTTACATAACAAAGATTATTTCCTGCTTTCAGAGAAATTATCTCTTTCTATGGTTTATGACAAACCGGAGATCTTTAACCAGACACATTCTTTATAGTATTCAGTAATATATTGCAGACAAATTGAAAAGAGTCTGAATGGATCAACACTGAGAGACGTTAACTGCTACAGGAGCTGTATTCCTTTCTCTTTCTGAGGAGACAGGGTGACTTTGGTACATTTTTTGAATTTTAAGAGAAGAAAGCTCAACATTCACTGTATAACCCCGCTACATCAAACATATTGTGAGTTTGATCAGATGTGTGATGTTTGATATGCAGTATATACAGTAGGCATCCTTGAAATCTACAGTGCTGTACCACTCTATTATGTAAATTAGGTGCAATTGAATGTAGTCGCTGATTTTTGTTTTGATCACTTAATTGGATCACACAAATGTATTACTCTCTTATGTGGTTTTAATGGCTTTTGGACAGCAGTGAGTTCTTTGGCACAGAGGCACAGAGGCACAATCTACAACCATGCTGTGGTTATGCAGACAATACTTCTCTGTAGGATAGTTTCAATATGGGCTTTGCTCTCTGTAGGGAAATGGTTTCGAATAATGAAAAGATGAATAAACTCTCCTCTCCTTTGTATATTGTTTAAGTACAAATTGTGTCATCTAGATAGAATATGTGCACTTTCCCCAGACGAAATGCCACGCGATGATTGGACAACAGTTGTTGCTTTTGGACTGGTATGAGTCAGGGGAAGCTCCCAGTTCAGCTGGTTAACATTTTCTGTCCTTCGGCCTGGGAGGCACATACCCCTCTTTTGTTACCACAAAGTATTGACTTATTTTCTTTATTTGTTTGTTGGTTTCTAAGATAGACCCCTTCCTTCCCTTCCCTCCCAGCCTCTGGCCTGCACGTGTTGTTTAGCTGTAGCGTCTTAGCTCGAGTCTAGGGAGTGCAGAGGGCTTAAGGGGCTCAACATCACTGAAGTTAGTGAGGCCATGCATTGCAGCAAAACATCTGTGGGGGTGCTTATGAAACAGATTTTCCCCCCAACAGCTACTTGGAAATCAGCAGCAGATTGAGATGCATCTTGGCCTTGGCATTGTGGTGATGGCCTGTTGTTGGAATCTCTGTAGCCATATATAACCAGCAGTAAACAACCAGTTGTTGGAAATGACCTATAAAAATATAACCCACTCATGAATGCTGATTACTGAATTCGTCATAGCAATTAAACTTCTCTGTAACTCTCATCTTCCATGTTTACCACCCTGCTATTGAATTGCTGTGTTGTTTTGTATTTGATTTATTTGCCAAGTATTTCACTGTCAATCATTTACCCTTGTCGAACAATATATTCTTATGAATCTCTCCAGCTGTTCATTAAATGTTCTTCTTTTGTGTCTTAGGATGTTGAGAGGCTGAGGAGTGTTGGCGGCTGCACTTGGGCTGCATGCCTTGCTAACGCATGGAGAACTGACAGGAACAGCACTGGATGGAGGCCAAGACACTGGATGGCGAAGACGAGGAAAGCACACAGTATTGTGGATCACTTGTGTTGTCTGTTCTCTTTCCTAGCTGGTCCAAAGTAGATGCAAAGTGTTCTGCAATGTGCCTCATTTGTTCACTCCGTCACGTGTCACGCACGGAGAGATGGCAGAAAGAATCAGGATAGTCATTCAAGGCTAAAGAAACACTTTTGCTGCATATGGGATTTGCAGTAGTATCCCCGCAATTTTTAAGGTGATAACAAAAGGAAGCATAAACACTAGAAAACATTTTCGTCCTCACCGCAGTGTTGGATACGTATGGATTAGAGATCACAAGGGAGCCGGTAGTTATAGACAGTATTCATCATGGGCTGGTGTGAGGGCAAGGCTTCTAGGTTACTGTTGTTAGCTGGGTTGGTGCTAACAGGAATAGCATTGGAATATGAGGGGGTTCCTGGTCAGTGGACACGGTACGGCCAGTGGGATGCCAAGACAACAGGTGAGCTCAGCTTTATTCTGAAAAGCAACAGCAGCACAGCCCTGGTGCTCTATCTGGATGATGGAGGGAACTGCGACTTCCTGGAGCTCCTCATTGCAGACGGGAGGGTCCAGATGCGCTTCACCATCCATTGTGCCGAACCAGCCTCCCTGCACACGGAGACACGTATCAACGACCAGCGGTGGCACAGAATCCTCCTCGCTCGTAATTTCAGAGAGACCAGGCTAGTGGTGGACAACGAGGAGAAAGTGGCTGAGGTGAAGTCCAAGAGAAAAGAGATGGTAGTGGCCAGTGACCTCTACGTGGGGGGGATCCCACCTGACGTGCGTCTGTCTGCCCTGACGTCAAGCACGGTGAAATATGAGCCGCCGTTCCAGGGCCTTATAACCAATTTGAAACTTGGAGAGGCACTACCGCTGTTGTTGGATGGTCAAGCTGTTCAAAGTGATTTGGAGTACATATGTGCCGCACACTCTCCCTGCAGCAACCAAGGCCTGTGCTCCGTCAGCCAAGGGGAGGTGCTCTGTGATTGTCTCAATACCAGCTACAGGGGGAGGTACTGCCATGAAGGTGAGAAAAATACCGTCCCTTGAAATGTAATTTTAGCATTTTATGTTTGTTTTTTGTTTTTTTACATCAGTTTCTAACGTCAGCCTTTACAAGCAAACATTTGGCCCAGACCACTTACAGGCTGCTCGGTTGTGTGTGTCCAGCTCTCAGCAAATGATCTTCACAAGTCACAGAGGATAACCGATTCATAAAGTGACGGCTGTTTGTATGTTTTTCATTTTCTTGTTTTGGAAAGTCAACAACACAAAAAAGGCTTGAACTTGGCATTTGGATGTGAGCTAAAAGTCTTATCGCCGGCAAGCCAAACCAATCAGCGAGCTCATGTTTATTTGCTCTCGTTCAGACCGATTTCCATCCGTCCTGCAATAATAATAACCATTTATCTAAAATGAGGTGGGTGCAGAAAACATACTGTCCCGTGTGTTATGCTGGTTGGTTGTAGGTTTGTTCTTGTCTTGGAAATTGAAAATAAACTAAGGTGATGCATACAGTAAATGTTAGTAAGGTCTTCTTCCTCAAGGTCAGGGGTCATAGGTGGGGACCTTACCGGCTAAAAAGGCAAAGCAGAATCCTGGAAGGGGTTCCATCATTTTAACAGTGGACTCACAACCTGCAAGCCAATAGTACATTTTTTTTGCTTTCATTATAACCACTTTCACCATTTTATTAGCCACTATACCTTTTTTAATGACAACCTGCATTTTTTGTAAATATGTCTTATTGTGTAGTGATGACATAATACTGGAGTGAATTGTGAATACAGGTTTTAAACATCACAGTACCTGAAATTAATTCGAGGAACATCTGTCTCATTCACTTTTGCTGTGAACTCCTTACGTTACTAAGACAACAAATGACCCGACTCACATTTATGTTGTTACCTTTAAAGGAATCAGAACGTCTAACAGAACATGATCCAGCGTTTCTGTTGATTTTGATGTAGACTCTGGGTTTGTGGTAAATTGATACAAAAATATCCTGCTGTGAACAATAAATACACGTACGTCTGTTTTTCTTTACTCTCCAGCAGCTGTCCAGAAAGAAGTTGAAGGTAAGACAATGCATTATATTATGAGGATAATGAGGAGCATAATTTGTTTTCTGTGATATTCTTGTTTGCAAAAGCGCAATTACCACAGCCTCGGTGTGTGAGACTGTGCTCGGTCATTATCAGGTTGTTATTGTCAGTTTGGACTGCAGTTCTGACATCCAACAAATTAAGCTAAAGGGAGATCAGTGGTCACAAGGTCACCAAGGAAGTGCTTAACGTGCTGAATGCTCATTGTGTGTATAATCAGTGTGCCCAAGGTGACTCGAGAGGTCTGCAGAGCAGGATGTCTCTGAATATGGGGAACATTCATATCCAGAGAAACGGACTGCACAGAAATACTTTGTTCAATTATTTATAACTTCTGTATTTTTCCTCTCTCTACAGTGCATATTTATTTCATGTAAACTACTGTTTGCTGTTAAGATTTGCAAAGTCTTATATGACATTATATGGTCTAAGGTTAGTATGTGGACACGGCGCCATAAAACCTCAGGTGTAACAACTGAATACCGAGGCCTTGACATTCACAAAACTGTTATAATATTTGCATTATATATCTTTTGTATATATATGGTGCATCTAAAATTATTTTGTTAAGAAGAACAAATCTCCTTTGGCAGTAGAAAGAGACATTTCTCTCATTACTGGCGACGTTTTAACTGACCATAGTTACACAGGAGTGGTTTCTAATGAGGTGCACACACTGAAAGTGAAATGAAGATTGAAGGTGAGGAGGGAGATTTGTTTAGTTGGCATCAGGGTGAGACATCCATCTCCCTTGTAAGGACTGCTGGTTCCTGTGAAAGGGCGGCCAACAGGCTCAGGAGACGAGCACGAGGTGCACTGAACCACTACACATTATAAATCACTGTTACTGACACAAAATGCACAGACCTATGCACACCTGCTCTCCGAAATCCTACTTCGGACATGTAGTGGGTGTGTAACAGCAAACTAGACTGAAGATCTCATATGGTTAATATCTTCATGTAAGTGCATGAGTGTAGGATGGATGTAATGACAGCGCACACAGACATATTCTCTTAAGACAGCATATAAGTGAGACTTGTGATATGTGGCTGTATGCTTCATTAATAGAAACAAGCGTTAATCATTCTTAAATATGAGCAAAGATGCTATGAATCTGCTCACAGCAAAAAGGCAGGCATTATTAAATGACATGCTGCAAAGAGAGCCCATCAGAATGTTTATTGGATTAAAGCTTGACATGGAGACAATTCCCAGTGCAGAATGCATGAAAACAATAATGACAACAGCAAAATCACACTCGCCAGATGCCTCTTTTTCTGTCCTTCAAACCACTCCATGTGCTATTCAGCAGCAAGGCTCTACAATGCATACATAGACACATGTATGCATTAGCAAAAATCGCCTACCCCCTTCAGAGATGGCGAAGATGGTAACCCATTTGCTATATTTGGTCTTGGTTGTGGGTTTTTAAGTGGTGCAGGAATTATCTGTATCCGTCTGAGGAATTGCTTTGAGGCAGTGAAAACCTTTGGCACAGCAGGTGAGTCTTCCGAGTTGTTCATCTACAGTATGCAGCACGCGGGTTCTCGTCGATCTGAGTGGACAAAGATGGTGGGGGCATTCTCTAATGCCACAAGAGTGCAAAAACCTCTGGTGTTTAGTGAGCTAAAAAAAACACAGGTCTGTGAACAAGAGATAAGGACAGCCACCACACATTGCAGATACAACAGAGAGAAATCTCGTAAACGTATAGGACAACCTTACACAACAAAGACATGCCTAGTGCACATTTTCATTTTTGTGCGTGTGAGAGCTCAGCAGTAACACACTAAGAACTATAGGGATGACTAAGAAAGCATAGAAATCTTTGAAAAAAGGAAAAGCTGGTCCTGGTGGGCTTGCTTCTTTCAGCAGGAGTGACCTTGGTCTAATCCCTCATTACGGCAGCCTCCATAATACTGTACTTTTCTCGGAAAAAACAAATATGACACATTTTAATCCTCCCGCGACGGCTCTTTCTTCTTCGATGTCTGCTAATTAATGTCACAATAATAACTGAGAGGTCCTTCAACATCTCCATTTGTTTTCTCACTAAATTTATTAAACCTACTAAAATCACAGCGCTGTTCATGTTAGAAGGGTTTCTAAAAGTTCATGCTGTTATTAGAAATTAGAAGAAGAAAAAATAAAAACTATAAGATTTATTTTGCTTTTAAACAGCCACACTGGCATTAATTCTTGACCTCATTTCATTTGTTAAAAATGTCATACTCTTTTTTTTTTAATAAACTTCACACTTTATACATTGTAGATAATTGTAGGTGAGAACAAAAGAGGTTTGAACAAAAAGAAACAAGGATAAAATCAGTTAATCGTTTCAACCTCCAAAATTCTGGATTTTTGGAGGTTGAAACGTCAAGAAAATACAGAGAGCAAAATACATGCCTGTTAATACATGTATACAATTTTTGAATTGTTGTGGCTCACCTTGATATATAACATGTCACTCTTTCCAGAGAAATATTTATTAACAGGGTGTGTGGCAAGAGGTCAACCCACCGGCCGGTTTGAAAATGGCTTCAGTAGCCTTTGGTGTTGTTAAAATTAATTATGGATTTACTCAAGGTCAACATATGTGTATGAGTAAAGGCAACGCAAACACATTATTAAAAGAGGGTTGCTAATCATGATCCCATATAGGGCGTAATGATTTTGAAAATGTCACAACCAAGCTAAATCAGCCAGTTCACAGATTCAAACGGACTACAGGAGTGGACTTTTCACAAAGACTTTGTTTTTTTTATTTATTAAAAAAACATATACTAAAGTACTGCTATGTAGCGAGACCAAGTCAAAAGGATCCTAAAAGCCTCATGTTAACGTGCTGATAAAATATTCTCCCATCAAGACATCATAAATTATATGTTTAACCCTGATATTCATCCCTTAACGTGAAAGTTACTAGAATTAAAAAAATCTAGTAGATTGCTGGTGGGAGAGGTAGTTTCTTTTCAAGCAGGCTTTCCTCTCTAATGGGATTCTACAGGCATCTCTGCGTTTCCTCACAGTGTGCTTTAGATGTAAGGCTCAACCGGATGAGCTTATTCAGTTAGCGGCTGCTCCAATACAATGGCACAACTCCTCACCCACCTTTCTTCGACTCCTCGAAGGATATGTGCATATATGGTCAAAGCCAAAGATTACGTTGATGGCTGAGGATCTTTTTACATGTTTCCTTTATTGACCTGTTTCGGCCACTAGCATCAGCGTCCATTAGTCGTGGATGCAGGTCGTTTTTCTCACCTAAATGTTTGACATAATCAGTGTTAGGGGTCTCTTCAGCTACAAATTCTTCAGTTTCAGTACAAAGAAACTTCCAGTGTGAATGATTAGACTGGTTCATTCTCCACTTGACAAAGCAACGGCCTCTGGCTTTGTGACTTGTTCAGCTTATTAGTTGGATAAAGAACAACCTAACCATCAGCCTTCCATTTAAAAAAATGGTTTTTTTTTACAAAAGGCAAAAAGATGGAAGAAGATGTTCCCTTATCCCTTCTGCTGTCATGGTCAGTGGTGGGAAAAATCCTGAGCCGCCCTTTTAGTGTATATTTTTTAATTATTTAGCTATCGTAGCACAAGAGTGAGTAAAGGATACAGACACCAGAGGACGATAATGCATGAGCTCAAGTCCAGTCTGGGAAAATGACATCATTGTGACATGTCGAGGGGAAGAGGAGGCTGCATAATTTATACCCTGTGTATACTGTACATAAGTCGGCTTTTCATTTAGAAAGTACAGCCACAGTGAGGCCGCAGACACTGGCTCTTTATTACCTCCGCTAAGGGGGTGATGTTTTCACCCTTTATTTAATATTTTGAGACAGGGCATTTGTTGACATTTTCACCAAATTCCCAGGGAAAAATGCATGGATCTTGATGGGGGAAAAAGCAGGCATAATCAGGGGACTGGTATCTATGAGTTTGCAGCTTGATTGAATTTAAAGGGACTGTTCGGCCTTGGCGGAGGTATGCGCTCTAATTGGTGCCATTCCACTCCGGGATGTCGACAGAGTAGTGGGCTCAGTCACTGACTGACTTTGCTATGGGACTATATCAAAAGCCTGTGGCAGTCAAGGACCTTCCCAGGGGTAATCATGTCCATACCACATCAAGAGTTGCAGCCTGAACCGCCTTGTTCAGAAGTGTGAAGGAGATTTGTGCAATAGCGACTTGCCCCTCCATAAAGTTTTAGCTGATGACTGAACTGGGACTGGCTGTATGAGAATCTTCGAGTGCTAATACACTGATGAGAGCTGTTTGTGTTGGCTGGCATTGTGTGGCTCGCGCTCAACAGAGGTGTGGCATGGTGTCATCCCCATCTCCCCTTTGGCAGCAGCAGCAGGTGAGGTGTGCCTTATGATTTTTGGCTGATCTATTGAGGTTTTTGTCTGCGCTTCGCCCAGGAAGTGTGTGAGAAACCGGGGCCGGTGGTGCGCAGAGGCAGACCCACTGCTTAGCAATATCATGTGATCGGTAGACTTCACTGCATGTTCAGTTTACTTCCCTAGATTTGTGGTAGTTTTACTGTAGCTGTGTAAAGTGCCGTACTGCATTTTAGTTTGGATTATAATGTCTATCTTACTGCTCTCAAACATTAGACCTTTAAGCCCTGTATGTGTTGGCCATTGCAGTCAGCTCAACTGCAGCCTCTGCACTGGGCTAACCTTGACAGAATATGGTGTCAGGATTTTGCTTTTCTTTTTTTCTGGCTGAATCGCTTTATGATGATTAATAGCCTACGCAGCTTTTTGTCTCTGTTAGCTTCTGTTATTTTGTTTTCTTCCAAAATTAAAAGGTCAGGTGTGGCAGGTCATTGCTGGCTGACCTGTTACATGATGTCTGTTGTGTCATTCTATAGCAGGGCCTCAGTCCTCATGTTCCACTCCCAAAACCTATTGAGCTCTAAGTGAAATAGTCGATAGGGGCTAAAGAGTTGGTGGATAAAGAGTGGCGTCACTTCTGCCCTTTCATAAAATGCTGTCGTGTAGAAGCTTAAATAGGCTCATCTGGATTGGCTGAGCACTTACATGCAAAATATCTGTGTAGAGAAGTGGAGATGAGGGACTAAGCCTGTAGAGCCCCATTAGGGACCACAGATCTCTATAACTTCTTAAAACATTAGGTCCAAAGCAGGTTTAATGTATATCTTGATACATCTCAAACGCTGTCTGCATCAAATAAACATACAGTACGTGTTCCATTTAGAAAAAAGCATCTGTGTGAGCAACTACCTTTCAGGGTTGCACCGATCAAGATGTTTTTTTCTTTCCTTGCCTTCCCTCTCCTCCCTTGAGATGTTTGTCTGTTTTTAGTTTGATTTCCCCTTTATGTTTTAGTTTGAACTTTGACATCCGTACCTTCCCCAGGATGTCTGTCACAAACTGCAGTCCAACATTGTGACAATGCTTTGGTTATCCCAATCCTCTTTATGAACTTCCTGTTTTCGTATCCTTTTTTCTGTTCTTTCCCTCAAGGTCTGGCGCACCTGATGTTAAACCGCCAAGGTATGGGGTCTATTGGTTTGCTTTTCCTTCCCAGCCACCTGATCACAACATTTTCCCTCCCCTGAAATCATTTTAGTTAAATGTGCTGCACTAATATTTCCTCTCCTCTTTTCTCATATACTTGCCTATTCGTTTCTGCTTCCTGTCATGTTATGCTCACTACTCACTCAATTTTTGTCCATCAAACCCTTGTCCTGACCACTGACTGAGCTACTGGAACATCACCTTTGACCTCTGCAGTTTTTCGCCAAGGTAATTCACCTATGCTCATAGCATCTCTTCGGTTTGGTTTCATGGTGTTTTCAAAGGAAGTAAACAGGTGTCAGTGATAAAGAACAAAGGGTCTGTCTCCCATGTCCACACAAAAATCTATTTATTGACTTTTCCTGTAAAAATAATCAAAAGTACAAAGATGCACTTATAGTTCTTGGGGCTGTTGTATACATATTTTTTAATACGATGACCAGATTTTTTTTCAAATGTGTGATCATTGGGTTGTCCATAATGATTGATCAATGTAAATAACATTCATAAGACTGCAGAAGTGCTCATATACTGAACATTTATATAATCACAGATTCCACCACTGCTGGTGGTAGAGATGTTTGGACACAGCAGGAGTTTACCTGTGCACAGACTCTAAACTGATGATTAACTCAAGTGCTGAATAATATCTGAATTATAGTAAAGCTACAGTTCCGCATTTTAGAACCTCAAAACAAAAACTTTAATCCGGTGCAACATAGGTAAAACATTTTGACAAGTCATTCTGACTGCGTAATATTAGTGGCACTGACCTACATTGAGTCTACACATTCATGCTTTGTGTTTTCTACCACATGTTGTGAGGTCAAGATAAAAGTCTCCATCCTGTCTCCATGGTAATCCTTTTTTTCTCCAAACAAAGAGAACTGGTTTTAATGACCCACTGACAATATATATTACTCTGCATAAGTCCTCATTTTCTTCGTCGTTGCTGATATGTTCTTTCTCATCTTCGATGAATTTTGATAAAATAAAAATCTTTTTCAAGGTTTGTTTTTCTTTCAGGTACATAGAAACTACAATTATTCATTGACAGATTCTGTATTTGTTTCCCTTAAGATGTCATTATACATACTCTGTGGATGTAAGTTATAGCTTTATATGTCATCTTTGAATATATTGTTCCCACTACCGTGGAACACAAATACATGAAGAGGAAAAAAAACGAGGGTGGCAGTACCCTGGGTGTTCCCATGTACATTTTCTTGTGTAGGACTGATTAACACTAATATTGAGGTCATTTACAGTATGAAAAGGAGTAAGCGAACACTTAACAGTATGATAACACTAGTTTTTCACCAACTATAAATGGTGCAGCTTCAGGCTGTTCTTTACTGTGAAATTACAGATTAGGGTTTGGATTCTCTGGGACAAACTCGTTTGTGTTCAGAAAAAGTGATGTGTCTTTGTAAGGCCGAAAGATAATGTTTGAGTTAAGCTCCTACTTTAATTGATGGGTGTGCTGAGAGGACAATGCAGTCGAATTTACCAAATGCTACTACCGCCTCTACTGTTCAATGTTCAATATTGTCTGCTGAATTAGAATGACGTGGCAAAAGCTAATATTTAGTAAGTTGTCCAGCAACTGTGTCCTAAAGGCCACGACAATATGGTCTGTTGTGAAATGAGGCCTGAATGTAATTGCTCCATTTCATGCATCAATGATAAGAAGAAGTTAGTTATTGACTGTGGAATGAAGACTTATAGAAATACCACGCAATACTCAGGCATTGCTTTGGTGACAGAGTGCTGTACATCAGACTTCTTTGCATATGACACATCAAAGTTTTATTCAGCCATCTAATGCTATCGTAAACATTTGTTATGAACCTTGACTATGTTCCACCACTAGCCTGAGGGCATATTCAAGAGAATGGTTTGTATTTATTTGGCCATAAATAATTTTCAAATCAAATATTCAACACCGTGGTCCCTCTCTAGGAAGTGCCCTACATTTTCTTGATGAATTAAAGCGTATAAATGAATTATGGCAGACGCCAGGGAATCCAAAAGAGTACCGCAGAATTTGAGATCATTCAGACTCAGGTGTACAGTAGCTTATTGAGCAACAACAGAAGTTCTGCACATCCACATCCCTGCCTCCAGACCAGAAGGGTTAACTGCTGCCCGGCCACTCCACATGCCCGTACTGGCCGACTTTGGCTTGGTTGCAACCAGCCGATAATCGACTCCCCGTCCCTGAGCAGGGGACAAAGTCAACAACTGCCATCTGTGCCCCGGGCTTTTGGGCCGCTTTGAAATTAATCAGCCGTAAAACTTAATATTAATGAGCAATCCACATGTTGGCCTTTTTTTATGTGGCAAGGCCACTGCAGCATAGTATAACAGTAATAGAGGCAGGAGCAGGTGGGCTAATAGGAAATGGTTGTAAATAATGTCTACCCACCTGATGGCAACACATTTTCTTTACAGCTTCTGCTGAGCCTCGTGCTGTGACAGCTAGCAGCCGATGTTTAGCTCTGGGCAGCACCTTCGGGGATGTGGGCATAGAGGCAACACCGGCTGCATCTAACCCTCTAAGAAGTTAACTTGTCCAATGTTCAAATGGCACACAAGATGCCTTATCTCCTCCTCATATTTTGTAGCTGTGCACATTAAATTGGCTGTTAACATGGCCCAAAGGACTCTAGTATATGTGTCCTGAATTTAGAGGGGGTGCAAAGAGATAGGAGTTTGGATGATGCGAGGGACAACACAACGGGAAGGGAGGCAATAGACTCATGTACTGTAGAGATTGTCATTACTGTCATCATATTCTGCTGAGCCTTCTTTTTTCCGCTCACGTGGCCATCCGTTTGCATGGAGAGATGGTTTCGGCGCAGTGATCTTACAGCTGCAGCCATGGCAGAAGTTTGATGGCTCTGCCCCCCCGCAGTCTGCTGCAGCATGCTGAACTGCTCCAGCAGCATCTCTGAGCTGGTGCACTGATTCCAGCCAGTATCTCTAATGGTATTTCCGTGGAGTTAGTGCCAGAGTGTGTCTGGTGTGAGAGCAAACACAGTGGATATTGCTCTTTTCACAAGCTGGTAAATATTGTTGCTGCAGACAATGGGGGTAACCTCGGTAAGCAAGTAAATGGGAAGGCAGAGATATGGCCTGCTGCCTTTTGATCCACCCACACATTGCTTCTGATCCCTCAAAGACCATCACGAGGACTTCAGGGTCATCTGCTAATGACGTCTTTGTTATATAAAGCTGGGAATGATAAAGAATCCACAGGATGTTCACCAGTTATGGTGTGACTAATCATATATTTCTTAGATGTCGGGTTAGATGGTAACTGTGCTTTCGGGGTTATCAACTTGAGGCACCTTTGATTCGATGATGAGACCGCCTGGTGTTCCATTTTTTCCTCGGCCACCGTATATTACCTTACTCCTACAACATCAGTCAAATGGGAAACTTCTGATTTAGGCTCAACAACAATGGCATAACAAGTTGCTGTGTGCTCAAAAGTTGAGTGACTACACTGTTCAAACAATAGAGACTAATGGGACCACTGATCCTGCTGGCTTAAATTGGCCACTGGAGTTCAGAAGCCGACATTTACAGTTACTCACAAACATGGGCTTAAGAGACAGCTTATCCCTCTTATTTGAAACAGCTTGCTCAGTAGCTCAGAGGCTGCATCGTATAAACGAGCAAAGGAAAGGGCGTCTGTGCTGACTTGAAAGCCCACTCATGAGTTCAATGATATTGTTATGCAATAGTTAACATTATTTTTGTGCTTAAATGTAAAATTACAGTTTCATATCAAAAGTTAGCACACTGGAACGATAGAACAAATGCGTTAATGTACTGTATGTGTGTGCAAGGTCATAGTTATCTATCTATCTATCTATGTTATAAATTTATGTTGCTAATGTGGGATGCTAAGAAATGACGAAGCAGACCAAATCCAACATCTTCCCTCTGCTCTGGTTAAACCAGTAAACAGCTTTTTGATGGAAGAACTGTAGAAAATGTATGAGCTGTCAGATTTTTACTGTATATTTTACACACTCACTGGAAATTGATTTGAATTGTGGTGGGTGCATTTTACGTTTGCACCCACCTCACACAATTTTTTGGTATTTTTTAAAATGGCACCCTTAAAAAAATGATACGGCTGGCATTATTTTAGGCTTTTCCTGTTCTTAACAAACCTTGTGAAAAAACCCGAGCCAACAATGTGTTTTCAGCCAATACAGTCTGTCTAAACACATTTATTGCACTGAGCCCCTCAAGTACATTTTTCCTACTCAAGATGTAAATCTTTAAGAAAATGTTATATATTTCTAGTGTTTAAAGAGGGGCAAAATAATTTATTCAAATTCTTTTTTATTGTGTTTTTTGTTCTTCAAATAGCTGGGCATTGTAGTTCTTAACCAAACTATAATCAAGCAGAAGTGAATTATGCATTTGATTGGGACCATTTTTTTGCTGCAGATTTTCGCACAATAGTGAGTATTTACAGCGCTAAAGGAGTCTAAGTTGGATCAACTTTAAGTAAATTACAATACTCATTCATCGTTATGAGGCAACATGTCACCCGTGTAGCACTGTGACTCACTTATAGGTTTTTTATGGAGAGAAAAACAAAGGGAGAAGTGTCGGCCGCACAGAAAACAGTTTTTGGCTGAGGATCGTTTTTTGCTGTACGTTCAGTACAGCAAAAAATAGAACGTTTGTCCATCAGAACGTAACGTGATCTTGTATCATATATGAGAGTAGCTCCACAAATACAAACATGGAGTTTTCAAATCATAACTGGCAATTATTAAATATTTGTTGAATAAAACAGTACCTTTGATTTTCTTAATAGTCTTAATTGTTTCACTGACTAAAGCCCTGCTCTTGTCATGAATACATGGTGGTACAGTAGCTGAGTCAAAACTTGAGCCTGATGACTGCAAGAACTATCTAAGATGTTTCTTTCCTCCACTCTCAGGGCAGGAGGAGTCAGTGGCCACCTTCAAAGGCAATGAGTTCTTCAGCTACAACTTGTCCCAGACACCCATTCAGAGCAGTTTGGATGAGATCACGATGTCCTTCCGTACCCTCCAGCGGAACGGCCTGCTGCTTCACACAGGGAAGTCAGCTGACTACGTCAACCTGTCCCTGAGGAATGGAGCTCTGTGGCTGGTCATCAATCTGGGCTCTGGTGCCTTTGAGGCCCTGGTGGAACCCGCCAGTGGGAAGTTTAATGACAATGTCTGGCATGATGTCAGAGTGACACGCAACCTCCGCCAGGTGCGTTTACATCCATTGTCTTTTTTCCCCGACATCATGTCCGCCATCAGGTCAGCAGCAGGCAGAAAGGATCTGACATCATGTATATCAGAGAAATCCACATAATACATATGCAATTATCTTAACATTGGGATCAGATCCCGGCACAAACAGGGATAAGGTACTGTTAGTGTAAACACTCACAAATACTGTGTAGGTTTCTGGTGAGTGCTTAACATTTCTGCTCTGATGGATTCCATTTCACATTCTGATAAATATTACAAGCTCATATTAGGTCATTGCCCTCCTTCTTGTGAAATAGATTGCTTTGTCAGAAATCAGTCTTTTTATAATCAGCAACTTGCTTTTTTTTTCTCCCCCCACAAGATTGCTGTAAAGGTCATTTTACCTATATTGAAAGAAGACTCAGCTCACAGCAGTATCAGTATCCATCATCAGTGATGGAATCTCTGGAGCCTGTTCATTTTCTATCTTTACAGATCAATGTCAGGGAGATTTTCAGTTTTTGACAAACTCAATTTAGCCAAAGACAATGTTTTGTGGTTGTAAGCAGCGATGCAGCATTGCAGCAGTGTCAGAGAGGTCATGCATGCAAAATGGAAGCTTATATAATGAATATGGCCATTGTGTGTGTCCAACATTGCTGCTCTGTACTCCAGCAAAGCACAACTTCGGCCATAAGGTTTGATATTCCTTTAAGTTGTCCACTGGACAGAGCACAGTGCTGACTTCCCACATTAATACACTCGCAGGATGTGTCTGGTACATTTAATGTTCCCTGCTGGAAATGTGCAGTCATTAAACCGAAAGTCCCATCGTACTTCACCTTGAAGCTCCACTAATCAATGCTTTTTTCATATTATCACTGACTTAATGACTTGGTTGCTGTGAAAACCCACAGACAATTACTCATTTCTGCAGGTCTACGGAGTGTTTTTAGCTTGGAAATGTACTGTATGGTTCATCAGTCGTGTTTCCAGTAAGCATCAAACGACAAGCATCCAACGAGTCTTGACTTAACTACCTGCCCAGCTGGACAAACTGTGGACAGACAACGTAACTACCTGGTGAAGAAGTAAAAGACAGGAGTTGGTAGAGAGCAAAAAAGAGAGTAACAACAAAAATTACATTCATCAGGTGACGCACCACTGACATAACTCTAAATGCTAATGTTGCTCTTTTTCTTTCGGTGTAAATTCTGTTTACTAACATCAAAGCAACATCAGCTAGATTTAACAACATCTTCATCAATTAAGTTAAAATTTGGCATTCATTTAGAGTTGTGTTTGTGGCCACCTGGTGAATACTCACTCTCTTTTAGGTCTGTTTTGACATTTTACCAACATTTTGGCAGACACTCTTTGTTAGCATATTTAACAACAGACCTGATGACACCAGTGTAAAATGCCAAAGTTGAGCTTAATTCATATTCTTGAAGCATTAATTCAGTGTGTCAACACACTGTTTACAATAGTGCCTCAGTGTGACAGTGCACTTGGCACATATTGATAAGTTTGTGAAATATGATGCGGGACACAAACGGCATCAGTTCAAACTGAATCCCCAAACTGAAGCTCAAATGCAATGTGATACTCTTACCTCACGAGTATTTAAAAATGGGCTTATGCTCACTTATGTACTTAATTTAACTGACCCACAACTAAAGCAAACTCATTTCTCTACAAAGTGCAATTCATTTAAAATGATTGATTTCTTTGCAAAAGTAGAACTCTTTCTTTTTTTTTTTTTTATCTGACTCTTTCATCTTCACCAATATATTCTGAACTTGTCACATTAACCTGCATATAAACTTGCATCTTCCTCCACACCTTTTTCCTCGTCCTGGCTTCCCGGGGAGCAGAAATCCAATGCTTAACCCTTAATATGCTTTCAGCCATGCATTTGATCCTTGTGCAAATTGCTTTCCCTTCAGATAAGTTACCTCTCTGACACATAGATGGGAGGAACTGTTACTCCCAGGAGAGTGGCGGTGGAAACATTTTACTAAATCCGGTGGTGCTTTTAAGGCTAGAATTCCACCTACTACCATCTCCCTTCCCATATATCTTTTCTTTTGCTGTCATGGGCAAACTCATTCTCGCTCCTTTCCTGACATTTATTAATGATGCATACATGTGTTTATGGGACTGTACAGTACATACAACACGCTAACATACACACACTTTATCTGTTGTTCTCACTAAACAGTGCAACCAAATCTTGTTAAAGTTATTTGGCTCCTCTAACAGTCAGTAAAGTCTTTAGTCAGCTAAAGACTGAAAGACTGGAGTCTTAATATTATTCATAATGTATGCTTCTAGTTAATAATGCTTTAACACAATTCAGTAAATACCCTTGAATGCATTCATCCTTCACATCTTATTTTCATATGCCAGGACATTATCCGTTTGCAATTTAAAGATATGGAGCGATGCCCAGTGTCAGACATTTGGCCTCGCTTCTCTAGATGTTGTAGAGTGTAAGAGAAAGCAGCATTATTCCTCCCAATGTGCAGCTTCATCAGCCCTCATTCGAGCCCTGCCAAAGATACTCAAACCTTTGCTTCTTGATAGACGAAAATCTGTATCTGCCAGTACCAGAGTAGTGTCAGGCAGGACGTCAAGACACCTGACACTTGAACATACAATGTTTTGGGAATCTTTTGTCTTTCAACAAACCACTTTCACATTCCCATTTTCACAGAATAGACACCACAGATTTTATTTCCAGATACATAATGACATCTTTCTACTCAAGCCCTGCTTTTCTCAAATGATTGTAGATGGCCTGAGACCAATTAAATGAATCTTTAAACAAGCGTGTTTACTTGCCTTGTTGGAGCTGTTATTTATTTATTTTTTTGACCTAAAAAAGCAATTTATCACAGCCAGTAAAATTTGCAAAAGTAGTTTACAGTAGATATTGCTGAAGATTCCCCTGCCACCACGGACAAATAATGATTGTTTCCACTTATTATCCCAAAGTGGGAGCTGTTATACTTGTGCAGCAATACATGCTAACTGTAGACACATCGTCATGGCAACAGGCATATAATCTCTTTCCTATATACCCCTGTTCATTTTCATTGTCTCTGCGTTGAGACTGTTGCAAGGATAATCTTGTTTGTTTGCTGTGAATATTAGTCATTTAGATTGCCTTCTTGATATTTCTTATCTCAAATCAAATGAGTATTCTGTAGTATTCATATTGCTTTGGAGTCATGATACCACTGGAAATAATATTTATGGTATACTGACTCTACTGCAAGCCTGCCAATTTATCAGAAAAAGGGATCAGCAGAGATTATTGAGCCAAAGCATGAAATAATCAGGCCAGTTATTTCTTTTTGACTTCACGTGTCTCCATGTCTTGTTTTTCATTTTCCTCACACTCCTTACATTAATCCTCTAGGTGACGATCTTGGTGGACGGGATTCTCACCACCACTGGCTACACCCAGGAGGACTACACCATGCTGGGCTCTGATGATCTCTTCTACATAGGGGGCAGCCTAAACACAGCTGACCTGCCGGGCTCCCCGGTCAGCAACAACTTCATGGGCTGTCTAAAAGATGTGAGTACAGCTTGACCTCGGTCACGCCAGAGGACGGAAATACTATCCCCTAACCCTTCCTATATACAGAGCATGTTCTGCGCATTGAAAACCACCACTCACATTTATATTGATTGTCCCATTGCAGGGTGTTTGAAGGAGAAACATTTAGCTGAGTGGCCGCACCGTGCAGTGCATATGCATTTATAGATTCCTGTGGGATCCCCTTGAGAACATAACACATAAGAAACAGATGCGTCCTCTCATGTTCATTCCTGAAACAGTCCCTACTTCCACATTTCTGAAGCTTTTAAACTCTTGTACCTGTCACGTTGATTATCTTGAGCAAGCAAGTTAAAATTGTGCAATGAAATTATGATAGGCAAAGCAGTGAATTATGGGTTAATGCCAAATTTCAGTCTGGTCTCACAAATTTTTTATGAAGTGAACAATCTCATAAAAAGCAAATGATGATGCTATGTGTATTAAAAGTGAGAAATTCTTTCACTTACCAAGGAGGGATTTGGGGGAGACATATCTAAAACCGTCTTTAGTTTGATGTTTGATGATGGAAATTACTGTAATAACATTGACGTCATGGTGGCATAAGGGTTTATACATATTTTCTCTGGGTCAATACCCAACTCATACAAATGACTTTTCATCTCACAGAGACACTTGCGACAAAAGATTTAAGACCATTTATTCCATGAATACTTATAAACTAGTATTAAGCTCTGCTCTTGATGCCCATTAGCCGGCTACACAGGATTCAGCTGTGAGCACAAAGCACCAAGGACAGAGCAGACATATTTCTAAGAAATGGGATACACAAAAGGCACAATGCAGTAGAAATAACCCAAGTTGGTAACAACATGCTGAAGTTGAAGCAAAGCATAACAAGCAGCAGCGTTATTATGTGTGAGAGCTAGAGCTTGATGCATTGTACTGTCACATTGTCGTAGATTGATGACATATTTGAGAAATTGGAGCTGGAGACTGTGTACTAATGCGTAAAGATGTATTTTTCACGCCCAAATTTTTTCTTAGTGAAGCTCATCCGTAAAAGCAGTTTCAAGTCCTAAATTGTAATGAAACTGAAACTGAAATTTTCAGACAACTTTATCTTTGTCCGCAACAAGTAATTGACATACTGACAAATTCTTAACATTTCTGATTCTTAGCTTCACTAGGCTACAGGGACGGTAATGTCAGTCAATCGGTCTGTTGTCCACTTATGCTCAGACGGAAACATCTGATTGCCAGATGGATTGCCAAGACATCTGGACAGATATTTGTGGTTTTCCAAAAGGATGAATCATACAAATGTTGATCTCCACGAGGGTGGTGAATCAGGAGTAACTGGACTTGGTTGTAGTTCCTTGAAGACGTTTCACCTCTCATCCAAGAGGCTTTTTCAGTTCCAACTATGCTGTGGTGAATCCCAGGAATTTAACCTCTGTGGAGTCGACCTAAAAACAACTTCACTCGCTTGTGCCCACAACACCTGTGTGGACACAGGTGACTCGTTCAAACAGTCTGGACCATTAACCACACTGAGGTTAAATACCTGGGATTCACCACAACTTTCGAGCAATTTCACTGTCACACAAATTTCCAATGTCTGCATTCGAGGCTTCACCGGAGTCTCCATGCGATGTTGCAGCATGTATTCCCGTCGTCTCTTCTGCGGTGTCTTCTCTTTTTCTTGTTGGCTCATTTTCTGTACAAACCGTTGCACACACTAGGGCACCTGTGGCTGATAGCTCCTGGTTCTTCTCCATTGTTCAACAATTTCTCTTCCTGTACACTTCCACCAGGAACATGATAGGGAACAATCTAAAAAGGAATCTAGTTGCGGTCTTGTAAATGCGCCCCTGAAAGATCCCCAGTCTTTTCAAAATCCTAGACTGTGACTTAAAACTCTGTGACTAATGACAGATTGTCTTTAGATGTGAGAGGGTGTCAGACTTAAGGAGGCATTAGTTAGAACTGAAGAAGCCTCTTGGATGAGAGGTGAAAAGTCTTCAAGAAACTACTACCAAGTCCAGTTGCACCTGATTCAACACCCTCATGGATAACTACGACCTGGACAAATGAGAATCTCTATCTTAACATTTTCTCTAGCGTGTCATTTGTGGTTTTAAGTGACTTATGTCAACAACACTGAGTTCTTATTTCTGTTCTCGTACATTTCCTCCATCATCATCAGGATAAATTGTCAATATGGACAATGCTTTGATTTATTACCAAAGCAGTGCAAAAATGAACATTGTATTGATTAACATATGTTTACGTGCTAATAGACCAAAGTAAAATGGTGAACCTGACAGATTTTACCTGCTAAACATGAGCAAGTTAGCATTGCCATCGTGGACGTTGTGCTCAAAGAACTGCTGTGCCTAAGAACATTAGTCCTCCCATCTGCAGCTTCATAACTTGTCCATTGAACTCTCCAGCACTTATGTAAAAGTAATTAATATAGGTTACAGGATTTTCAGTACTTTTTAATTAAGCACATCAGCCTTTGAAAGCACTTATGCATTTGCTCACTGATTTTTTCCGTGGATAGTCTGCACACATGCACTGTGAATACACAAATGAAAATGAAATGTTATTTACTGACAGGTTATTGTTAGTCTCAAAGCTGCAACCTCCACTCCGTGGGCGGTGTAGCTGGTGGTGGTGTTTACACTTACTACTACTGTGTCACACAGATGTGCTGTAGGCATGCAGAGAGAGTATGACAGGGCAGAGGGTTGTGGTGACGGGATGACAAACCTGAAAGGTCCCGCCACTGAGGGGGATCAGTGACACAGGGCAGAGATGATCAAATGTGATCAGCCTGCCAGAAAATCCAGGAACCAGGTTCAAAGATGGGTCATGAGATTGGTGACTAACTAGAGGAACAGAACTCTCAGAGAAACAAGTACATTTTTTAAGAAGTACAACATTTATTGTATAAGCAGTGGATATATTTATGGGATAACTGTCTTATCTTATTGAATGAGGAGAGCCAGGGCCACGACTAATCTCTCCAGACTTAACATGATAATAGATGCGAGTGCTGCGTGGTAGAGGCCATCAGGTTCATCAGGTACATAAAAAATAATGGCCACTTTCAGACGAATGGCTCCACTACAACAACTAACAGAAAGAGATGAATTGGTGTTTGAAGTCTTACTGGTCTGCAGTATGTGTGCCCACAGGATATCCCGCACAACATCATTAGGTTCGCTACTTTAATGCTTCAAAGATTGTACCCATTTTGGTTAAGACGAATGTGTGAGCAGCAGAGAAGGTCTCCATTCCCTGGCTGCTGCTATTCTTCACTGCTCGAGCAAACGCAAGATAGGGACTTTGTCAATCGACAGTGGAAGAGCGTTATCTTTGTGTTTTGGGATCTTTGTCACCGGAAACATGAAACTGAATATGTGAAATAGGATCCCACTCCCTATTTCCTTCGGCTTATGTAATATAATGGTCTCGCAGAGGTCACTTTGCATTTCTGTTAGACTCTGGGTCGCTGGTTATTGACATTGCCTGTTGCTTTTAATGCACTGTTCCCACTTTGAGTGGCTGTCTTCCCGTTTAAAAATTGCCTGTTACACTCATTTCTAAGATGGTCAGTTTCACCATCTGATTTCACTGCTTAATTAGTCACACTGAGGCAGTGTGAAGTGTGATATTGGCTCAAATTGCCTCTCGGCTGCGCTGTTAGTCCTCTGTGCAGTGTGGTGTGTCACCTCAGGCAGTGACTGGGCGCAGAGTGATGTGGCAGATAACAGTGGGCTCGGGGTGACTTAGCAGCGATAGAAAATGAGACAAGGATTGCTGTCTCCTGTTGTGCATATTGATGAACCAAATAGAAAAACAATACAACTACAGCACAAAGAAGCCGGCGCTGGCTTTCTATTGAAGTCTGCTCTCAGTTTAAACAGGGTATACAGCTATCTTTTATTTAATTCAAGTATGTAATCATCTTTATTTCCTTTGATTGGTCTAAAATATCAAATCATTAGCCAGACACTCCGGCAGAGGGAGGTCTGTTGTAAATTCACTGCAGCTTGAGAGTGTCTGCTTTTTATTTCCCATTACTGTTTAGCTGCATTACTGTTAGCTGCTTCTGCATAATGAGCTCAAAATGAAAATGCATTTAACAAATTAACCTTTTTGAATAATACTTAAATAATGGCGTGTTGTTTGTCGAGTCCACCTCTCGCGATGCCCACTTTCTCTGCCTGGACTTGGACATTCCTAAGTGAGTCAGCTAAATGTCTAAACATGTAAATGTTTGCATCTTATTCTAAATGCATTCATGAATTTCATCAGCTTTCTAGCTTTTGATTCCTTCTAATTTCCTCATGACAGTTTTGTAGTTATTGAAGACATTGTGTGATACACTTCAAAAACTTCCAGGTCCCCCCAAAATAGGTATATGCTGAGTGTGGTGGAGAAGTCTCACTTTAAAACTGTAAGTTTTTAACTTTGAGTAGATGTAAAATACACTGTGTTCAGTTTTACAAGCTTCCTCTGTCTTCTATATAATTTTAGTCCCCACTTTATTTGACACAACTCTGGAAATTAAACCATCTGGACATTTCTATCTGGGACCTGAGTGTAGGGACAATTGCTGCTGCGTGCCCTTGTAAATGTTACTGTGTCATATCGATCCTGTGCATTAATGAGTAATACTCAACCTCTGCACTGAATCTATTGCTCTTTCCAACTGTCACCTCACTGTGACATCTCTTTCGTTCACCAGGTGGTCTACAAGAACAATGAGTTTAGACTGGAACTGTCACGGCTGGCTGAACAGCAAGACCCTCGGATCAGTATCCATGGTGACCTGATATTCAGCTGCGAGAATGTGGAGGCCCTGGAGCCGGTCACCTTTGACACGCCAACTGCCTACTTGACATTGCCCAGGTGGAACACTAAGAAGACGGGCGCCATATCTTTTGACTTCCGCACCACGGAGCCCAGCGGTCTGTTGCTGTTCAGTCATGGCAGTCTGCAGGGAACGCAGCCCGACAGGAAGCCCAGGGCCGACTTCTTCGCCATGGAGCTGCTGGACGGATTTCTCTACCTGGTCATGGATATGGGCTCTGGCAGCATCAAGATGAGAGCCAGCAATGCGAGGCTCAGTGATGGCGAGTGGTGCCATGTGGAGTTCCACAGGACAGGGCGCAATGGTAAGATCATTTTGTGTATTTGTGGAGGCAGAAGGAGGCTTCTGTCCGCTTCTTTCAGCGAGTCTCCAGATTTAGCTGCGGAGTAGAAAAGGCCGTGAAATCTCCATATGCCAACATGGTTGCAGTCGCTCCGGCACATTCTTGCTTGTTATTCACGGTAGTGAAATATGCATGCATATTAGAGTTTACTTACAACAATATTTTAGTAGCTATACAGTAGATGACATTTTAAAAAATCTGTGTTAACCCATTTCACAAGTGGTCAATTATACAGTCATACACCTCAAATTAGGACATGATGTCTGCCTTATTAGTCAAAGGCAAAAAGAAAATCCCAAACAGTGCCCTGTACTGCTTCCTTCACATTTCTATAAATAAATTCCCTTCCTTCTCAAGCACGATAATATGACAATGCACATTTGTCATTATATTCTTCACCTTTTCAGAGTAATTTTTAGTTTTAGTGTTTGCTTTTGCTCTCAAAATAAGTTCCCAAAGACTGGCTGTGCAGTTTCTTTATGCATATCTTGTCCAACGAGCTGAGACCGGTGCCCACTTCCCCTATCTCTCACTGTTCTCACTTTTCACTTAACACAACCCACACACACCTGTCTTCATTCCATTCTGCTACAAAAATATTGTATTGCTCCATGTTGACTCACTGTTAATGCCTGCCCTACAGGCTTTATCTCTGTGAACAGCCAGAGCGCCCCCTTCTCCGCTAATGAAGGCAGTGAGATCCTTGACCTAGACGGGGACATGTATCTTGGCGGTTTACCTGAGGATCGGCAAGCTCTCATGCTCCCCCCTGAGGTGTGGACAGCGTCCCTCGGCCTCGGCTACGTGGGCTGCGTGAGGGACCTCTTCATTGACGGACAGAGCCGCAACCTGTGGAGGCTGGCGGAGGTTCAGAGCGCCACAGGTGTTACCAGCTTCTGCACCAGAGAGACGCATACGAGATGCGCCAAGGATACATGTGCCAACGGTGGACAATGCAGAGAAGGCTGGAACCGGCACATTTGTGACTGCAACGGTACCGGCTACCTCGGTGTCAGCTGTGAGAAGGGTAAGAGTTTCTGAGAGGGATGATGATAGATGGGGATGACGGTGATTGTAAGTTGCTGCTGCAGAGCTTTTAACACACCTTGGCCAGTATTTTATTCATCAACCATGGTGAATAATGGTATTAAAGTTTAAAAAAAAAAATGTAGATACAAAGAAATGTCATTATCTTGCCTCAATCTCCAATCCTCCTAACATTAATGGTTTTACTTACATCGCAGTATGATGGTCTACATACTGTATGATTTCATACTTATTCAAATTGAACCATCATATCAGGGGAAAATAACCCTTCCACATCCACAAAGCAGTCTCAATAGCGAAGAATGGACAATAGAGAAGTCTGCCATTTTTCATTCAAGCCATTCAAAGATAAATTAGAGTATTTTCCTACAGTGCTGTGATTCATTAATGAAGTGTCAGTGTCACTAGGTTGGTAGTCCTTTAGAAATGTTGTGCTGCTTCGGCAGAGGGACTTGGCCTGAATCACTCTGCGTTTACCATGCAGATGGCTTTCTCACAGAGAGGCCAAAATTATGCAGATCTTTGGCAGCTAATAGCATGAGGGATATATGAAAATCCCTCTTGTATTGCACTATGATGGGTAAAAATCCTTCAGAAATTTGATTGCTGCTGCAGTCTTGCTGCTGTCTTCATATGCTCCAGGCTGTTTCTGCCATCTGGTGCGACTGATGGAAACTGCAATCTAAAATTATATCACGGTGTACCTGAGATGAGCTCACAAAGAAACCGGGTTTCATTCCGCAAATGTCACTTTGTGATTCAAGTGTGGTGTTGCGATTCCCTCCGGGGCTTCCTTGTCTGCTAATGGTTCATGTTCCTGAAATCTACAGAAGCCACCACGGTGAGCTATGATGGCAGCATGTATCTGAAGGTGGTGCTGCCAAGGACGCTGCACACAGAGGCCGAGGACGTGTCCCTGCGCTTCATGTCCCAGAGGGCCTATGGGTTGCTGGTGGCCACCACCTCGCAGCAGTCCGCAGACACCCTGCGCTTGGAGCTGGATGGAGGAAGAGTGAAACTCACTGTGAACCTGGGTAAAGCTGCTGCTGCAGACGCGAGCAGATAATACTCCTTGACCTTTCAGGACACGTCACCAAGCAAGAGTTCTCCTGGCATTAGTTTTTGTCTCAGACTTTCCCATTTCCATCTTCATATACAGTTACTACAGTTGCTTAAAAAAGATAAGCACATGCCTTGTTGCCTAGTTGTAATTATTTATATTTTTCATTTTAATAGACCTTTGGTGAATGTGTCTTCACGTTCAAGTTATCAAGGTTAGATCTATACAACTGGTGATTAATTAATTCAAATAGGAATTGTCAATTGAAAATAAAGGTGATAACTTCCTAACTTAATGTTCATCATTTTCATAGTTTATAACAGGATGTGTCAATTTCCCACGATAGCATATTCTGCTCCCATTATCTTTAAGCATGACATAAATGGAAACGCTTACTATATCTTTGTTGTCTTTATTGGAAATCGGACAGTAAAGAGGCCGACAGGAACTGACCGGGACTGAGACAGACAGAGAGGTATGACATGCAGCAAAGGTCCCAGGCCAGAATGAAAATATGGACATCCGTGGTTATATGATATGCACTTTGTGTGCAAACTGTATACACCAGTAAGAGAATATTCACCTTTTCCAAAATAAAATATATCACACAAACACTATACTAAACTCAACGTTTCAAGTGAAACATATCAATTCTGTATCTTACATCTAATATCAATCTTCAAAAAACAGTTTGAAGGAAGTATATATATATATTTTTTTTTTTTTTTATGAAACAAGGTGTGATAAAAGTGCCTTTTTAAGCAACTGTAGTTGTGTTTATATATATTCTCTCTCTCTCTCTCTCTCTCTCTCTCTCTCTCTCTCTCAGTTCATCCAGAGGTCAGGTCCCATCTGACCGTCTCGGCTCTTTCAGCCCTTCAATGGCTTGTCTGCAGTTCAAGGAGAAGGCAGTCAGGGACCAGATCCGTCATTACGCTGAGAAATTACCACTTAGGCTGCTCACACCGTGGATGTGATCATTGTAGTTCTCTCCCCTCGCATTGACTGGCCTGTCCAGTTTAGAGTTGCTTCACTGAGCAGAGGACACACACACACACACACACACACGCACACACACACACCTGCAGTAGAGAGTCACTCTGGTCTCTGGCTGTCTGTATCCACTGCTCTGTGATGGTTGACAGCTCGAGAGCACTCCTCGGCCACGTGACTTACACCGATATATTCATGTACAGTTGGATAAATTGGTTTCATTATTCAGAACATGGAAATGATGAGTGGGTGAAACCATTTTGAGGCCAAAAAGTTGAGTAATTGCATATGGCTTTTGAAGATATCAGCAGTTGTGGACACGAGAAAATGTTGGCAACGCATCACATTTGTGCAGTTGTCATTTCTTTCACGGTGTAAGGTTCATTGTGGCTGCAGGTTGTGCAAATCGCCATTTTCCTCTGTATTTAACATGGAAAACATTTTTTTCTGTCTGGCCTTCAGATCAGGCAGGAGACTGCATCATTTAATTTAACAGCAGTGTGAGTTTAAGAGTGAAAATCAAAGTTTGATCTTTTGAGTGGAGGTGCAGTAGATGACATTTTCCAATCCAATTCAGACTCATTCATTTAAACATTCATGACCATCTCAGTAGATCTCAGTAAAATTATTCACACAAATCATTGTGTGAACCACTAATGAAGTTAAGGAGGGTACTCATAGCACAATATTGAAATATAACACAATTGGAATGTGAAAAGGAGCTATTTGTCTCAAAAACTGTGCTGATTCGATCTGTTGGGAAAACCAGCCATTTACTGCAAATTGTGCATAATTCCAGTAATTGCCCCTGACTTGCTGTGTTGTTCAGTAGCCACTCACACCGGCTCTTTAAAGTCACTTTGTTATTCTATTTCAGCTGTTTAAATTTCCATTACCTCCACAAGAGACACTCAGAGCGAGCACAGGTTTTGGTTTTTCAATTTTGTTATCTGCTTCAGCCAATTCTCCTCACAGAAGCAGTGCATGTTTGCTGATTTGCTCCACAGCACATATCAGTAAAACTATAGGTCGCGGTATCTGAAACAGTCCAAACCATTCGGTGATATGGAGCATAAGCAGCCGTGTCAGAGTCGATACTGATGCTTAAAAAAATGACTGCTGCACCTCTACTTTTATGGTCAACAAAGCTCTTATTGATCCTAACTTTGATCAGTCTATTGTCCTTCCAGCTGTGCCAGACACACGCTGCAGGTTTCCCTTCACCCGATGTTCCCTTTCCTAATGTTATGTACTCTGCGGGGAGGAAAGTGGCGGTTTGGGCTCTCGAGGCTGTCCCCGGATGGTGGGCTCTGAAAAGCACTGAACTTTCTGCAGAATGTACCTTGAAGGATGTGAAATATTCTCCTCTTTTGTGCTGTTCTTTTTTTTTTTTCTTTTAATCTCACCATCTCACTCTCTTTCTCACCAGATTGTATCAGGATAGACTGTAATCTCAGTAAGTGTCTCCTATGATTATTTACTGTAACATGATTCAGAGAACATGCACTGTGGTATAATCATATGCCTCTCGCTCTATTCTCTTATGAAACAGAACATAATTCATTCATTCTGCCCCACAATTCCCCTTGACTGTTGCTGCTGTTCTCCTCATAAGCACCATTACAAAGAACAAGAATGAGCCTTTACAGTGACAAACAAACAGTTGCACGGCTGAATATAATTGCACACTTCTACTCTGCGCTATTGAAGTGCACATCTCAGTAACAATTTCAATTAGACACTGTCTAATTATTGCAATGTGATGATGTTGTTATCAAATGCAGCTAAATCCGACATACAGTAGTCAAATAAGTCAATCACTCATTTGCCTTTGACGAACGACTGTTAATTGGGTTACAGTTCAAGTGCAATCAACAATTATTTGTAGGGAGAGACACAGGGATTGGTGTCAGATTAGAGAAACATATGTTATCAGAGATTAATCACAATGCTTCAGCAGAGCCAAGATTATATTTTGAGTTTAGCCTGGTATCTGACCAATAGATGACTATGAGACAAGGCTGTCGGCTGTCAAAAAGACCTGTTTTGCTTATCCGTTGAAACGTGAGGATGAGCAAGAGTAGTTTGTTGCAGCCAATTTGACTTACTTCACTAGGGAGACTGTGTTAGAGTATTTTTTCTTCAAGCAGAGTTAATCATTGGATGTCTTTTTTTTTTTACTGAAATCTTGGAATATAGTGTGTGACACTAACTACTCATCAGGCATCGACAGTTGTTATCCTGCCTTTTGTAATTGTAAAAGGCACCCTATACCAGACTGAATATGAAATGCAGGTGAAATGCAGATTTATTACACTGTATATTCGTACAACATGTCTTAAATTCTTCAACATTAGAAATGACTTAATACAAACACCCAGGCTGAGGCACATGACAACAAAGTCAAGAGCATCCACCAAATACATTTTCATGAATTTTAAATGTATTGGCATAATTTGATTGATTAAAAGGCATACGAATGCCAAAGGCAGATCTTCCCTGGTATTAACGGGATTGATTTCCTGGTATCCTGTACTCTTGTGAAATGGACTGGTTACTTTAGGTTGGTGTGTGATGATGTGGGAATTTATGATGCAGATTGCTGCTCTCACCTGATAGTGAGAGACAGGCAATTTGAGTTTAGGTGTGTGACCAGAGTGGTGGGAGAAATAGATAAAAGCTTCTGTCAGTGGAGAGGTGAACGGCTCTCTGATATAGATCATCCAATACAGAGGAAGCTTATGAATTCTTGGAAAAATTATCGATATAATCGAGTGCTGGCTGAAAGCTTGTTTCCACCCTTCATGAATGAATAATAACTGGCTTCTCTAAAATATAATATTTAACTCTTTATTCCTTAGTGATTTATACAGCTGCCTGAATATAAGTCATTAGATTGCATTGATGATCACCACACCAGCTGCAAACGACTGTTCATGTACTCTCAAACATATTATGATATTGGACATGTTCAATAGGAAAAAATAATCAATAACCCACAGTCTGTTCTGTAATTTTGTCTCATTTGAATCTATTGATCTGAGGTTCAGGTTTTAAAGGCTGCACAGCAGAAAGGGACACTTAAGCTTTTGTAACAGATTCACCACATGTGTATAGGAGCCCAAGCAACTGTCCATTATATTGTATGGATGACAGTGTTTTTCTCTGATCAAGGTGAGTAGTGTGTGTGTGTGTGTGCAAGTACTGTCTCTGTGTAAACCACCTCAATGACCCACCTGGAGTTTATCTCAAAATTCATTCAAAAAAGAATATAATATCGAACATGGTTCATTGAAAGAGGCAATGCATCCTTTATCTCTTCAGATAACTTGATCAACTCGTTGCCTTCTCTACCACCAGATGGCACTGTGCCACAACGCACTGTTCGCAGGAAATGCATACTGTATCTGCACTTTTCTTTTGTCAAAATTAATCACCCTCCTGATCAATTATACTCTATGTGGTACGACATTGGCCTCTGAAGAGCTTAATACTGCAGATGTGATGATGGATGGCTTGTTAATGGACTTTATGACGGTTAACAGATGGAGGCAAATTTGAAATTGCAGATATATCTGCCTAAACGAATTAGACAGTCACTATTTAATGAGTGCTGTCATTGGGGAGACTTCAGCGTTGCACCACAGAATCGTTGTGAAATTCAGGATTAGTTCACAACTCGATTACAGGATCGAGAATTCAGATATCCCAGGGGAGGTTTTCTTGCAAGTGTAGCTGATTTCTGAGGGAATCAAAGCGGCAGAGGCCATGTCTGTAGCAGCTGCTTGGAGGCTGTCCACAACTGGACCCACCGTGGGAGGGTAATAGCTGTAAGAATACAAATGTTGCTGCAGTGCTCATGAGTAATTCTCTGGAATCTGGGGAATAATGGCACACTGCACACTTTCGAAATGAGGCATGCGCTCTGCAAAATTACCCAATTACCACAAAATGCTTTGATTAGCATCCACATCCTGCATTCAAAGTCTCAGCTCACCCATAAGGCTGACCTGTGTAAGTGCACCGTGCCTTTGGAATTATCCTTGTTTGAAGCATTAAAATGTGCAGCTTGCTCTTCAAACTTTGGAAGCTGAACTAAATGAATGGAGCCCACATCTGTGAGGATACATGTTGTATTCCACCATTTTATTTCCCTCTGCAGAGTTAGAGACAAAACACTGCTATGAACACAGCACAGTACTGACAACACATAGTCAGTAAAACTGACTGTCTGGCCCCAGCACCAGATGTCTTTTTAAATATTACACATTGGGCCTCATGCAAGAACCATTCCGACAAACAGATCTGTTCTTTATGGTATATAGGAACATTTTCCTTCAGGTAGGAAAGGTTTCCATTAATGGATTTTATATTCATCACTTTTAAGCAACTATGTGCTCAAATACGCACATGTGGCATTCATCGTGTTTACGCAGGTTAGGCGTTCTTTGAATCTCACCTGGTATGTGAGAATACGAAAATGTTCCTGCATGAGGCCCATTCATTCTTCCCACATCACCCACAATGCAACTCGACAGCCGACGGTGCGGTTGGAGATCATCTCGATGTTGTAGACGAAGCTCACCCAGCCTCGAGTCACAAGCAGAGTGTAGAGGTCTGGCAACTCACTCCTTTGAATAATGCCACAACCGCGGGTTTTTTATTTTTCATTTTAAAACCCCAACAGATGCTGACTCAAGTGACATCACTAGAGGCAATATATCAATCTTACCCAGCCCCCTCATGGGCCAAATGATGTGTGCTGCAGTCCTTAATGAGACTCGTAAAGAAGAACATCTAATATACACGAAGACATTAAAACACTTTCCTCGCAAGAATTCTCACCCAGTTTGTCCATGTTGTCCGATCAGGATGTTTGGGTTTAGACGTTGAATAGCAGGGGAGCTCCCCCCTGATGGCACAGATGAGATGCGTAGTCCCGACTAGGCAGCCTCCCACATCCTCCTCTTTGTCTGTACCTCTGTTTTCATGTCGGAGGTTTACAAGTAAATCATTCTGCTTTAAAGTTGGACATGATTCCAGCGAGGGGTTTGTTTCTCATTATCCAAGTGAACTCATCAAATGTAGACGGATCTGGATTTGATGCGATTGATCCGTCTGGTGTGTGTCGATATTCAGCAGGTGGACGGTGGTGTCATGCGGCGCTCTGTAGAGACACTTGATATGCAGCCCTTGGACAAAGCCTCCAGTCACAGTTTTATTTCCCTGAGGATGAAACAGTGAAGTGTTCAGGAAACCCGTTGATGTTTTCCATTTATTGCCCTCTGTACGTCCCCTGTAATTCTCCTGCACCCTGAGCTCAATTAGACAGACAAACCCCTGAAGGCGCAGTCGGCTTAGGCATGGCCAATTAGTTTCCCAAGCGATGTCAGAACTCCTTTGAACTGCCATGTCGGCCTGTTGCATAGGCACTGATTCGGGATGACGGTGCAGCAGTGGCAAGCCTCTGCACTGTGACCTATTTTGAAACCAGAGAGAAAATGCAGTGGGTAGTGAGGAAATGCGGAAACTTAAAGCTGTATGTTTGGGCCAAGCCTCTAGATAAGACATAATATAATTCGCCAGGAGATACCAATAAAATGCCTCTGAAGACAAATACGCATCATGCTATTTTATTACACAAATCAATTTATACTTTCAGTCTCTCAGGAAAGGAGCTGCTCCTGTAATTTATTTGTCTCATTTCTCCTTTAAGTGTGTATTGAGTGAATGCAAATTTTAGCTGCATATAAATGTTGAAGGCTATATGTGTGTGTGTGATTGTGAAAGCAGATGAATGTAGGCTATGCGCCCTGGGGAGAGAGTGCTGCGCCTGTTGAGAGCTTAGTGTGAAAAAAGTGTGCTGAGCTTATTTGGTGCGATTCTCACTTGATTCTTTTCACCTCTCAGGCAAGGGACCGGAGGTACTACTGGTCGGCGAGAAGCTGAATGACAATGAGTGGCACGCGGTGAAGGTGTTGCGGCGTGGGAAGAACTTGCAGCTCTCTGTGGACAATGTGACTGTGGAAGGTACATTGAGAACAAAGGGGCTGTAGCAGCAACCGTACAGATATTTAGAGGTATTTTAAATTTTAAGGATGCATGTTTTGCTCCTCAGGCCACATGACCGGCGCCCACACCCGCCTGGAGTTCAATAACATTGAGACGGGGATCATGTCAGAGCGGCGTTTCATCTCCGTGGTGCCCTCCAACTTCATCGGCCACTTGCAAGCTCTCTCCCTCAACGGGATGCTGTATCTGGACCAGTGCAAGAACGGAGACATCTCCTACTGCGAGCTGAATGCTCGATTTGGCATGAGGCACATAGTGGCCAATCCTGTAACTTTTGTAACCCAAGCTAGCTACTTGGCCTTCTCCACCTTGCAGGCCTACGCCTCTATGCACCTCTTCTTCCAGTTCAAGACCACGAGTCCCGACGGCCTCATACTTTACAACACTGGAGATGGAAGCGACTTCATTGTGGTGGAGCTAGTCAAAGGGTGAGTGTTGCGGCCTTTGGTCGGAGTTTTCCATACCGGCCTGGGCTGAGGAAAGGTAGATGGGGCTTTTTGGAACAACTATTTTACCAAATGTTGTACTTGTATAGTCTTATTTTGGTGCAAAACCCAAGCAACATGAATATAATCTTATCTCCTGTCTTTGGCTTAAAATGCCCTAATCATGATTTATATTTAATTTGTTTAATGTCTAATTTATGATAAACAAAAATAAATGTTTTTGTTAAAGGGAGACAAGCACAGATTGGAAGCAAACACAATAGCTGCTGTTACAGCTTAGCCGTAGAGTCATTCTAACAATCAGACCTCCTCAAGCACTTTTGGCAGCTTGACTCGGCCGCAAATAAAGTCGAGCATCCCGCTGTCAAACCAGATTTTTTCTCCCAGTAATTAGTCAGCAGCAGGCCCTTGTTCAGCTCCGGAGCCTGCTGAACCAGAAGCTCTCTCAGACAACACAGACTCAAAGTGTTTTCCAACACGTACGTCATAGTTTCCAGGCTGCTCAATTTATCTGTGAAGTCTAGCAGCTTTTTCCACGGACGTTGCCCCCAATTCCATAGCAACGACATGCTTTGTAAAATGCTTGCTTGGTTCAGTGTAAACAAGCAAAAGGTGGTATAACTCGGGGTTGTCTTAGCAGAAATTTAACTGGAACTGTGTAAAACATGGGATATTGATTCGCTATCTATTTTTTCATATATCTATAAGTGCTTGGAAATTTCTGACTTTGAGCCACCTCAGTGTAGTGCTGCATGATATGACCTTATTTCATATCCCTATATATGTCATTTCATATCCAGACAACGATGCATATCTTGACAGACATTTTAGTTTTTTGGTCACCACACAGTGTATAAATACAGGAGCACATGCCTACACCAGTGGTCGCATCACAAAACAGACTGTAGCTCAACTCTAACTGCACAGCTACATTAATGGATTTGAATTGTTTCTTCACCTAAATATGTCAGTTTGTTATTGACATGATGTATGGAGAGATGACTCCCAAGTAAGAAATACTGACTGTAGACGTCTGCACTGTCCTGTCCCGTAGGTATATCCATTATGTTTTTGATTTGGGAAATGGGCCGTCACTAATGAAGGGAAACTCTGACAAGCCTCTCAACGACAACCAGTGGCACAATGTCGTGATCTCTCGTGACAGCAACAATATGCACATCCTGAAGATTGATTCCCGCACTGTCACCCAACACACTAATGGAGCCCGCAACCTCGACTTAAAAGGTAACTTATTTTGAATATCTAAAAAGGACAAGACACAGTGAATATTTTCCTTTGTTTTTGAGATTTGATTTTTTATTATTGTTCTGTCATCATGCAAACAAGAAAGCACAGACAGATTGAAACTCCAACATTTTCGATTTGGGTGTGTGATTTGGGACCTTTTTTTCATAATTGCACCTTGAAGTTGATTGTATTTATTAGTTTAAATGCTCATATTTGCATTATACCTTTAAAAAAATACAACTATGTTAGTAATTTAACGATTGTCTCAATTCTTTACAAAATACCTTTTAAAAGCAATTTGTTTCCTGTGTTTTAGAACATTCACCAACACATACGTTGTTTGTGGCGAATATCATAATTTGGATGTTGATTTTCTCTGTCTCTTATCTAACAGGGGAGCTGTACATGGGTGGACTTGGAAAGAGCATGTACAGCAGCTTGCCCAGGTTAATCGCATCCCGGGAAGGATACAAGGGCTGTCTGGCATCTGTGGACTTGAATGGAAGGCTCCCTGACCTGCTGGCAGATGCCCTCTACAAGGTGGGAGAGGTGGAGCACGGCTGTGGAGGTGAGGACGACACATCTGTGTATTATTTCAATTACATTCGTTTTCAGGGGAGAGGTGAAACCAGAGTGTAAGTGCTCACTAAGAGCTAATTACACCACATGATTTAAACCACCTCCATTATGATTGTCTAGTGAAAACATTTTGTGGTTTTATTATTTTGGATTATACACAGTAACATGTCATGATATCCTTCTGCAGTCAAGAAATCCAGCTGCTTTCAGTGAAACACAGAGTTTAACAGAAAACAATAGTTACATAAGTGAACCCAAAGTTTAACCTGATGGCGGCAAATGGATAAAGGTCATAGATTCTCCACAAGGAAAACGCATCTCTCCTTTGTAAAATGAAGGAGAAACGCTTATTTTACAGCAGTTTGAGTGTCAGTGAGGAGACTTGGTTATTGAAAATGAAAAAGGGTGGCCTCATAGTGGTTTGACCGTCTCCAAAATGAGCTTAATGTTCTCAATGCTTCTCTTGAGATTGTGATTGTGTATTAACGTCAATGTTTTCTGCGCTTTCATATCTTCAGTACTATTTCGCAGTACAATCGGCGCACCATTACACACTTCCCTTTGGGTTTAGTGAAGATTATCAATTCTCAGAGAAGGCACATGGTAAATCTGCTGCCAACACTCTGCAGGTCCCAGCACCACCTGCACAGAGGACTCCTGCCACCACCAGGGAGTGTGTCTGCAGCTGTGGGAGGGCTTCTCCTGCGACTGCACCATGACCACATACGGGGGGCCGTTCTGCAGTGACCGTAAGTGCAGCGTTGTTACATCTGAACGGCTAGAGTGGTGGGGATAGTAAAAGAACAATGGTCCCCACAATGTAAATGATGAAAATAATCAGATCACACTATTGAGTAAGGGGTGACAATTAAAAATGATTTATCCATCGAGTCCTCCTGCAGCGACCGTGGGCTCGACTCCGACACCTTACTGAGCGTGTTCTCCCCCCTTCACACTGAATACTGTCCAATCATTAAAGGCTTAAAAATGCCCTGAAAATATCTTCAAATTTTGACATATATATATATCCATTTTTAAGGCTGTAACATCGCTTCATGACAGATGTTGTTTTACCCGGTACTAACCATTTTTTAAAATTGATCTAACATTGGTGGTCCAAACTTTTTAGCCTGCATATCTCTACTTGTGCTTTCTGTATACTTAGTTCTTTGATTATTTCCTTTAAACGACTTTGAAGTCCTAAAGAAGTGACGGTATGTAGTGTTCCACAAACAAAAGTAGTAAAAAATTATAAATAAGGAAACATGTCAAAGAAAGGAGAAACAAAGATGATTTTGCAAAACTCACTGTTGCATACACTGGTTGGAGGACACTGGTCTAACTTGTTTTAATGGTTTTGGTTAACCAAACTGCAAACCATCATGATTAATATGCTCCTACAACTACACAACCACACAAAACTGACATTACTCGGACAACAATTGGAGGACACACCATTGTCCATTTCTATACCACATGCAGATGAACTGAAACCAGGTGCAGCCTCAAAGTTGGGAAATCCGTCAGAAGACTTGTGGAATTCTTTTGAAGATATTCAACGGTGCAAAAACAACTACAAAAACAATAGAAAAATACTGTCTAATGTCTAATCAAATTATTGATTGACTATTGCAACAACCAATAACTTGTTACGTTTTAGTTTCTCTCTGTTTATTATAGTTTGTTTTGCCTTAAAATTAGCCTTGGCCTTTTACATTTTAAAACAGTAGTAAAGACTGTTTCATGCATGCATGTAAATACATCCTGATGGGACTCAAAGGACTGATTGCACATGACACATAGATATCACTGCATTTAAAAAAAAAAATCTCTCTAATCTGATTGCTTTGCTTTCTTTGCCTATAAAGAGCCCGCTATGTCCAACATAATGGACCCTGACTTTTACCACAAGCTTTTATACTTATAATAGCAAAAGATTAACATTAAGCTCATCGGTCCAGTGGTCACGGCGAGTTAAGCTTCATTTGCTCCAGAGTTATTCAAAATAACTGCAACAATTGCGCCTTTGTGGTAATCATTGTTGAAATGTGCTGTTTTGCAGCATTGTTCTAGAGAGGGAAGGATATTACACTCTGTAAGGGGGTTATTTGAGGATAATTTGCAGATAGCCGTAAGAAAGTTGTGTTCACAGGGGGAATATACTGTCCCACGCTTCCTGTACAGTAGAGGAATTTTCATCACTGATCATTGTCGTTATTTTGTTGTACAGTTTTGAGTAGCAGTGTAATTATTCTTAGAAAATTCAGGAAGTCAAGACGGTAACTAAACAACTTTCTCGAGTAGACGTACGTTACTGGCAGTTGTTTACTTCAGCTTGATTTCAAGAAGATGCTCTCCTCCTCCATCTGCTTGCCTCCAGAGTTACAAACTTACAGACGCATCCAAATCGGCCTGCCGCTGTAATCTATTGATCTAACCTGTAAATCAATAGTTCATCCTCTACACTGTACATCCTGCACTGTCTTTGGACAGTGCCACCCAGATAAAATATATACCACAGCATGCTGTTTTTTGCTTTCTGCATGACCAAACGGGCCACACATAGGATGAGGCAGGAGAGCTGCCCTAACATAGTTATTAATAAATCTGTTCATGCACTGTGTTGTCCTTTGACTGGAAGACTTCAGCGTATTGATTTTCTCTTCGCTTTAGTATTTCTCAAGATTGACTTTTTCACTTTTCATAACTAACTTTCAGTCAGGAACACTCGTCATAGATTAAACCATTTGTTGCAACAAATGGAAATACAGTTAGACTTGGCGCTGATGGCTCCATTCTCAATAATGCTCCCTGTATCTAGCCAACAGCATGCTAGACCAAGACAGGGAGCGCAATGCAGATATCCCCCCATGGGTATACAAGAGTTGGCCCAAGCAACACATTGATTGCCATTTTTAATATTTGAGACATGTTAGGACTAAAGTAGAAAGGTGAAGGCTGGGGTGGAGGAGGCAAGCTTTTCCAGCGGAAGCGGTGTGTGACAGCATTGGTGTGCTGAGATCAGTGCGGAGGGAGTCATATTTAAATGACCCGGCTTGAGTGAGGATGGCTGTGATTGGTGTGTGACTTATGGCAATTGTTCAATCAGCGTGCTGTCAGCCGATTACTGCCGGGGCGTATGACTACCGTGTCCTGCATGAATTAACGCGAAGCTTCATATTGTAGACAGTGAGCTTTGCTTTTCAACTCCTTGTGTCTTTTTCCAGGCAGATAACTGCTTTTGGCAGCTGCAGTTTGAAAAAGCAAAGAGAGAAACGAAAACATGTTGATCTTTCTTAAACCTGATACAGATTCCTGCTGTGATGTTGGTATTCAGTCGCGCAAGCCCGATCATACATTCAAAGGCCTCACCGTAAAATCAGTTCCCAGCTACCCTTGAAACCATTTCATCCTTGGCAGATAGTCTGATGCACATCACGTCATCTGAGTGAGAATTTCAAACGGCTGCCTAAGGACAAACCTTCACAAGACCTTTTGTGACGAAGGTTTTTTCAGACATGAACGCATTAACAATTATATTTGGTTGTCAGAGACGTAGGCAACATCTGGCTGTTTGGAAGATGTTGAACACAGACCGGATTCCATTATTCTATCTGTATGTTTCAATCAATATTCTCTTTAAATACGACATTTTGGACAGGAGCTGCAAACATTACGCTTTCCCAATCCACCATTTCTATATTCCCAAAGGTCTCTGAGTTTATTTGTCTTTACTATGAGATTACACGGCTCTGCTAATTCAGTGCTGTAAGACAGAGCGAGCCCCACCTGTGCAATTAATGGGAGAACCCAAGGATATCTTTATGTATTGATAAGCCTTTTATTAAACAATTGACAGCGAAAATAACAGTTTTCAAGAAAAATACAAGTCATTGCAGAATTTTCGCTTTTAATCTAGTGGTGTTCAGAGAGGGCTCTCAATCATGTGGGTGGTAAATGGCATGGCTGCCCGATATCAAAGGTCAAGCCAATACATCAGTTCGACTCGGAGGAAATAACAAGCCTCATGCTTCACATTGAGACATCATCAGAGTCATTAAAATAAATGGGAAAAGTGACAATGAAAATAAAACACAGATACATTTGTAGATGGGACAAAGTCTTTGTAACCATCAGCATTTGCTGGTGAAGCCTTTCTCATGGCTTATCTAGCCAACATGAAAAGCCTCACAAATAATCAACCCCACTCATCTTTGTCTTCGTCCATTTAGACTCCCAAGAAACCAGCCTTACAAAGGCAAAGACAGTGCCGTGCCTTCCTGATTTTTGACAATCAAGACAATTGTTTAAAAATTACAACCCCATAAAAGTGTAGAAGCATGTTATACGACCAACATTCCTTCCTTGGTTTGTGCCCCAGTGCATTTATATTCATGCAGAGAAAGCAATTTACCGAGTATGCTACAGACATCTGTGCTAATTTACCTCGAGGTCACTGTTTCATCACCAAAGTCATCGATATATAATGATGTTCTGTGCTCAATTTTCAGCTCTGCTTTCTGTAAACATATGGGGACTGTAATTATCGGTTAACCTCTGCGGTTATAGACGATTGTTTTGGCATATTCATTACCTTTGTGTGTGTGTGTGTGTGTGTGTGTGTGTTTGTATTTGTGTCACACAGTCACATCATGGGGACTAAGCTACCTTGTGTGGACAAAAAGCACGTCCCCATAACGTAAGTCATTAGATTTTAAAGTGAATACATGTTTTATATTTATAGTGTGTGTGTGTGTGTTTGTGTGTTTGTGTGATTGTGTGTGTTTACATAACCACACTGCCGTCATCTAGCTGCAGTGAAACCCACCTTCCCTACGCCATTCATTTATAAGTCAACATTTCCTTTGAATTCCCATGGAGGAAAAGCAGAGCCTATAGCCGGCAGGCATGCAGGCAAGGTACAGTAATATGGCACTGCACAGCAGCCATCTTCCTTTCCCATGTCCTATGCCAGTTAGAAAGCATTGTATCAAATTCTTCATTTGAAATGTCAAAACCAATTGATTTCCATATACTTAGAGGAGCATTATGCATTTAATTATCAAATGATTTGAAGCAGTTCATATGAAGTACATATAGATCCAAATCCATAATTGTTATTGTCCTTTATTTATCATCAGAAAAAAAATAATTTATATTATCATTATTATTATTATTATTATTAACTAAAAAATTGATCTATGTCATAGTCGTTATTGTTATTATGAGAACCAGTCTGACAGAGCTGAAAACACCGGTTATTCCAATGTTCGTGGTCTTTGTATCTTCTCTCTCCTCTCTCCCCAACCGGTGGCAGCAGATGTTCCACCCACAACTGAGTTCGGTTCTGCTACTAATGTCCTCCTGTTCAAAGGGAGGGTTTTTTCCTCCACAGACACAAAGTGCTTGCTCACTGCGGGAACTGTTGGGTTTCTCTGTAATATTGTAATACTGTATTAGGTTAACAAATCAAATTGAATATAATTGAATATAGTAGTACATGTGGAGAGGCTGTATGTAAGAGTAAACACAAAAGAATATATAATTTCCCTACTCCATTCCCATTATGAGAAACTTTAATGGTAATTTATTTGTCGTACATTTTGCCGTGTGGGGAAGATGGGAGTAAGAGTGGTGTAAGATGTTCTCAATCAAATCCCGTTTTTCCTTTGACCTTCATGTCAGGTGGAGTCATCCATGATTATGAGTGTGTCCCAAAAGCCACAAGGATAATCCAGAATAGAGGTTTCAGACTTAATCTTGTGCCCCGGGACCGAGGCTCAAGAAAACATATCGCGGTTCATAACATGGTGACCTACCCAAAATAGACATGTGAGCCACTTCTGAGTGTGAACTATATAAAGTCAGTGGTCTGCGTTATATGTGGAGAAGCTGGTTTAAGACAGACTTGTATTAAAGAGACTTGAGCGACAGACAGGGTAACTAATTATAATTATAACTGATTTATTATGGATATGTAAGAAACAATCCCAATCCACCTCATCCCAATTTGCATGTCTTTGGACTGTGGGAGGAAGCCGGAGTACCCGGTGGAAACCCATGCAGACACGGGGAGAACATGCAAACTCCTCTCTCACTCTCTCTCTCTCTCTCTCTCTCACAAACACACACACACACACACACACACACACACACAAACACACTCAAATATATATATAACACACACACATTTACCATTACCATTTACCATTACATTATTAGTGGTGAAAAGTGTGGAGGTGGAGGCAGGTGCCTCCCACAGGGGCATTCATTTCACATTGCCGACCACTAAAGCATCAGATTCAGCACAGCTTGCACAAATTCTTACGTTAATTGAGTCTAATTACCATGTGTTCCTCTGCAATAACCTTTGATATGGTCAAGTCCGGTCCCTGACTGTGCTCTGCCTCCTGCTTGCTCAATGTCAAATCCCAGTCAACATTTTTTACAGAGCATCCTACATCATCTGCTGCATGTAGAATTGAACAACAGTTTACTTCCATAGACCATGTCACGGAGTCTTTCTAGAGTTGTTATTATTATGAAAAGCTTTTTCAGGGCAAAAGTTTACTTTGCTCCTGTGTGCAGGGTTTTACTGTTGGTGGCCCAGATCACCTTGTTAAGAGGCACTGTGAGGTAACAGCGCTGTGTGTTGGCAGCATCTCTTTTCCTGAACACCATGAGACCTCAGAGAGCATTTAAAAAATAGTTTTCTGTGTCCACTGGCTTCAGATACACATTAGTTGGCCCCTGCTTTTCATGTTTCAAACTAAGACATAGGATCGCAGGCTCTTTCCTCCTAAGGAAGCAACCAGCAACTGATCCCCAGGTTGTCAAAAAAAATCACCCACGCCATTTTGTTGTGCTGTCCGAATTTTCAGTGAAATTTCTTATACCCTAGATAGTGGACTCGTTGTATCCCACGATGCATCGTGAAATGTAGAGATCAACCATAGACTTGGTCGGGTCCGGAAAATGAAGCCAATGCGGAAGCGCCTGAAGCCTGTATTCTCTGGAATGACCAGCAGAGGGCGACTCTACTGGTTGCGAGCCTGTGAGAAACTGGATTTATAATGTCAGTAAACGTCAGTTTATGGTCTCAGTCACTAGTTTCAAGTCTTCTCCAAAACATGGAGCATAGTAATGATTTAGTAAATTGATGTCTCATCCTGAGTAAAATAGATAATAAATCACAGTATACATTGGATTGTGGATACAGCGTGATTGACAGGTGGTACCGTCCAATCTGTGTAGGTGAAATGGTGGTTTTGCAGTGCACCATGCACATTCATTTTTGTATTATTCTTATCAAAAAGATTTTAATTTCAGTGAGAATGAATACAGAGAGGCTTATGTTTGCTGGTGTTTTTACAGACAGGTTAAAACTCTTTTGTGTGTTGAGTGTTTTCTTAATATTTTCGATGGCATAGTTTGTTTATGTCGACATGCACTAGATAAATCTGTGATTTCTGGTGCTGAAATAATAAAATATGACAAACTAAAGAAAATAAGTATATTTCTACATTTAAACATGGCAATTCAAAGTGCTTTTTACCTAAAAATATTAATACAAAGAAACGTCATAATCCTGCAACAATGACTTAGTGACATATTTTTATTCACTGGCCATTTTTAATAAATGCACTTTGTCATGTCTATAATACTGTATTGTTTCTCTTCATGTTTTTTAACTTTAATATCAATGTCTTGTAGTACATCACTTTGGTCAGCTTAATATGCTTGTGATTTCTAAAATCCATATAACAAGTTGTGGTACTGTCCAGGATGTACTGTACCGTACCTGTGTGTAGCATGTTGGTATGTTCTTGAGCTGTATGGATGGATAACTCCTGATGCCAAACTTTTTCCATATAGAAATCTTGTACAGTATGCTAGTACAAGTCTCCAGACATATCATGAAGTTAGATCTTTGGATTTTTCCAACAGTCGCCTTCGGTCTAGCCCCCTGACTTCAGCTTTGCTCAACATAAAGACTGTGTATCCCCTTCAATGATGATCTCTGCCACATCTCTGCTCTGTGTGAGTCATACGAACACTCTGAGCCCAAGACTGCTGGCACAACTCCCCACAGCTACGATACAGAGGTAGAGCAGCTTGAGCATTGTGTGAGTGACTTGCAGAGCTTATGGAGTTATGGAACTTAACCTGTGACTTACAGGACGTTGCCTTTTTAAATTTTTTATCTTTTACATCTTTCCCAAACTAAAAATCAGGCAAAATCGTTGCTGCAGTGAAATACACCACAGTTCTTTGTCTAACCACCAATAGCATATTTACAGCTTCTTCTCTTTTTTTGCCTATCAGGCATGAGTGGAGAACATTTGACATTTACATAGATGGGAAATGAAGTCAGGCACCTGAGGGACTAATGGCCCAGTTGGCCAGTTGGCTATTTGTGTTTCTATGTTGTCGCAGTTTCTCACATTAAAAAGTGTCTTTGTTGTGTAATGTGTTGTATTTTAAGGGTCTTCTGATGGACAGTATTATGTTATTGAAGTTTCTACGCTGATGCCATAAAATTAAGGAATATTCCAAACACCAAATATTCCGAAATGTTTGACAGGACACTATGTTGAAAGAATTATCGTGACACATTGTTCAGGAATTAATGTAGATAGATGTATAAAGAATAGAGCCAAGCCAATAAGTTGGGTTTTTTTGGGAGTATGTGAGTGTGTGTGTGTGTGTGTTTGTGTGTGAATTCACAACAAAGTATACATTTTATAAATAACTATAAATGAAAAGAAAATGCAAATATAACCAAATATATATAACTTGAAAAAATATATATATATTTTTTTTTTACATCAAATCCATAATGCACTCTCTTCTTTCTGCACATAAAGTTTCCATGTTGGTGTATATCAGCAAACATAAAAACCGATACCAATATGTCTGTGAAAGGCCAACCGATAAATTGGCCGGGCTCTAGTAAAAAATAAATGAATGATGCTTGTTCACCAACTATGCTCACAAGAATTTGAAAGACTGTGAATATGAGATTTGAGGGTGCAAAAAGAGAGGAAGGGTTCACTGAAATAATTTGCTTCCACCAATTAACTAAAAATGAACTCCTTGGATTTGCAACTGTTTTTAAATTTAACAGTTTAAAGAGTCCTCATACAAAAACAAAAACAAATCAGGTCTCATACTTTTGAGATCTCCATTTTTCAAATGTTGGAGGGTGGCATTGAAAGAATTGAAAGACGACTACAATACACAATCATTACTTCATGAGAGAAAAGACAGCGGGACGTCAGAGGACAACCAGGGAATGTTTTCTGAAAAAAGGGCCATGGTGAAACTATTCTGCTAATCTTTTTGGTTTCCTTTCTTTCTCCCTCTGATTCATGAAACAAGTTTCAGTTGGTTGGAGCAAAATGAGTAGTTTGGTCCTGGTAATCACAAAGTTGATCAGTTTGGGAATGAAGAATAAGCCTTAATCAACAATAAATAAAGGCATTCATCTGTAATTATTATATCTGAATTTTTTCCGCCCAGCTTTAATATTCAGTTCTATTAGATAGAGATCTAAATGTGATCGTCTTCCACTAACCTCGCTGTTCTGGGATGTCACAGTTGAGCAGTAGTAGTATTTTAGGAATGGTCCATATCATTATTTTTTAGCCTTGACATGTGAAACCTAGAGCTTTCTTCGTACATTTCTAAGGGGCAAAGATTTCCTCCAGCTTACCCAGTGTCATTCGTGCCTCTGCAGAGGGCTGAGGAAATTGTGATAACTGTGTTGAGATTTGAAACACGACCACTAACAGACTCAATGGGATGTCAAAGTCATCTACTTTCAGTTTCTACTTTTACCTCCATTAACCTAACACAGTGTTACAACAGAAAACCTCAGGGTATAAGAAATACACGATTTCCCCGTTCAAAGCCTGCGTGAGACTACAACAAAGATGCAATTAGAGCCTTTCACAACATGTATTACTAGTACAGCCCTCACAAAGTTACTCACAGTGAAAACCACTGTCTAATCGTCTCCTCTCCCCCAGTGATTTGCGCTGTTTTGACAGCAATGTTCCCGAGTATTGCTGAAGCTAAGGTGTTCTAAACCAAAGACTGACTTAATGGATTTCTGTTCAAATAGAAAGAAAAAAAAAACTTTAAAGTGCTCACTTTTTGTGCACCATGAATATCTTAGTGTGTCTTTAGGGTGACAAGGTATTCACACACGTGTTGTACTTATTACCTTACCACGCATCACTTCTTGTAACGTGCAGCGTAGCGAACGTATCCATGGTAGCAGCAAAGGCTAGATTTGAAGTTTTGTTATATTAAACTTCCTTTGCCGCCTAAAGCTGTGTTATGCCATTTTTAACATTCTGCTCCTCTGCTAAAAGCAGGTGATAGCTGTAAGCAGGGGTGCTGATTCACAGTGGGATCAACAGTGCGAGTAACCCTTTCACACCAAGGTGAATGACTTGATTCAGTACGCAATATAGTTCACGATGGAGGTTTAAGTATGACAGAAGTACTCTTCCTCTTCCTCAATATAGTTAAAATCCTGTTTGTAAACATAAATTCCCAGATTTATCCCTCCGTATTATGCCATTGCCACTGGACTGAGGGCTGTTCATTTGTAGTATATTTGTGTTGTTGTTTGACCAGTTAACAAGTTAAAAAGATCTGCTTTTTATATTCCACAACACATTTACATAGATCAAATTGAAGTTAAAAATGCTCACCAGAGATTTTATGTCTTTGCACAGATTAGTAATGTCTTCTTTTTCATATTTAAGACTCTTCATATTCTTGTTGCACTGCATGGGAAAGATCATATTACAGGTCAGAGTTGCTACATCATTATTATCAGCTACTTTTTTTTTTTCCTTTTACCTCAGTGGAGTTCTCAGCAATTTCGCTTAGAAGTAATATCTTTTTTCTCTTTCTGCTTGTAGCCATTCGATAAGACCATGTCGTGAACGTGTTTTTTTTAGCGATGTGAGTTAAATGGCTCTGTCTCTGTCTGTGTGGCCATCCGTCCGTCCGAGACAACTCTTATATGGATTGCCATGCAATTTGGTGCAATTTGTCCAATATTTGTTGCTGTAGTCTTGGTATTTTCAGGGCAACGATTGAAGTAGTATTATTTTACTGAAAGCAGTGCAAGAACCCGGCACTTTGATGCCCTCGAGAATTGACATCATCAGTAATCACTAATTTGTTCCTCGCAAATAAACCTAATCATTATTTAGAACCACTAGAGATTGTTTTCCATGACCTCTTGCAACCTTTGGGTGAAGTGTCCCGTATCGGGATCATTTAATGCAAGCTGATAGCTCATTAGCATGCAAATAGACACGGCTTGTGCTAAACTATGTTTAACAGATTGGAAAATACAAGCCACGCTGCCTATTTCACTCAGATAAGCGACAGGTTATTTCACGATTAGTCATGGTCTCTTATGACTCACCCTCCAACACTGACTGCTGGAGAAGGGAGTTCAATCCCCTGCCAATGTCACACTGACTAACAGCGTTAGAAGAAATATCCTAACGTCTGTAATACACACTTCACTCTCTCTGTCCACCAAGGATTTCAAAACACAGTTGACAGTGTCTGAGGCTGGACGCGTCAGGATGCAATCTAACATCACTCTGCGGCCGCTCAAACTGACCATCCTTGTTTACTGTGCGAGTCGTACCTTCATACCTTTTATGAGTTATGATGGCTTTTAGATGTGTGATGAAATCTCTTTGGGAGTTTATACAGTATAGTGTATAGATATTTGTGTAAGATGTCTGTCTATGATGGGAAGTATTTCTGAACTGACCCAGAGCAATTCCGCTACCATCTCAGCTTTTGACCTCTTGGCAGACCTGATACCTTATACCTGAATTGACCTAAGCCTAATCTAATCTTTTTGTGTAGCATATGTTGAGCTGATTTGGTTCAGAGTCTGCACTATTTGTGTGTTATAAGCTGAATCCTGGAACTACTAGAATGGGAAATCCATTCATAATCATTATTTTTTATTATTATGGGCATCCAGATTCTCATAATGTGGTGAATACAGGAAGATTTAACTTATTTCAGTAGTTGTATTAGTGACTCTGCACAGCTAAATCAAATACATTTGATTGTTTGGGGAAAATCAGTCCACTCATTGGTCTAATTCTACCTCATATGAAGTTGATGCAATAATATTCAATACTTCACATAGGAGTATTCATTGTTGTCAAGCAGATGTTTTATTGTAATGAAACCAAAACATATTGAGTGACAGTCAGACTTTCACACATCATATGGAAACAGATGCATGTTGTGGAAGCTTGTGAAGTTAAACGCAAGGCACTGCTTCCTCCCTTCTTCACACTCTATAATATAATTTTATGAAATCATAATCTTGATATAATATAAATGTAACTTCTTGTCTATGAAGGTTCAGATATATTAATGAAACTTTCAAGTTATTTTAAGTGTGTTTTTAAATAATAAAAACCTCAAGTACAACAACAGTGTGCAAAAAATAAGTTCTCTGTCTTTCAAATTAATTTTGTAATTCAAACGGGGGAAAAAAATGCAAGCAACAGCAAGTTCATAGCAAAGCTTGGCAATTTAGGCTACAGGCTCAGAGATGCCCTAGAAACTAGGTGCTTCTGGTTGGAAGAATCAGTTTTCACTATTTCCTATTTGAGATGTGAAATGTGAATTAACAGTGTAGGATTTGATTAACAGTTTATGACACACTTGCATTTGACTCTATGGCGTGCTGTTCCATTTTCATCATTAGTGCTTGCATTAGTGTTTGCAGTGACCATCTATCGATAAACCTCTCTGTCTCTCTGGCTATTCAACCATTACTGCACACCTGCATACGTAAGGGGCATCCAGGGTGAACATTTCAAATAACACACACTGTTTGCATCTCAAACCACTTTAGTTTTGTCCTCAAACAAAAATAGTTAAGAAAGGAGGAAAAAAAGAATACAGACATAATGTATTGTCCCAGCTTTATCCCACTCCGTGTGTCAGGGGTAGACTGAGGGGAAGCCTCTATTGCAGCATCATAGGCAAACAATAAAACTGAAATATTTGCTTAAAAGACCTACCAGGAAGGCTGTAAATCAGCCTGAAATAGCCTTGGTGCGATGCCCGATTTAAACACCCATAGGCAGTTTCAGACAAAGATAAGAGCTGATCAGGCTGCATGTGCAGATAAACCAGAGTGCCTATCTATTTGCATCAGAGAGGAGAGTCTCTCCTTATAATAACAGGCAATTTGTTAAAGAGGATATTTCGAAATAATAATCATATGAAGGCTATTTATTAAAACAATGCATTTTCAAAATTGATTCTTCATGAAGCAAAGAAGTAACAGCAATCATAATATGACTGCAGGTGAACCAACCGAGTGCGCGTATAATTACGGCAATAACTGGCGTAAGAGTGGGGTCAGCGGCTTGGCAAGAGGCTCGGTGCTTCTGCACACAATGAGTGCTGTGGGTGTGAAGAGATACAAGATAAAGTATGACTTTTTTCACATTGGCAGTTAGTGCCACTGTTCATTGTGGATTTTTTTTTGTCCTGGATGAAATTCCCTGAAGTGTCTCCTCCTGGGCACTGTCCAGTTTGGGGCCTGACATTGTGCAAGGCTTGATTACCAAATGGTCAGTCTCCAAGCCGCTCTGACTGTCCCTCTGTGCCCCGCTCTGTATGGGAACATGGTGGGTTTCACTTCACACCCAAACCACGCAGCAGCTGAGCCTCAGATGAATGGTAGTCTATGATGGCTGCTGGTGGGGGGGGGGTTCCTAGTCCCTACTGCAGGAGCTGTGGGAGAGAAGAAAGGTTACATTCAGTTTACATCATAAAGGCTAGACGCGCACACACACACACAGAGGCCTTCAGATTCAGAGTCCGCCTCTCTCTGGCTTTGTTTTCTGTCTCTGTCACTCTCTCGAACATTCACACAGACACACTCGCTTATACATCATTTACTTGCTGTTGCTCTCACTAAGCCGTAGCTCTCAGTCTGTTTGGTGAGCATAAATTGTAAAAACCATAATGAAGAATTTACGAAGACAGAGTGCATGCGATGTTGCTATGTCATTGTGTCTACACGTTGGGTTGAGGATCCACAACGTCACATCACTCTGGACTCTAAATAACATCAGCAACAACTTGTAGTAAATATATAAGTCCATTCATCAACATTATAACCATCATTATTGTTTAGATTGGATTAAATATGATGTATGTAAGACTTTGCCCATAAAAGAGTTTAACAAGCGCGACTCTGTCCAATGAAATGTAATTTTGCAGCTATAAAACGGGTCTGTCGCTCAGCTTTGCTTTTAAAGCAACATGACAGGATTTACAGACCATGGAAGCTGGGCCGTACAGTGTGTGCTTAGATTACAGATGCATTGAAACAGCAGATCTATTCAATACTTAATCAGGAAGAAGTTACCATACACCAAACTGCACCATTAACAAGGATCTTGTTAAGATATCAAAGATAGAACTTAATTGATCCTGAAGGAAATGATTGTACCAAATTTTGCTCCACAGTTACAGTACAAAGAATAAGAACAATAAAGTATACACAAATAAGTGAGTATAAAAATATCAAGTGTACGAAGTAAAAGCAAGAAGACCAGTGCCTAAATAAAAAAAATATATAATTACAAAATCATCTTTCCCATGATTTTAATGCAAATATAATATTATACATGAAAATAATGGAGGTGATTTGACAAAAGGTAATATTGCATAATGTTAAATGTAAATTAGAAACATGTCCACATGTGTGTGTGTCTGTATGTGTTTGTCTATTGATATATCATTAATACAAAACACCTCATTTATGTAAAGAAAATGCAAATGTTTGCTCTCTAAATTATGATACATATTTAGTATCATAAAGTGTGTTTTTTTTCCTGGTGTGCCCACTCAGAAGAGATTTCACCTTGGATTATCTCTGTACATACTGACTCAAATTGTACAAGCTAAAAACAGCCTCACATGCAGTCGATAGAGACACTATGATCCATGCACTGTCGACTATACATCCCTCATGATATTATTCAACATAAGATGGATTTATATGCACATGTGGTCACAACTGCTGTCTTTCCCACTCAGCCAGATCAACTGGCTGCTGTCCTCAGCTGTTGGCGCTGCTCTGTGGCCTGATAAAAAAAAAAACATGCACTAATCCTTCACTCTCTCAGCCCACTTTCTGTAACCTATTAAAACTCACAATCCATATTAAATTGGCATTCGGCAGTTTAGATAATGGAAACGGGGCATAACAACATATACAGCTGCAATGTTCTGCGTATAGCAGTAGTCCTTGTAACCATCCCGTGTAATTAGAAGACTTGTAGATAAATGGAGGACTTGACATGCGTGTCAAGTTTTGTGGCGACGTTAAAAGCCTAAGTGACGAGACATCGTGTGGTCGTCCTCACCGCAACTGATCTTCAACAAGAATCCTTCATTTTGCAGGAGTCACAAATGTGATTGTGCTGTATGTTGTCCAGAAATATACTGTATGTATACTTTATGTGTGGTGGCTGTGGGTCAGCAGATAGAGAGGGACTTCCACCAACCAGAGGGTTCAATGGTTTCGATCCCCGGGTCCTCCAGTCTTGCCGAAGTGTCCTTGGTTAAGACACTTACAATTACCCTACACTTTGACTGATGGCTGTGCTGGCAGTGTATAATTGATGTGTGTTAGAAAAAGTGTTGGGTAGCACTATGAATAAATGTGTGTGTTTGAATGTGACTTGTACTGTGAAGAGCTTTGATTGGTCGATAAGACTTGAAAAGTGCTATTTAAATACAGTCTGTTTACTATTTATTTATGTACAAATTGATTTTTATAAAACAAGCATTTGATCTTAAATTCACAATAAAGCTATTCTAGCTATTCTATTTACATAATTTTCGGCAAATTACAAGCAAGTTGATTAACACATTTTATTGTAAGTGAGCTCAGCTTGCTTCGCATTGCGGTGCTTAAGCAAACATCCACCTACCAAAAAAGACTTGATGAGGCAATTGGCCCAATTTCACCACCTATTTTTTATGATTTATTATCCGTATTATTGCAATTCACAAGAGTTGTTGTGTAATGGTTCTGTCAGTTTGTTCATTATACTGCAGTTTGTACAGTTGTACAAGGCAGGACTTGAGACCCCGCTAAATGTTTCTGCACAAACTTAAGATGGAGGTAATTTAGCAATACGATGTGTGAGCGGGATCATATTTTGTGGCAGGTCACATAATCCAGGCTTTGCATTTGATATAAACAGTTTGTCCCGCAAATGCAGCGGTGATCTCTCTGTTCCTATATCTCTGTCTCTCGCAGACACAAACAAACTGTCCCTTCTCCCGTCTTTAATTTTTCCTCTATCTCCCCCTTCTCTCTGTCACTTCGTCTCTATTCCTGGCTCACTCTGCGGTCATTCAACAACAAAGCGCCACTCCCCTCGTGCTCAGCAGAAGAAAACCTTTACATTTTCTCCTTTGCTCCCGATTCCTTTTGATAGATTGTTCTCTCACTTTCCATTATGTTCACTGAATAATGAAAAAAGATCTGCTAAGCTTCATTCGTATGGTGATTACAGTTAGATACTGTCCCTTATACATTGTATACACTGTAATGCAGGTAATTATATATTCATCACACATGGGAATCCATTGCCCATTCAAATTGATTCCATATACAGTCTGTCTTCAAGGCAAGCTGGGCACCATTGTTGAATCGCGACAGTCATCTACAATGGTGGTGCTGCTATGTGCGACGCCTGAAGGGGTATCATGCATCTTTCAGACACCTAACAATATAACACTATACCTATCTGTGCCCACTGCAGGGGTGGCATGTTTGTAATTTCACTGTCCTGTGGTCTATCACATTGTGAATGTAATACAGTATTCATTGACACGTTCAAAAAGGTAATTGATGTGATCTTGACAAACGTTTTGGAGAGAGCTGTTACTTTCTCTATGGTTTGCTTGACAACAAGCAAAAGTGTGACTCGACTTGTTTGTTGGGTTAGTGTACCTGGAACAGAATTGCCTCTCTAAACCTCCTCCCCTATCTTCATCTGTGCATATGGATTCGGTTCTCCATCAGCTTGGTGTGGCTAGATGGTTGCGAGCCAATCGTTGCAAGATTGTTTTTAAGGTCTCACCCCTCTGCTATCATGTTGTTAGAGAGTGCTGCTGGAAGGATTTATAGTTCACTTTCCGTCTCTACCATCACATTTGGAATAGCGCTACGTCTCGGCGAAGCCTCCATGCAAACACGTTGGCAGGTTGGAGGGGACAGAGTGAGGGTGTTGTGGCCGGAATGAGCCTGATGATTGATAGTAATAATAATTTAACAAGCCATCGTTTACTTCCCCTCTGCACTTTTCTGCAATAGAAATATAATTTATTTCTATCATAAACTACAATTGCTGCAAAACTCAGCTGCACCTGTATTGACTGAGACCAGAAAAAGAGTATTCATTACTCCAGTGTTACAATTGATTTTAAGATCCTTTTACTGTTTTATAAAGCTCTTAATGGTCTCGGTGCTGCCTGTTTATCAGACCTACTTTCATCATGTGAACTTTCCAGAAGCCTCAGGTCTTCCTCTAGAGGCCTTTAATTCTGCCCAAAGTCAGACAAACAAAACGTTGGTGAAGCATATTTTTATTACCATGGTCAATGTCTCTCTTATTTGAATTTATTTCTATTTCATTAATTTATTTTTGCTTCTTTATTTATAGATTTTAGTCAGTTTTACTATATGCTATATACTATTATTTGTTTTATATACTCCCTTTTAATACCCTACTTTTCCTTTCTGCTTTTGCCAACTTTAATACATCTCCCCTCTTTTAGTATTTTGTCATTATTTTCCACACTTTTCTTTTTTATTAGTTGTATTTTGCTATTCAGTATTCCTTATTTTTGTATTTCTATATCATGATAATATAGTTTCTCAGTTCCTGTGTTTCTTCAGTCTTTTATTCATATCATAATTGGTTGTTGCTTTGTGTAATCTGCAGATAATGCTGTGTTCATTTCATATTGAAATGAACAAAGCATTATTGGGATCTTTCATTGGGATCACACAACAAACAATACTATAAATGATAAATAATAACCAGGTGGTAAATGAGAAGCAGGTCATAGATAAAATTGTCTCTGCTGAATCTTTAACAAGTTAAAGATTTTCTAATTATGACTTGACTCCTATGACTATGAGTCATACACACCGAAGGCGACACAGATATAGATTAGTTCACAAGATGGTTCTCATCTTTGCTTTATTACATAGAGGGGAAAAAACTTTGTTTTGTACGTTTTGACGTTGAAACTAACCAATTAGTTGTTTTTTTTTCACTGCCAGTAGCTACTTCATCAAATAGTCACAGCAGCACAGCTTTTCACTACAATTGCCGACCTACTGATTAGTGAGGAAGAGAATCATTAATGTGTGAGATATCATTGTGTAGTAACTTGCTAGGAAACTAGATACTAGAGAGACATGGAAAGGAAAGAACTCCACGCTTAAATATTCCACCAAATGGTATGAAAATGAGGTCAAGCTCCTGCATGGAGTGGATTGTGTTTAAAGACACACAAAAGTCCTATTAGGAAGACCAGGGTGCAAAAAAAAGGTTGTTTTTTTAGATTCTCAACTTGAAAATCTCTGTTAATCTGTTTGAGACATATTAAATGAAAAAATCTGAAAGTCCTCAATTTACAATGTAATGAATAAGTATATGCTATATTCATGCATGTAGAGAGGCTGGCCAGCAAATCTTTATAATTAAAGCCATCCATCATCCTCAACAACTTATGGATCTCCTCAAGGGGTTAAACTGTTGGACACAACTCGAGGCTCCGTCAAAATTTGCAGCCATAGCAACTGTAAAATCAGTCATGCATTTCTGCTATAGTGCTTTCATTAATGTAAATTTAATGACCAAGATGCGAGCCAATCAGCAATGCAATCGACGCAAAGGCAATATCGGGCGAATAACAGGCAAGACGGCTTCTCTGCCAAACTATCCTGCTGGTGTTCTTCAGGCTCATCGTCAAAATTGGTGATTAGAATGAGGAAGAGGAACACCTCCGCCAAGCAAGAGAAGAAAATCTTCCTCCTATGGTGACGGCTGACGGCATTTGTGAGGGACAAAGCTAGACTGTGAACAGGGGGGTACAATATTGTACAATATTTAGGAATTTGGGGTTATTAAAATTCAAGAGACTGTTGCCCCTTTCCCCTTGTTGTGGGGCTTTCTCTGTATTGCTAGGAATGCTGAAAACCCACTGCGACATAGCCCATTGAACGTTTTTCATTTTGTTGACATGCGCCCTCTTGGTTTTTCGAAACCAGAGGTAAGCATATTTGGAGGAGCAGAAGGTGGGTCTGACTTAGAGCTTATGGACACTGCATGTCCACCTACACCTGCGACAGTACAAGCTGTCAATCATGCTGTACCCACGCCCCAATGCATACCCTGCTTTACCGTCTATTTTACTTTCAAATGGGATCATAATTTGGAAAATGACCTTGAAACTAGAGATTGAGACCATGAACTTCTAAAAAAAAAATGTTTACTGACATTATAAATCAAGTGAGAAATAGAGTAATTTTCTAACAGACTTTTATAATAAAGAGACTAATTTTTGCAACCAGTGGAGTCGCCCTCTGCTGGTCAATTGAACGAATACAGGTTTCTGGCACTTCCACATTGCCTTTATTTTCCGGACCCGGAGTCTACATCCATTTTTCACAATCTATGGCTTCAACTTTTCTCTTTAATGGAGACATTTCTGAGGCCGGTAAGCTAAACCAAACAAGCAAACAGAGTCTTTACGCTGCGATGTGCAGCTGACAATGCACAACCTACTGTCACATGCAGTGTCATTTCAGAGGAGACAATCTGAAGACACTAAAGTTGGTTAAAGAAAATGTGGAATATCATATTTGATCTAGATCTGAATCGAGAGGGGAAAATTCTGTGAATAAAGCTGTGCATCCTTTTACCGGATGAACCCGACCTCCTTTTGTATTCATGTCTCTCTTTTTTATTTCACAACTGCAAAACTTACTCCACAAGTTTCCATTTGCTGTCAATTCATTATAATTATAATAATAACATGTTTTGTTTTTTTTAACTGGCATCAGTGAGTGGTTATGGTTCTGCTGGTGACTTATATGAAGATTTCCTTCATTATTGAAGAATTCACCCAACAACCTCTTCTGCTGCTCTGATATTTTCCACTCTCTCTCCTTTCCTTGCACCATCTAAGGCCAGGCTTATTTTAGGTGTTGGTGCTTTGAGCCTAATGAAATCATCCCAGCATCAGAACTGCAGGCCATGCCTTTCAGAGGATGCTCGCATTATGAGTAATTAATCGGAAAGTGCTATGATTAATCCTGCTACTTTGCCCCCTGGGGCGAGACTGGGTGTCTGTGAAAAATCTTCTCTCACAAATCCTCCTGAGAACAAACAGTGCACATTTAGGTTTCTTAAGTCTTTCAAACGCTGTACACGTCTTCTCACATCATGTCATTTGCAAGTTTGCAAAAATCTCATGTGATTTTGCAGCGAAGAAATCTAAAACATTATAAGTGTGCGGCTTGTTGGCTATATATTATTCCATAGACGCAACAATAATGTGATTATGTAAATTCATAGAGATCTGCCAAACTGATCTATAAGTGGAGGGGGAAAAAAGGTTTCAAATAGCCTGTAGGAAAATATTAAAATGCAAATCAAAGGTTTGTTGGACTGAAACTGCAGTAAGAGCAGTTATAGGAGTGCCATTCCCCCTTACGAAATCCAAGAGAAGTCTATTCGAATTCATTTAAGAATAAAGCCCATTATCAAATATATTATTACACATCAAATGCGTATTTGATGTTTCCTATGAAGTGTGCATAGGTGTGTGTTGATAGGATGAGTTGCGTGGGATACCCAACTTATTAGATAACCAAGGACAACACAAGGTTACTATCACCCAGCCTCCCCTTGTTGTCCAGATAGCACCGCTTTCATCATGTTGAGCAACCCTTAAGCACGTCAACTGATTAATGTGAGCCTTTCATTCTAGACAGCTCTCACCATGATATCAAGATATCCACCTCCTCAAAGGAGCCTGACAGAACCAAGTCACTGGCCATAAATCATCACATTCCAACTTCTCAGTAAACGGCCAACCGGTTTTATTTGCACATGACTATGTGTAAATTAGAAAGCATCAAAAATGAAATGTTGTTAGTCATAACTGCCCTTTTTTTATTTGGTGAAACGGGAAATGACTGAAGCTTTGATTGTAGAAATAAAACCCCTCTTTCCCAATGATGTCGTCGAAGGATTTATGTGTGTGTGTGATTGTGTTTCCACACCAAACCATCAGCAGTACGTGTGTCCACATGTTGTAGCCAGGCAGTGCTCAGCAACTGCACTGTTGTCTGTTTGATTAAGCTTGAATGCGCTACATAAACTGTAGACGAGAATAAAGGGTAAAAAAAAATCTCCCTGTCACTGTGAATTGTGGGGAGAAAAAAGCCAATTGGTCCAATTTATTTTTGTTCATAATTTCAGCAGATGGATGTCGACGTGTTGTTAGAGCACTTGCCATTCCAGAGTGTTGTGCACTCAACCCTCCTCTGTTCTTTTTGTTCAATCAGCTTTGCTTCCCCCACACGCCCCATCCCCCTCCACTGCTTGAGTAATGGCCTGCGTCGACTTCTTGTCACTATGAGAGGTGGTGCTGCATGGGTCGCCTCTGTCCTCCTGTTTCCATGCGTGTCCTTTCAACCGACTAGGCAATCCCAGCTGATATCTCTATCGACCGTGATTTAGCTGATATAGATGCAGTCTCTCTTCCTCTCCCTTCCTTGCTCCCCTGCAATCTCTCTCCCGCTCTCTGTTTCGTGTATTTCTCTCCTTCCTCCAGTCTCTCCCCACGTTGTCTCTCCTGCTCTGATAACGTGTTCATCCTCTCAAGTGTCAATATATTCCAATCCATCTTGCCGTCAGATGTCCCCACCCCAAAAACGCGCAAACTGTCAGGATACCTCTGAACTCAGATCGCTTACAGCCAGGAGTAAGTTCTGCATGGTTAAGAAGCATGTGAGCAGAGAGCCACTGAGCTCTCTAACAGAGGGGTGACTTGTATACAGATGTGTGGTGAACACGTCAGGCAGAAGGATTAGAGGAAATTGATTTGGAGTGTTAAAACAGCAAAGGTATTTGCCGCGTAAAGCTTGGAAAGGAGAGGCTTGAGATTAAATTTTAATGCAAGCTCCTGATATCTTCAAAATGGATTACAATGCCTTAGCCCGTAGCTTGCTCATCCTGAGGTGGTGAGCTGCATTACATTTTTTTGACAGGTCTTTGTGTTTCTGTCATTCATGCGTAGTGTAGCTCTCGAGTCTTTATGTTCAGAGCACGTCCATACCAATACCCTTGTGTTGATTCTCTAACAGCGCTGACAGCTTACCTAAATCAGGCTCCTCCTCTGCAGTATGATTCCTACGTGTTACTGCCAGGACCTGCAAGCCAGTGTGCTGGGAATCTGTAGCATGTATTTATTCACACAACCCATTTTCTTGCCTCACTATTTCCCTGTGTGCTTGCGCCGTGGCTGCCTGTTTTCCCTTTTGCTGTCTCTTCCTGTCTCTCTCTCTCCCTCCCTCCTGCTATCGCTCAAACACCCCCACCCCCCACACTCATTTGCTCAGACTCTCTTTCTCAGATGCACACGCGCGCACACAAACACACACGGAGGCACATTCTGTGCCTCGCCGGATCAGAGCATCTGACTACAGTATTGCCTTCAGAAGACCTCCTTTAACTCGCCTTCATTAGACCACACCTCCAAGCCAAGGTTATTCATTGCTGGGATCCAGACTGTCCTGGAATTTTTTACCCATCCGGGATTCATAATGAAATGACGGTCCTTTTTGATTAGCATAATTTTCGCTGCAGCGGTCCAAGGCAACATCTCGGGCTCTGGCGTCCAAGCCAGCTCATCGGAGGAGAGTCACCTGCCCTCCTCCAGAGACAGACCGGTTTACCGCGCTCCGTATGAGGCGGCACAGCCGATCTGGACGAAAGGATACAGGAGAGGATAAAGGAAGAAAAAAAAAGGAGCAGCAGTGAGGGGAATGCAGCAGTAGCCTTTACTGCATGAGACTGAGCAGGTGGAGTGCGAGAGGGAGAATCACACGTTCATTTGAAATAGAGAGACTCGGCTGCATTCTGGCGGATTTCTGTCACGCCACAGTTTACTGTTCGCTGGATTTGCCGCGTCTTTGATAGAGTTAATGAGGAGCTGCTGAGAAATTATTTATTTATTTTCTGGATTTTCTCCTTCACCGCGCTGCTGCAGATACTGCTCCCCTGTTCTCTCTCTCTCACTCCCCCCCCCCCCCCCCCCCCCTATCTCTGTTCTCTTCCCTTGCCCTGGCTAAAGGAGAACAAAAGCGAAGCTTCCCACATCACCCTTCACCCGTCTTGCCTCGTGCGTATTTGTATCTCCTTGTCCTTTTTGCTGAATGAAATGATCCAGTTTCCCACGGAAGCGTGTTATGTCTTCTGCTGCGGTGGAGGGGCACTCTTCTTAGTGGGCAGGCTCAGATGTCCTCAAGCTCTACCTGTGGGCGATGGAGACTCTTATCAGAATTCTTGTCACATGGAGCTGTGCCCTGCCACCTTCCATGCCTAAATGTCATGGTTGAGCAACATGCCTGCGTGAAATTACAGGTGAATTCATCTCCATTCTTCATTTGGATGTGTATCTTTTCAGCATTTTGGATGCACTTGGCTCACTTTCCGAAGAATGTGCTTTGGAATGGTTTTCAGTGAGGTTTTGACACTGGCTTTTCTGTGCAGTAGACATTTTGCCATGGCAAAACGTTAACCAAAAATAGATCCGTCGGCTGCTCCTCAGTTTTATCCACATCAGCTTGTATTGGATTTTGACTACTTTCTTGAAATCCATTTTTGGGTATTTTTTCTCACAAACTCAAGGGATTTTTTCAACACAATCTTCGAACTCCCCAACCGAACCAAAGGAATTATGAAAGAAATGGGCCCAGATTATCACTGAGATGCCCTGTGGTCTGCAAGTTCAACTATCAGAGGCCAGAGCTTGGCCAAGTTATCTGTCCTGGGCCCACGCAGATCTCATACATATGGGCAGCCTCTTTGCAGCCACCCCTGTTCTCGGACAGCGGAGGAGCTGGTCACACTTTAGCCTAGGCATGGGCCTAAGTTATTGTTCGAGACTAGTCTTCTGGTTTGCCTTGCTTACTGTTCTCCCCATCCAGACTGGAACAGCACGTGTGTCTTCTAGTCTCAGCACCACGCACCATGTCCACCATTTCCACAATAAGCATGGCACCGTTCCTATTGCCATCAACAGGATGCCTTTTCTTACCAGAGGAGGCCATGGTAAGACATTTTCCTCCAACATTCTTGCTCTTTACTGCCTCACTAATGCGTCATTTCGCTTTGAATACAGTGTCAAGGGTCGAGAAAGATAATAATAGACATGAGATTGCTTTTGCTGTGTGACATTTACATCGGTCGCCTTGGATTTTTAGACATAGATAGGGTTTGTTTTGTTCCCTACACATTGGTGGAACCAGTGGAGGCTCTTTTGCGATCCATAATGGATCCTTCACCATCAGTGGATGTGCTGCAGCCTCCGTGCATCACTAATCCCCTTCATGGGCCCATCAGTATCAGTAGTAATGGCCCCTTAACTGTGTTACTTTTCAAGATGCTGCATCGTCACCTACGTTTGATACATTGACAATACACATCAATGGTGTAAATGAATCAATATCGCCAATCTCTTCATCTTCTCTCTGTGAGGCTCTTGTTTGTTTAAGCAGCGTACTGTAATGCACTCATTGTAATGGAGCATAATTTGTTTCAAAGGTCATCAGGTAAGGTATTCCTTGAGTTCAGTGGAGGGATATAGGGTATTGACCCACCCTCAACGGTCTACATCGAATTGGCTACGCTACTTAAATTGGCTCACTCGAAGCACAAACAGCAGAGTCACCGCTCCCTTACATATCGCAATTTGAAATTTCTGTCCTAAGACTTATTTTTATGTGCTATACAAAAAGACACCCAGTGGATTTGTTGTGTCTTTTTCACCGCAGCAGTTTTGTCAGCTGCAAAGGAGCTAAAATGTGATGAATTACAGCTGCGCTATTAAAGCCATATCATTCTGGACGAGGCTTTTAAGGGCACAGCAAAGCCTGTGATCAAACAGGCCCATAAAAAAAGCACTTCAAAGAACCCACTGATACATTTCCAATAATCTCTATTGTAGATTTTGTTCTGCAGGTTATACTGAAGTATGTGCCTCAGAGCAGGAAATCTAATTTACTGCAACATAACGATACAAACAGTACCTGAGATTTACAAGTCAGGTCCACAATTCCAAAATGCAGCGTGTAGAATGCATATTCATAATGTTCACTATAGTGCTGGGTTATGTAACTGTTATCAGAAGCATAAATTATTTGAAGAATTATACTTTCCAATCTGTCACACATGCAAGAATTATGTCTACTAAACTATGACAATTTCATTAATCCAACAGATATTTGTGTTTGTGTCAAGGCTAGTCAAAGACTTCTAGAGGTCCCTGGGCTATGGCTATTTATAGGCCACCTACCCTGCTGCAATGCCTCACACTCCTCATCCTAAACACAGGTCATATTGCATGTATTGTCTCAGTATGCTGGTTACAGTATGTGGCAAGCTCCTCCACACAGGCTTCCTGGAGAGTCATTTAAAAAAGCACGAAGCACCAAGTGATAACAGGATTAAATTAAATTATACTTAATCAGAGGAATCCAAGGTGCAAAATGAAGGGTTTTTTTTTGTCCTACAACAATATGTTAATTAGATCAATTAGCCAATCAAGGAAAAGTTAATGAGCATTTAATTATTGATCATCTTTCATGTGATTTTAATGTAATTTTATGCCAAAATGCCAACCATTCTCTGGTTCTAGCTTCTCCAGTGTTAATATTCAATACATGTAATGTCATTGGGGAATTATTTATTAGTGTTTTTTTGCTATTTTATGACATTGTATTTGCTAAACAATGAATCAGTAATTGAAAATTTGCAGTTTTACATTGAGTTGCAATACTGATTTTGAATACAAAAATGCATTTGGTTCATAATTGCATAGATGCCCCTTAAAAATGTCCACTTAACTTACCACCAGAAAATGTCACACGTACTCTTCTTTCAAGAACAATGCACCACTTATGGCTCAGTGTCCATGAATGAGAATTAAGTTTACGTTTGTTTTTGGGGGGGGTTTTCAAATTATTTTTAATGCAATGAAATTTGACAACTTATGCCACAATTCCTTTATAAGATTTCTGATTAACATCTTATAAACTTTATATTTACAACAAACCATCGAATGAAAAGGCATTGAGATACATTCATTGGCGCGTGTTATATAGAAAAATAGCTGCAATAAAAATGTACATTAAGATAATTATTTCCAAATTCTACATTAATGCATTAGTGTCATTTTTAATTGGGCATTTCATTTGCTACCCTTTCTGTTTAGTCCTCTGCTCAACTGGATCTCAGATGAAGCCAATTAAAAGTCCAAAACTTGTGTTTCTAAATAATCAATTGTCTACATGTGCCAAACAAAATACCCTGCAGTGTTTTGTTTGGCACAAAAATACTGTAGGGATATCACAGTGATACAATTGCGATTTGTTAACAAATTTAAGGATTTCTCAAATTTCAACTTTGGATATATTATGTAACACATTTCTGATCCTGCAGTGCCACAGTATCTCAGAGAATGTTTTTTTTTTGGTATCCATGCTGAACTAGTTGTGGAGGTGCCTCTTAAATACGGTGTTATTTCAGAGCATTGTTGAACCAACCCCTAAACCACTAGACTGTGAGCAAGTTCACTAATGCTATGGCCATCAGTGCCAAAAAAAACCAAAATAAAACCTTGTATGCTTTCAAGTTGAATGCAAGAAAAATTGCACTGTATGTGACCCCTCATCATGCTCCCAACACACTCAGTAAAAATCTGCTGCACTCCGTCCTGCAGGGCCCCCATGTTGGTGTGAGAACTGTCTGGCTGTGATGAGGCAGAGAGCAGCAAATGCTTCTAGAGAGATGTCTCAAGTGGACAAAATTGCTTAGTGAGTTTCTCTCGGTGGTGATATCTTCTAGCACAATTCAATATTCAAAGACTGATTCATACAGAAAGCATGTAATGCTTAGATCAAATGCACTAAGTGTAAAAAAAAATGTGCTTGTCTAGTTTGTCACTGCAGTGTGATGTAACAGTTTTGATTTTTTGCTGCAGGAGTGGCAGAGAGGGAAAGCAAAGGGAAGGGGTTATCGGAAGGTCTATCAGAGAAAGCTCAATTTCCTTCAGGTCACATATTACATTACCCTCAAGGATGATAGTGAGGCAGGCCTAGATATACAAACACTTACATGTACCATCTTACACACACAAACAAGCAAACAATATTCTCTCTGCCTACGTGTATGTTTTGCCCAAATGCTGCTTGTGATTTTTATAACTGTACAATTATCATTATTATATCATCATATATGCTGTCTTAACCGAAATCAAACACGTTGATTGCAATTGCACTCGGGATGTGGAGGCTGAAACAAGTGGACAGGCCAGAGGAGACCACGTTAGGACAGAAATCACAGCGCAAGGTTCACACTGCTCTGCTCCAGATCTGCAGCAAAGCAGAATATACACGAAAAAGGAAAACTGCACGGAAGAGAAGAAAGCGTTTGCTGTAATAGATAAACAGAGTCATACAAGGAGTGCAAATTCTCAGCAAAATAACCATATCATATATAGTCTGCTTTTATGCTTATAATATTGAATTGCTCTGTTCTTTCAGATTGGATTGAATGTTGAAAATGAGTACATGCTGTCGTGACTGCAACTGAAAATGGATTTTAAAAAATCATCAAACAAGAAAATGTATTAGCAATCACCTAAAATTCCTTCATATCCAGTGGTCTGAATTTTTTTTACTAACTCATTAAGCAGCATAGCCTTGACGATGGTTGTCGATGTGTATGGGGGAGAAGAGACCAGCAAACTCGTATTTACCTGCCCATATGCAAAATTTAAACAAGCACGAATACCTAACAGTTGACCAACTCAAGTTTTTTTTGCATTAAGAATACATACATACATACCAGCAGCGAGGGTATTAGTGGTAGTCTATTTAAAGTAGTACAGACAGTCACGTGTCTTCATTTTGTCAGAACTAATCCGTACATGTATCATACTTGTCAAAACCTGGTGCCGTCATCACCCATAATGCAACTTTGCACGTGAAAGCAGTTAGAATCCAGCGTGAGAACGGTGGACACAACCAGCAATGGTAACTCCTACACTACATACTTAGCTTATCACTGGATGAATACATAAAATGCAGAGAATTAGCCACAAATAATCAACATAAAAAAATGGGTTACATTTAAATGCAATAAATATTCAGTATAGAACTGTTTGAGTTAATACATTTACAGATCACATATGGCAACATCGTAAAATACTGGTTGATTTCAACAAAGAAACTAACAGCCCTAGAAATATTTCAATAACGGTATTAATCTGTGATACTAAATATTTAGATCACAATGTCCAAAAAAACCTTTGGGTTTTGTATACTCATCATAAAAGTGGTTGCATTTATGAGAAGAGTAACAGGGTGCTTATGATTTGATTTGATACGCTTCTGCAAAAGCTTTTCTTCTTAGACAGTCAGTCTGCGAGAGTGTGAGTACAGTATAGACACAAGGCTGTAAAGACTGACTAGTGTGTAGATTGGTTTTCGTGTTCGACATGATGACGTTTAATGTTTCCGGCAACCTCAGTGGTTTCATTTAGCCACATGTTAGCAACAGCCTTATTAAAGACATGTAAATCTCACTGGGATATTAAATGTTTTAGAATAAAACATGATAATGTCTTGAACTTGTGTTAATCACAGACCACATTTCAGTCATCTAACCAAAAAGCTATTTCAAAAAACCCATCAACTTCAGGGCGAGGGAACCGGACGTGTGAATATGATAACTTATTTCCGGGTTTTGGACTCATGCCTGCAGCATTCTGATGGAGGAAGCGTCAATGCGCTATTTCAGAAATGCATCGGAGTCAAAACAGTTTCACCGTGTCCTAACTCATCTGGAATTTGAATGGGCGCAAACCTCAACATTATTATAGAAGACGAAGGTAGTTTGAGGCGCTCCGAGCCGCAGACATTCAATTTGAGATCCGACAGTCTAGATTCATGTTGCTGATTGGAGCAGAAACAGCAATTCAAGCATAATATTGCTGAAGTCTATGTGTGCCAGCTGCATGAGCAGCATATTTCATAGGATTTTCAATCAGGCTGTTAATCCATCAGATTTAATTGATTTGATTCCTTCGTCTGTGTTCACCGTACTTAGTATCCGATGCCACTTTCTACATTGAACACCATATTTTAACCTGGGAACCATATGTCCTCTATGTCAGGATTTACAATTCATTTTCATCATTTCACTGAGCTGTATTTAATAGACCATGGAAGAAGTGTGCCTTAGACAACATAAGTCAGACGGCAAATTGAAAATATCTAATATCTCTCCATAACTCTCAATTCCTGCAAAACTTCTCACAGTTTTGAGAATTATGAAAGTGTACATTATTTATCCATCACCTTGGTTTTCCCAGTGCCTCCACAGCACATTGTCAGCTGTACTGCTCTGCACTCAAACACTTTTGGCCTTGTACTGGTCTTTCAGAAATGTCTGTGTGAAAGTCCTCGACCATATATAACCTAACTGTGGGTGCACATATACTCATAATCACCGCAAATGGTTTAAATGGCGAGTATGAGTAATTCACCTTTCCCGCTGCTTATTTACATATGTCATAGCTGTTACAAAAGTGCCATTTGTATGATTTATGATTATTTTTCAGCCTTAAAAGTCATAAAAGTGATGATGGAAGGTAATAGCAGTTTAGCAGCTCAGGCCATGGGAATTATTCAGTCCTCTTCAACCACGAGCTCAGGGGACGTGTGTAAAATTTCTCGCATCTAACTTTTTATGTGCGACGCATATTTTCACCGTCGTCTCAGTGTATTTGCAAGTCATATGAGCAGCTGACTGAGAGCACAAATGAAGGATAGGTTTTTTGAGTGGGTTGCATGCATCTTGGCACAAACAAACGATCCATACGGTTTTATTTGCTGTGCAGAGATCCATTACGACTTGACAACCAATCAATCAGTTTGAGGGCTTCACTGACACCTTTGTACTGTGTGTAAAAAGCAGGTGAATGAATAACATCACTCAATGATGCCAACAAAAGGGCCTTACAATCAAGTTTTTACAGTCAATATGCTATCACACCATGTGTATGATATTCATGAATCATTGAAGCACTACAACGCTGGTGTACAGTTCAATTAATTATCAAGACTTCCAGCTAATAATGATGTGATATACGGAATACATTTTGCAGTTCAGAATCTCCCAGGGAGGCCTATTATTCAAGCACAGATGCATTGAACAGCCATGAGAGATGAGCTGAGCGCTCCCGTGAGATAGTCGGCAGAGACGAGAGGAGAGGAGAGCCGCTTGAAGAGAACTGTGATGTTTAAAGTAATAATCGTAACAAGACGAATTCACTGCCCGCTTTATTTGATGCAGGTCTGACACACACAGAGAAAAGAAGAAACACGAGAAGACATAGCAGGGAGACGGAGAGGTGTAATGAAGTGCTTTAATGTCACAGTATGACTAATGTAGGAGTTACTGCTGTCTCTCAACAGCGGCTTCCATGTCTTTTTCCAAGTGCATTAGTTTTCAATATTTCATGATGCACATTACAGCGGGGTATGTTACCCGTAAGTCACTGTACTTTCCATTTTCTCAAGCATGTGAGGATACGCTAATGTCCGCATTACGTAAATCTCATCGTCAGAGTGTACACAAGGATCTGCCCGTGTGGCTAGCAATGTGTCGTGTAGGCACACTGGTAACAACTGCATGTGTTGGCTGAAAAACAAAATCGGACTCGACCAGACGTGATGGTAGCGGTGGACCTCCTCACACAGCTTCTCTTAAAAATCTAAGACAACAGCAAACAAAGACACTATTCTTCTTTTGGTATAGAGGACGCCATTTTGATTTGATTCATAGTGCACATGGGATATATAAACACTGATCTGTGCATGTATGTAACGCATCCTCCATGCAGCCTCGAAGAAAGGGATTGGATTCTTGATATTAAGGTGGGAATCTTTCACATCAAGTTGTAGTCATTTTTCTAACAACTGATGTTTTAACATGGGATTTCTGTCATCTAGCACGTGAAATACCTGTGAATTTTTTCAAAATTGAACTGTCTGTAAACGACACGTCTGCTATATATAATCATGTGAGTTTAACACATAACACATGTTTCATATTTTATAAAGATCACATTCCTGTTTTTGACAGAAGTTAAATTTAGTTTAGTACATTGCTGAGTGTAACGTGTGCAATGATCTTCCAAGACCAGATTTTAGACACATGAAAGGTTCATTAGATCCGAGTCCCCTGTGTCGGTTTTAAATTTGTGTTCAGGGATATACTGCACAGTGAAACTTGAAATAAGACCCAGTGTGAGGTTGGTCTCTGAATATATTGATTAACCACATCATGGTTTACGCGCTTGATGGTTTGGTTTTACGAGACCAGACCAGCTATAGGCTTTGTAGGTTATAAATCATAAGGAGTTGCATGGTTTAATGAAATTCAGTAAATGCAGCCCTTCAGCAAATACGACTGTGAGGTGAAGTGTGAAGCAAGAATTTTTTGTGGTGGTTTTTGATTGACCTGTAAGTTGCTAGTTTGGAAATTCTTACAAAACACCCACTAAACACCCAGTACACTTTGTCAAAAGCAAACACTGAAAATAATTTTGACCTAAACCTTGAGTTCAATTGCTGCTTAAAAATGTGAGTAAACTCAAGCCTTGTTTCAACTCCAAAATTTAGATTTTAAGGGTCATTTGTTGTTTAAGCTGATTCTCTGAGTTAAAACAACTTTATTAGATTACCCATTCAGAACGTGCTTTGTCTTGTCGAACAAACATACAATTCCATACCTTCAGTCCACACTTCCAAGTTAAGATGCCAACACACATTTCAAGTTAAGTTCACTCGTGTTTTTAAGGCAGCAATTGAACTTGAGTTTTCAAATGAACTGGTCAAATGCTTGACTAATATTTTGACAGTCATTACGGACAGGTTTTGTTTTACATCTTCTCATGGGAGAGAGAGTAAAGAGTCTGTTCTTCATTTGATTTGACAAACTTACAACTCCAACTGCCGAAGCTAATTTGTTCTAGAGTCATTACAAAGATAAAAGGCAATTCTGGCTCTTCACAGCAACTGTGTTTAATTCAAAGTGTGCAGGGGTAGGGGCTGAATTCAAAAGAAACCATCATTGTGGTTGACGTGATAGACAGAATTAGTTTATTTTATTAATTTTTTTTGCGGGGGGGGGGGGGGGGGGGGGGGTTCAAACTACAAAAGAATTATTATATTGAGAAGTTTTAACTCCCAAGCAATCCATGCTGGCAACTTTGTTGATATGACAGTTTTGTTATCTTATCTTTATTTGATGAGTTGAGTGAACTCTCAGCACTTGAAAACTAGATATCCTGTTGAATTATTTTTAAAATGACAAAATTTGCATCCATTACTAGTCCCGCCTCGACAAGACGTATATATTCACATATAATACACTGTTGATGACTCATCCCGCACTTAGTAATTTTGTGTCCCATGATAATGCTTTCTATAATTTTGAACTCCCTCCCAGTGACTATAATTTCTGCCAGTTCCTGCCCGGCGTCCAGGGACCTATAATGTCCAATTCATGCGTTAAATCCGCAGGCGTAAGCGAAGGTGGTGGTGAGAAGTTTCCTCGACAAAAGACAACAGCTGTTGTCATGACTTTACGGTTAAGCCGCAAGTCACTTTTCAACTCTTCCAATGGTGGAGTGATGCATATTCAGTGCTTATTGGCTAATATCAACGACAATTAATATCCGCAGTAGTTCCCTCCACACAGCTTTGGGTTTTTTCTGGACATGTAACTGTATAGCATCCATTTCCCAGGGTGTGGAGGTTAACGAGAAAAGATTTGCTGCTTCCACTAGATTTCTATACAATATGTTTTTTCCGGCGAACACGTCTATTCTATAATTTCGTCAAAGAGAAAGAAAGGGGATTTCATTTAGCAGAAACGAGGGCAAATAAGAGGCCAGATGCAGATAACAGTCACTGAAAGGCAGAATCCAATAAAACCACTCACGGAGACTCCTTGGTGTGACTAATGTCACTGAGTCACATTTGAATGCAAATCCCAGACATTAAGATTACTTCCGGAAGGAAAAATGGGTTTCAAAACAAACCTGCGCTTTAAATTAAATTCAAAGTCGGTGTAAGGTTGTTTCAACTCTTTGCAGTAAGTGTTTCGGTGATACAAAACCTTCCTAGCTTGTCCAAGTTTCTGCCTGTCAATATTGTGTGAGTACCCGTTATGCCAGGCGGAGGAGCACTCAGGTCTTGGTACGTGGTTGAAATTGAGGCTACATTTTTCTTTGAAGTGTGTCTCTGTGCTTCGATTTGGAGATTTGAGCACTGTGAAATATTAGTAGTAAAAAAACAACAGTCAGGTTTCAAGCGTTTAAAAAAAGACCCAAATAACATGTTTGTGGTGTACAATCAAAGATAATTGTCAACTTTCTTTCCCTTTTTTTCAGTCAACACCTGCAATCCTGAATCATCTAAAAGAACATATAACATCTAAACCATTAATTCGCTCGCATTATGCAAAATTTAATCATAGTTCTGATTTGGCTGTCCTCACAAATGAAAGAGATTTTTTTTTTAAGTATATTGAATTAACTATCTGAGGTGTCAGGGGTTAGGAATAAATCATATCATATCATGAAAAGGTGTCTGATTTACCAGCTAATTAGCAAATGGATTTCAGCACAAACCTGCCTGGATTTTCTTAGGTATCTCAGTAATTCCAGCAATACTTGTAAATAATAAATCAACACCAATATGCTTCATTCATTTCAAGAAGACACAATTCTTTCTGAATGCAGATGAATAACGTTCATCATAAAAGTTTAGCCAGGCACTATAGATTTGCAGTGAAACTGAGAGACACTATGAGAGCAGCTGGATGAAGTCTGGGAACCCTAATAAATGTAAACCACATTTGTAAAATAGCTCGATAAGTACTGTTATTATTCCACATTTTATCTAAAAAATGACAATGATGGCAAATGATAAATAAATATGCAAAGCTATAGCCATCCTGGACTATGTTTTTGTTTTAATAGATTTTGCGATTTTGCACTGCAAACCCATTCCCCTCATTCTTGGGTATCCATAGTGTTTTACTCATCGTCAGGATTTGCAGACTGATGTTTCATGTGGAAACATGAAAATAGAAGATGCACTCCCATTAGTTCACATCTGTCAATGTAAATATTCATCAAAGTCCGTAAATTAGACTGCTTAACTGTGATTCGAGAATGAAGCAATTAATAATTATTTCCTCCGTCATTCCTGGTTTGAGCTTCTCTCTATCCACCGCATGATTTTGAAAAATGATCGTGTGCGTGCAGAGCGGTAGTCTGGAGGGGGTTGGGTTGACTGGGTTGGCGAGAGGAGCAATCAAAACCTCCATCTCATCTCAGGTTACTTTAAAATCCAAAAATAAGAAAAAGCATTGGAATATTTGTCCTTGAGGATGACGAAATCTCTAAATGAACACCACAATATCATTTTAACAACAAAAGCACAGACTGTCAAATTTAGACAGATAAACATTGAAAGAAAGCAACACTAATATTACTATAAACACTCTTTATTGACAGCAGAAGACGTCACTCTTTAATGTCTCTAACTAATGTCTATCTCCTCATGTTTCTCTTCCTGTCTCTGTCGCCAGCTGGGACCACGTACATCTTCGGGAAAGGGGGGGCTCTCATCACATTCACCTGGGCCCCCAATGAGCGGCCGAGCACCCGAGCCGACCGGTTAGCAGTGGGATTCAGCTCTCAACAGAAGGATGCCATCTTGGTGCGAGTGGAAAGTACCCACGGGCTCGGAGACTATCTTCAGCTGCACATAGTAAGGATGGGGACCATGGGGAGATCTGACGATCTGCGAGATCGTCAGATTTCTCTGTTGTCATATATTAAAGTTTTTTCAGTTATATCAACTAGACAACAGACTCATAGTAACTGCATCCTGCATCCACAAGCTCTAGATCACGTTTTGAATGTATGAGAGCATCATCCTCCATTGTACATTGTCCTCAATTGCACCTGCGATCTTTCTCATTGGAATGTTTCTCGCATTACTCTGTGAATACAGATCCAATGAAGCGGTATTATGTATCATTATAAGTGCACTGTTGAGATCAGGACAAAATCTCACAATGTTGAAGAAAGTGCTAAAAGAAAATTCCAGGATCCGCCCCAAACAAACCAACCAACAAACAGACCTACAGACAGGGGTGCAGACATTCGTCCACTCTGTAACCCCACAATGTAAGTAGCTGGGGACTAGCATCGATACTTCAGTTTTTTAAGTCGATTCAAAAGAGAGCACAACATTAAAGTACACTTCTTTACTTGATATTAAAAGGTCGTAGCAGACAACCCCACAACCCCCCCAGAATTATTGAATTCTAAGATAGAATAGTAATAAGTAAATCATGGCCCTGAGAAGGAGCTACAACAGAGCACAAGTCAGTGGACCAAGAGATGGGAGAGGTTTACTGCAGATAAACAGGTGTCTGTTGGAGGAACCAAGTGACTCCTCAGCAGCTGCCGGCAACTGTCTTTTCTGGAGGGAAATCAGCCTTTTCTGCATGTAGCCGCGGAACAGATGTGCCATGATGAAAACCAGAGGGGATACCTTTCAGACGTCTGTGATTGGTGTGATAATTAAAATCCCACCTGTTGTCAAAGCGCGTGACAGAAATCGAAAACTCTTTTCAGCACACACTTTGTTGTAACCAACTCATTACTCAAACGTTTCCTGAAATTCCTGATTCCTTCCTAAAAAACGCAGAACTTTTTACGCTAATTATGAATTTTCTTCATATGATGCTGATCAATTATCTTTAACCTCCACTGAAAAATCCAAACCTCTTAAAGAATATCTCCAAATGTATTTTGGGTAAAAAAGATGAGAGAAAGTAATAAGGTAGTATGATCATGTGGACAATAATGTCCCCAAAACAATGTTTTAAAACTGAAAGCTGAAACCTAAGTGTGTTGTGCAAAATGTAACATGAAATGTTTGCATTTGTCCTGAACAGTGTGCGTGTGTTTTGAGAGTTTGACCTGACAGTAACCAGACATGTCGCCTGCATGTTTTTCAGAATCGTCTCATTAAAATTGTATTTCCATTTGTAAAAGTGTGAAACTTACCACGGTCGAGGACTGTTGCTCGTAAATGCAAAGACTGCTGCCTGTCTGCAGAGCCAGCTGAAAGGATTTTTCCCTGGCATGTGCCAAGTCCTTGCACCCTGACAGATTGCTTACTTTGACACCTTATTACTGCTCAGCGGAGGGGAATCAAAAAGAGTTCAGAGGTTTTTTGAGGTTGTCTTTTTTTTTCTCTCCCTATCTAAGCTTCATAATAATATCACCTTCTTGTTTTATAGGGACCAAAGCTGCCAGTTCTTGATATTTGTTTATATTAATTATTAATTCTCAACATTTTATCACGTTCTGCTTGCCCATTGAGGTAAGGCTGAAAACTAGGTGCATACATAGAGAAGAAGTAGACTGGTCAAAATAACTCTGGCCACAAGGGAAGGAAACAAATGATATTTAAGTTTTATGTGCTACGAGGATTTGGGGTTTTCAGATAAGGTGTCCTCGAATAGAATTGACTTACTATAATCTGCCTTGGACGTGAAGCTTTCTATTCAAAACGACAATGTGAAGGGGTCAAAACTCTTTCATTGCATTTGGAATACTCTGATGAAATGTGACATTGTTCTGCCGCTAGATTTCCATCCACTTATAATTCAGAAAGAGTTTTCACAGGTGCAAATGCAGCAAAGTCAGTGCAGAAGATTATTAAAACAGCAATTCTGAATCACAGAAAACGCCAGACACAACTCTGCACTGCATCAAAATGGTGACAGGGTTAGCCGAAACTGCATGGTTAACTGAAGATTGCACACACACACACACACACACGCAAGCTTCAAAGACCAATTACGCTGTACAAAAGAAACAAACCATCACCGTACTCGCTGGGGAGAACATTTGAGAGACTAATGCTACTTCCAAATGGTCATGCTTTTAATGAGTGAATAAAAGATAGGACAAAAACAGAAGATTTATTGTACAGAATGATTAGGGTTGCGGAAGAAGCATTGCTGCACAGCCGAGCTTCAAACCAAAAGATGAAGATGAAGATGTGAAGTTTTTTTGAATGTGGACCTCGGTGATTCCATGAGGCCATCTTGTATGCATTTACATAATGCTTCAGTTGGGCAATGGCTTGTGTAATTTGGCTCCCAAAATACGATTCTGAATAGGGAAGTCGTTCCCCATAAATATTCTGTCTGATTCCATGTGGTAATGGTTACGTTTCACACTAAACTCATGAATCTGTATATTTCATGGGGGCATTTTCAAAGGCAGAGCTCAAACTGCCCCAGAAGTATTCCGATTTTTCATTTTAGATTTACAATCGATAAGTTGGGTACTAAAAGTTTTGTCAGTAAATAATGCAGAGGTAAAATGAATTTAAATAGATATTTATTCATATCGAACTAATAAAATAAATGCTGAGTATGATGAGGAGGGGAGATATGGGAGTAGGAATAAGAAGTGTCAGAATCCATGAGAGTGATTCAAACTCCCACCTGCCTCTGAGGAGAAGGCTTCAGTGAAGGTATCCAGTAGAGAGACAGACGGTGGGCTGGTAACAAACAGAGACAGACAGATCCGCTGGTCCTCTAAAATCAGGATCTGCCCAATCTATGCTCTGTTTAAAAACGCGTCGGATGGCAGCGCCGTTTATCACAGAACAATCAGCCGCTTCGCAGTCCTTTGGGGTTTTCCTTTTTCCATTCACCCCATCAAAGATAACTCCTTTCAATAATACGTCCTGATAATAATCAATCCTTTTCCTCTGAAATGAAATCGAGTAGGCTGCAGCTGAGATGAGATCTGAGATCGTTCTCTAAAAGCTCGGGTGAGCAGGGAGTACGTGGAGGAAGGAAATGCTCCAACAGAGCTGATGTCAATGTAGCTACAGTGAGAGTGTGCAGCCTTTGATGAGGTTATGCCTGACTTGCTTCATGCACAAACACGTGAGCCTTAAGTAGCCCCTTGCAAGAAAAGGAAAAGGGAGGCAGAAAGGCCAAACTGTTGTCTACTGAAACTTAGATGCGATAGTGTTGATTTGCCGGCTGCCAAACAGAGCTTTGGGGGCGTTTTGTAACTGCGCTCAAAGACTTGAGTTAGCAACATCGAAATGGTTTTGTTGAAGCCGCACGGAGCCGCCGGCAGACTTGTCTGCTCCTGGAGATGTTAATTATTGTCCAGAGGACGCCGGCTGAGTTTGACCTTAGGCCACACTACCCTGTAGTTACCTAATGAATACTCAGCATAATTAAAATTTAGACACCTGAAAAGCTCTGCATGTACAGAACACAAGTAAACAAGGAACGTATGAGATATTTCTTACAGAAAATGCAAGGAAAATAATGTATGAATATAATGGTTATAACATGGTTTCTTGACATACTCATATATAATAAAATGTGACTTGATAGTTCTTTTATAACGCGATCCAAAAGCCTGTCGCTTCCACTAACTTCCTAACACTGACTGTAATTAGCTCACAGGTTCACAGAAGGAAGCTGTGAGTGGGTAGACATATGTCATGAAGGAGTTTTTTCTTCTTTTTGATTATAAGCTGTAGTTCATGCATAATAAATCCGTCGCACATAGTTGCCTCCCCCTGGTTTCATGACAACTTTAAAGTCAATTGAAAAGGATAACAATCAAATGAGTCATTGAATTGCTGCTGACCCTATGAATTCTCGGATTGGAACCTAGTTTTATAGAGGAGGCTTTATAGAGTTTCTTTAGAGTATGAAGTAAGTTGAAATTTGATTTGTCAAGCCTAAATTATGTTATTAATGGGACGTTCAAGTACTCTTAGGACATGTAACACATCAGTATTTGATGTCAACCATGTCAGGATTAATAAATGTTCAAATTCAAAAGATTTCTAGAATGATTTCACATGATAAGGGGGTGATAACCAAGCTCAGAGAAACATTTTAGGCACTTCAAGGCAAGAAAAAATTCATTTCTTTCTACATATTTAAATGTTTTTGTCTTTGCATCAATGCAATATTGGAAATATGAGAAAAGGAATAATCGGTACTATTTAATGGTGCATGTCAAGGAGCAAGCTGTGGGACTCAGTTCTGACAGTGAAGACAGAGAATACAAAAGCGATGCGCAATCCAGAGAGAGAGATGTTTAGATTATGTCTGTATTGTCAGTAAATATTCTGCACGCTGTGTGTCATGCAGAACCAGCAGTCTGCAGAATTTTCATTTCAATAAAACAACACACCAGCCAATTTCACTTCTTGCTTCCTCTCCCCTCCCTGGATTGAAGGTGTGATATGGTGCAACCAGCTGCTGGAGACGAGGTGGTTTAAATAAGAACCTGCAGACTCTTGGGGCTTGATGGTTCACAGCTGAGATACATATGATCTGAGGAGAAACTGCACAGCCTGAAAGTCATTATAATTCTAAAAATGCTAATGAAGTTCTGCCTATGTAGACAGCACGCTCTTGCGCATGTGACGTACTTTATAACAGGTACTCATAGCATAGTCTTTTGACGGGCGAGAGGTGGGCTGCGCCCTGGACACGACGCAGGTGTATCTTAGGCCTGACTTACAGAGTCAAGCAAACATTCACACCTACGGGAAATTTAGTCGCTAATTAGCCTAACCTGCATGAAGCCGGAGAAAAACCCACGCGGGCACGGGAAATCCTGCATCTCTGCAAAGAAACATGCCTATTACATGCAACCATCCATTAGCCATAACGTTTTATCTTTTAAGGGTCGTGGGCTGCGAGGGGCGGGGTACACCCTGGTCACCAGCGTATCACAGGGCCAACATACAGAGACAAACCACATGCAGAAAACCCACGCAGACACAGCAGCATACAGAAAGGCCTGCTTGGCTTGTACAGGGATTCGAACTAAAAACCTTCTTGCAGTGAGGCGACAGTGCCACCCCATGCTCATTACATGACAGACTAATATGATAATCGTCATTTAGTTTTCAAAGTTTACACCTACGCTTCAGACTTAGTTTTGTTTTGTTTTGACTTTCATAATGCCCGACTTTGAAGGAGTTTTATATTGATATATATTCATCACATTTACAAAGGTTATTGTAATCTGAAAGGTAACATCTCAAGTGTAACCTCGTGCTCCTCAGTGTCGTGTGCCATTTCTCACAAATGTCTATCATAAACATATTAGCATTGAATGAAGGCAGCAAACGTAAAGATGGCATGCAGCCACAGAGACCCACACTCAGTTGGTTTCCAATGTCTCTTATAAGTACCACCGAAAGGCTGCTGTTGGAAACAGCGGTGACCTTTGGGGAAGGTTGGCACGAGCGAGGAACGGCTGACAGGGAGAGAGGTTGGTCGACCAAAAGAGAAACAGGAGGATTCTGTCAAGAGTGATTCACATCAGGAAACCTGGCTGGCTGCTGAGTGGGAGTGAAGCTGAATCCTAAAGAAAGAGCTGAACACTATGTCCATGTCACAAAAGAAAGGCTTTCACTGCTTGAACAAGGTGTCTGGCTCGGCACCGTTGAAACTGATGAAATTTCATTTTGTGTTTATGATAAGATATATTTTCAATTTGCAACTTCTATCATTTGTTTAGTGCTTTGCGTTCATTCTTTGTTTTTTCGCCCACAGGATCAAGGAAAAATTGGTGTCATCTTCAATGTGGGGACAGATGACATCACCATCGATGAGCCCGCTGTCATAGTAAATGACGGCAAGTACCATGTTGTACGCTTCACACGCAGTGGTGGCAATGCCACTCTCCAGGTGGACAACCATCCAGTTATTGAGCGTTATCCACCAGGTAAGACTGATGGGACAATGATGTTTAGACAGGTGGCATGGAGCATTTGGATTAGCGAGAGAGGATTGCGTGTCTGCCCATCAGACATGAATCTTTCGAATGTGCGGTTGTGAAATGTACTGTTTCAACTAAACTGATCGGCTTTTCGCGTCTAACTGGACGTGCCGTGTTGCAAAATCAATATAATAATTTGTTATTAATGCATTTTCCTTCAAAGGATATGTTCCAATGAAAGAATTTCCACCAGCCACTATTGTTTTTGTTGTCAGTTTGGCAGACAAGTGTGAAACGCTGAGAAAAGTGTTTCAATTTACAATGAATCAAAGCAGCATTTTCCCCCCCTCATCTTTCCTCTATAATTGTCTTTACAAAAGAACAATTTATTCAGTTCAATAAGTTAACAATCCTAATATGATGTTTATTTATTTTCTTTACCAACATCTAGTCGAGGTCCAAGGGTGTTGACTAACCTGGATGAATATGTTGTTCTAAATTTAGCTGAAGAATCAACTGATAAACACTTAGACTGTTTAAAGATCACTTTTTTACATCAAGAGTTTGATGTATTGGTCTAAATTTATTCTGAATTCTATCAGTTAAAACAACAACAATAAAACATAACCTTATATTTAAGGTGTCATTATATATTTTAAAAACATTTACAATTAACCAATACATAAAAGAAAATGTTCATACCGTAGGTTTTGGAAAATTTGGTCATGCCATATTTAATGTTGACTAGATCCGCATAGGCACAAAGGCAAACAGAGAAAAATAGGTATGTGCAAGTAAGCAAGGATACATATCCTCCAGTCCATCAATTTATTGAGACACAGATTTTTTAAGTTTTAATGCTCAAAGAGCATGATAAAAACCAATCCCATGCACAATGCAATCACGAACGGCAGCGCATAGACCTGCTCTGAACCAATCGGCCAATTAACCTTATTCCGATAAAGGTGGAACCAGCCGCATGTCAGGATGAAGCCGAGTCCCCTCCCCGCCTCCAGCTGTTGCTCAAAGCATCACATGCATATGCCACAGTTGTACATAGATCCACAATGTGTAACAGTGACGGTGTGTAGACTCGGTTCCCCCCACGCAGTAATCGTTGGTGACAGAGACGACAATCAGAAGTACAAGAAGTCTTTTTTTTTTTTTTTACTTTAAACTGACATCAAATAACATGCCGATAGTAAACAATGTCCTTTAACATTTGTGTAAGGCGAGAGCACAGGGGCACTGCCTGCCTCTCCACCCTAAGCTCAATGAATATGCAGCTTCACTAATTTTTAAAACCTGATCTATATTGAAAGCTTATCGTAAAAGCGCAGTCTAGGTAAGCTTCAATATCGCTGCCTCGTACTGTGGCGCCTTCTCCATGTTGTGCTTTAATCCTAATCCTTTTTATCCATTCACACTATCCCATGTCGAACAACATGGTTGACTCCAAACTCCTGTTTACATTTATTATGTGAGTTCAACCTGTTCTTAACAATACTACACATTAAGTCATTTATAAATAGTGTCAACAAGAATTCACCATTCTTTAGGTCAAAACCTCTCGGAAACCTTGTGTCTGGTGGTTGATAGAAATGATTCGGCGCTAGACCAGTACTAGGCTGATTAAAGCGTGTTCATTTTGAACTGGGTTGCAATCCTCCACAAACTGAGACAATTCATGCTGTTGAAGTTTTCACCGGATGAATTACGAGTGTAAGTTATCAGTGTAAGTCGTGTTCCACTTGGGAGCAGCTTTTGTCCTATTAGCCCTGATTCCACAATGTAGTTTTGCATAAAAGATTTATTCATGCATCTTTCCAAAGAAACAAAAATTAGGTTTTGGTGTTAGCGCTAAATATTTATCCACTGCCGGACTTCTTGACAAAGTCTCAACATCTTGTAATCAGACGTAACATAACTTTTTTATAAGAATTCAACAAATACAGCTCCTACTAGTCTTTGATAATTTCATGCTATCGATATATCATGGGAGCTGTTTGTTTTTTTTAAAGCATATTCGCATCTAATGTTGTAAAAACTACATTGTGGAACAGCAGCGATACGGCTAATATGTTTTTGCTATAACTACCGAATTTTGATGACTGTCTAAATGCAACCATTGTTTTCCTCGTCATATTTTGTTGCAGTGTCTGACTTTTTAATGCTTTTTTAATGATTAGCTGAATTAACCTTTATTTTACATTTTACATAAAACTATTAAATACTTAACTGTAATTGGTTTTTACTGAAGATTATGCTTTGCTTTTCAAAAAAACTAGCTAAATGACACTAACTAGTGTAGCACATTATAAATAGCCTAAACATGACTTTAATTAGCATTAACTCTTGTTATTATTAATAATTAGATAACACTGCTTAAAGCACAAGTTTCTTTTAACTCGCAGCTGGGTTAAAATTGATAACTTGTTAAACCTGTTAGCCATTATAACTCTGTTTCTAACCATGTGATCTTTCAGCTTGCAGACTTTAACCTTTAATCTGTCTCTCCAAATTCTTTGAAGGACACTATGATAATGAACGACTGGCTATTGCTAGACAAAGAATCCCATACAGACTTGGTCGGGTAGTTGACGAGTGGCTACTCGATAAAGGTAAAAATTAATTGATTAACTAATTAATCCTTGAAATAACTACTAAATAACCTTGTCCCCATGAGAGGTGCAGTGCCAGAAGACAAGGGTGACAAGGATGAAGTTACCTCTATTTTATAATTGGCACTTCTGTTCACCATGGATTTTGATAACCACAATTATATTTTCAAGTGAAATTCAAAGCAAATGGCTAAAGCATACTTGCAATTTATTCTTTGTCATCCTTACACCTTGTGGAAAAGCTGCACCTTAACCAAGTTTTTAAACCAATTAACTAAAAGCACATAACCCTTCTTTAACCCTCTATCGTCCCTCTTAACCATTGTGTGTAATTAGATGCTGTGTGTAATTATCCTGCATAAAAATCCTTAAAATGCTGTGTAACGTTTACATCAACCCCAGGGAAACTAGCATGTTCCTCTTAAACTGAACATTTGAAACCCTAACACCTGGATGTCATCACACCAAGTCAACCAAATTTTGTACCCCTTTTCTTGTTTCCCCACAACCTGGCATTGTCTTACCCTGGTACCACAACAAGCACGTCAGACTCCAATGCTTAAGTTTTCTGCAGCGACAAAACAGCCCTGACAGGCTGTTTAAGTAGATCACTGTGTGCATCCATTAACTTTGCTAATAAGTATTCCTCCTGAAATGGGCCCATTACCGCAGACCTCGTCCTCTGATGTAACTCCACTTATCGGGGGAAGCTGCTGACAGTAGTGCTGTTGGATATCATTGCCCCTTTAAGGAGGTGGAACAATTGGACCAGGGGGAACCCAGATCAGAGCAGTTTTTTTAATGTACTAATGGTTGATGAAGTCAGTGGAGGGAGGGGTGTTCAGCTTTTATTGAGATTTATCTTTTCATCCCATCTCTGTAATAATAAGTTATAAGATGCAAATCTTGGCAGCATCTAGTTAAGATATAAAAACAATATCTCTGCCTTTTTTCCCCCAATGTCTGTTTGCTAACTCAGTGATAATTCAAAATGATAATATCTGTTCCATGAGATCATTTAAATAGGCATCTAAATAGACTCTTAACCTCCTTTGGTGATTTTAACCTGCATGTGTAAAGACTAAATAATAAAAATGAACATTGCCCTTTTAAACTGAATATCTAAATCAAATTATTAACTAAAGCCCACCTGGTTCAAATGATGATCATGTGAAAACTCTCCAATGTGACTCTGTTCCACGTTTTCTCTCTCTATGTCTCAGGGAGACAGTTGACCATCTTTAACAGCCAGGCAGCCATTAAAATTGGCGGCCACGACAAGGGTCGGCCCTTCCAGGGTCAGATTTCAGGGCTGTATTACAATGGTCTCCAGGTGCTCAAACTGGCAGCAGAAAATGATCCGAGCATACAGGTGGAGGGGAACCTGCGCCTGGTCGGGGACTCGTTCTCCGTTATGACCACCGACACCACCTCCGCCACCCCGCTGGCAGTGTCCGATATGTCGACCACAATCATGGAGACCACCACCACTATGGCTACCACCACCACCCGCAGGCAGCGGTCACCCAGCTTAAGGGAGAGCATCTCAAAGGTCAGAAATTAAAAGGGTCATTAGATATTTTTATATATATATATATTTATTTGTATAATAAATGTTATAAAATGTTCAAGTGTAACTTGCCAAAACAATATTCAGCCCTAGAAGTAGTGTGATTTTTCTGTTCAGGTGTAAAATAACACAACTGGTCCCTCCGTGCTTATTATATCTCTATGTCATTTTTCTTATGCTGCCCTTTGTTTGAGGTTTTGCCATTCATGATGTGTTAATATGCACAAGTTTAACATACCATATACATATACCACATACATCCTACTGTGTCATCCTATGAAAAAAAAAAAATATTGAATGTAAAATAACAAATTCCTTAACTGGCTACTGTTTATGATTTGTAAGGTAATTCAGAATTGAACAACTGAGTCAATGAAAGATGAACTGATGAACTGTAATGGGTGGGTGAACTGAACATGAACACTCTTCAGATGGACACTTAGAGTATTCTAGTTAGTTGATTGGTTCTTTCAATATGTATACATATATGTACATATGTGTGTGTGTCCATGTGATCTTATAAGTGGTTTGATCAAACGTGATTTTGAAAATAACCTATTCACTTTGTTAGGATTTTTTTCTATTAAAAAAAGGCTTTTTATTGAAGAACACATTTCTCCACATAGGAAAATCACAGTACTGCATCCGGACTGGTGAGCATTACCAACTACCCTTAAAATGACATGATTTTAATCCAAATGCAGCAGACCTGCCAAATTGGAGGGATTTCAGTAGTACTTGGAGTCCTGAAGTTTCAAAGAGAACCGCTGCCTTTCCTAATAAAAATACATAGTGCATTTTCATTACATTCCTTGTCCAGTTTCCCTAAAATTTCCATCTCTGTATTTTCAATTTCACCAAGTAATCCATTAGTGGACCATCTATTCCCTGCCCTGCTTAGGTATTCTGAGTCACTGTGCACCCTAAAATCCAATTTAGACATATTGAAGTCCTGATGCAGCATGTGAACATTTGTCTTTACAAATGTACATGTAAATAGATTAAATAAAAACATGTACAACACTTAGCCCACTGAGAATTTACTCTCAAACACTAGTGCTCTTATTGTGTTGAAGTCAGGCCACGGGGATAAAGAATAACTGCATATAGGCACATTTTAGATTTGTTGTCTCGCTCGTGTTGCCCCAAGCTAAAACACTAAAGTGATACAGTGCAGCAGCTTTTCCTCAAATGGGATTCAGAAAGTCAGCCGGCAAACATGCTCATAAAAAAGGGAGAAAAAAAACAGATTTGTTTTCAAAACAACACATTTTCTCTATTTTCCTTCCAGCCGCAGAACTCTGATGATATTTTGGTGGCATCAGCCGAGTGTCCAAGTGACGATGAGGACCTGGAGGAGTGTGAACCAGGAACAGGTGAGTCAGCCATGGCCAAGAAGCCGGGGGTACAACCCTTATGAGACTATATAGATAAAAAGGCTGTGACTCCAGACAGCTGCAGCTGTCTTACACAAATTTATTCAGGGGCTCTGTCGAACAAGTGTTATAAACCCAATTCAACCTGTATATGAGTTTCTGAGTCATATCTGGAACTCACAAAATTGGATTTGAGAAAATCTTTAATGAAGTGCGCTGCAGTCATTAAGAGTGGATGAGTGGACGGCACTGTGACAGGAAGCAGCTGTGGAACTAGAGGAGGACTCTGCCCTTATCATGGGTGCCTCAATTATTAATATGACCTTATCAGAATTGTTTGTTGTTGACGGGCCTTGCGAAGTGTGACTCAAATAATGATGAAAGAGACCCTCACGGACATAAATAACCAATCTCAGACTTAAAAATTTGTCCTCAACCAGAAGTCGTTCTCACCTCAGATTCAGACCAAAGCAAAATGTCAATGCATGGCGAGATAGCTCATATACAGTCCATATCTATGTGTAAGGAATCTACATCGAAGTGGTAATTAAGGATAGACAGGACACACTGGTTGCTTTCAGAAAGCCACAATATTCCATGTGTGATTCCTAAATTAAATAACCTGTCTGTGATTTCTTTTGTCACCCCTTAACCCCTGAGCACAGATGTGTGTACAGTAGCATGGTAATTTAATTTAACGTTCTTTTGTTTGTTATGTGCTCTGTCTGTTATATGCTCTTCATTCAGCTGCCGCCTTTCATGGGTCTCCTTGTATGTTTGTGTCTACATGTGAGCTCTTCTATGTTTTTGCTTTATCATAGTATAGTTTCATTAAATCAAGAATTTAAATCAACACACAAACACACATACTGAATTCACATCAAGAACCGCATATATCGTTCAAGAACAGCGCCATGGTGGTTTAAATCTGTTTTTCTCTGTCTTTGCCAAATGTTGATGTAAATAACTTTGTATTAAAGAAAGCAGCATATTATGTGCAATCATGAAAAAATTATTTCACTGATAAGCCAGCTAATATTAGATTAATTCCTCATTACTATTCTACATAATGAGCAGATTGTTACTCAACTTAAATGAGCACCGCTTGTGCAGCCAGATTTTTAGTTTTTATGCTGTTCTAATTTAGGATCCCCTACCTTTTCTGTTTCCTTTCTAGGAGGTGAATTAGTGTTGCCTATTATAACAGTGGATTCCCTTGAGCCCCCATCCATCGCCACCCGTTACCCCGTCATCCCTCCTCCCCCTACCCTCCTATCCCCTCTTGAAACCACCAAAGAGTCCCTGATACTCCCTCCTCATCCTTCCTGCCCCCCGGACCAGGAGGACTGCGGTGACCCTGTGGAGGTCTCGGCCTTCGGCTCTGGGGAGATGACGGAATCAGATGACGAGGACTTTTACAATAAAAACTCCCCCATGGTCACTGACAGGACAGTCCTTCCTCCACCTCCCGCCGCTGGTGACGGTGGAGTCCAGAAACCCCGCCCCCTACCTCCTTATGTTCCCACCACCAACCCTGACCAGCTCCACATCCCCGCAGGCAAAATGAACACCCGTGACCAGGTGCTTCTGCCCCCTGCTCCTCCATCCTCCCGAAACACACCAGGACTAACTTACCCCCCCAATTTTCCCCATGTGCCCACAGCCAACCCCACAGTCTCTGATGAAAAGAGCCAACCCGGTGCCGTGGAGGTGATCAGGGAGTCCAGCAGCACCACGGGGATGGTGGTTGGTATCGTGGCTGCTGCTGCTCTCTGCATTCTTATCCTCCTCTATGCCATGTACAAGTACCGCAACCGGGATGAGGGATCCTACCAGACGGACCAGAGCCACAATTTTGCCAACAATTCCACTGTGGAGGGCAACGGAGCAGTGGTCAAGGACAAAAGCACAGCAACGGCCTCTGTGGCCAAGGCAATCACAAAGGGCAAAAAGAACAAAGACAAAGAGTACTACGTCTGAGAACGCAGAGGGAGATTTGCCTGGACTGAGACAAGAGGATAAGAGAGAATGCATTTGTTTCGCTCCCTTTTTCGTCAGGTCAACCATCAGTGAAATTTCAAAGGCCACAAAAAAAACAAACAGCTGCAGCCTATTTGGGGATGAAATCTTCATCTCCTGCACAAGATCTGACTCATCCTCCGCGTCAAAACGTGTGCATTCACAGATTCTTTGTTAGTGTACTTTTTTTTTTTTTTTTTTTTTTCAACAAGCTGGAAGAAGCATATCCACTTTGGCTTTGTAAATAGCATGGATATGGTACAGTGAAGAAAGTGCTGAGAACAGACAGATTTGCCTAAATGTTTTCTTTGTACTTCTTTGTAATGCTCTATCTCAAAAAGTCTCAATGTCACCATTATGATATATGAGGTAGAAAAGGCCAATTATTAGAGAACCCCAGTAATTGTGACTACAGTCAAAAAGAAACCCTTTATTTGGATAAGACATCATCTCTGCAGCCTCCATCTTATGTTATGTGGTTTTAAAACTCCCCAGTCACCCTGCCTCTGTTCACAGGAGATGGTAATATGTTGCTGGTGCAGTATCATTAATGAAGCATGATGTTGATCTCTATGTGGAAAAATACAGCAAATTTAATGGATTTTAATAAATCACTCAACATACTCCTGCCAGTGAACCGTATCGTATGATGGATCAGATACACTTTTTGTGTGAGACCTCACAGTCAGTGTCATTTCAAGTAGGGATAATTGTGAACAAGTCAGTTTACACCAGTGAAGGTATTTCTCTGTAAACATTGCTTGTATGTACATATAGAGGCCTGCAAGATTGGGAAAGCATTGTGTGCGCACGGGGAATAAGAGGTATGAATAAGAAAAACATCTGATATCCTCGACTCCCCAACAGCTCTCACAACAACATCAAAACTGCTGCAGCCCGAACTTCATAGGAATTCCTGGGAACACAGAATCAAATATGAGGACGTTTTTCTCATCGCTTCTCGGAAAGGGAGAACCAACCCACCTCGACACTCTGGCTCTTTTCCTTCCTCAAAACTGTCATGGGAAAATTCAAAAGCACACATGAAATGTAAACATATCTTTGGGACATAGATATTCCTTGTAAAGCAGCCAAACATGTATTGTTTTTTTCAGTTACTAAAAAGACTATTCTATGAGATGACTAACTGAAGGTTTGTGAATTGTATTGATATTTCTCTGATATTTGATGTATCTTGTTACCACTCTTCTTAAAATGTGAAATTTTAGATCGCCTTTTACTTAAATCCAGAGAAAAAGCACACTTTCCTCTGATAGCTGCAAATATATCTTGTTTTTGCATTATTTACAGTTCGGATTATGCAGAGACAACACAAGGACAGAACAAACTGTTTTTATTTTGTTGCTTTGTGCATTTTTATATGTGCTGAATCTGTTACACAATGGATCTGATAATATAAAGCCATTTTCTCTGTTGAGTTATGTCTACATTTACTTATTCATGCTGTGATTTCCTGTTTTTTTTATGAAAGTGCCATTCAACGTGAGCTGCTCAGCACTCAGAAAATATACCATTCCTCTCTCATTGCTATTGTATAGTGTTCATGTGAAATGGATCTTAATATGTGTACAGAACGTGGAGATGAAAATACACTTGATTATATACTTTGTACACACCTGTGTTGTGTGTTGTTTTTTGTAGATTACACAGAGAAAATTAATTTCTTATCGCCTTTAATTATTAGATGCAGACATTTTTGACATATAGTCAAGTTCCTAAGGCAGACATGAATTTAAATTTCAGGCAACACTTATAAAATCGGTATAAATCAAGGTATGGTATTTCATAAAATTAAAAGACATACCGATTGCATTTATCTATTTACTGCTGAATTGAGTTTTGCTGGTTGTGAGGTTTTTTGGGATCAAAGAAACACCATGATGTAATTCTACACAGGTCACATTTTACCAACAAGATAAGTTAACGTGGTTCACTTGAAGAAACCGCATTTCATATAAATTTCAGGTTATAGTATATTTTTAAAATATGTCTTACACTTGAGTTTCATCATCATCTATTCTCACTCTCTCTCTCTCTTCTCCCTATCTCTGACTCTCTGGCTCTCTCTTTCTGGCATTGCATGGCTCTGGTGTGTTATTAATGCCTGGATGTCCATTATTTATTGATGAACTGTTTAAGTGTTTTTACTGCACTTTTACACTACAACTGATATCTAGTTCATGTCTTGATTAAAGTAGAACTTCTTGATGTCAGTAAAGCGGATTTGTACTCTAGAAGATCAAATGAAATGAAAAGCATCTGAGGGGGATACATGCCCTTCGGGCGTGTTGCATATAGGTTAACTTACCATGTGTGCACTATATATTCTATACTTATAGTTACCACTTTTGCAGAACACATTCAGGCAACTAGCGTACAACTATCAAAAGCAGGCAGATCTCGTCTTAACATCGGTGCTGCTCTGTAAGAGCATACTGTGTGTTTGTGTGTGTGTGTGTATTGTCCACTCCGATCCCCTCCACTAATCAGCTCTAAAAGTTAATCATCTGGAGATACCTTCCCAAAAAATATTCCCACCAAATTTGGTGGAAATCCATCCATGTCTTTTTGAATTTTTGTGTGCGCGCGCACACACACACACATAGCTATCCCGCCGAAAACTTAGTACACAATGCCTGGATTATGAACCTGTGTCATAGATGGAAGGTTGTGGGTACAAACCAGGCAGGGAGTGTCACTCACATTTCATTATGGGAAATGTAGATTGGTGTTTTGGTATTTAAAAGACTGAAAGCGATGATATCTCAGCCTCTTCCTCACTGATGTTCTTTTCCAGCTGTCTCCCAAATTTACTGAAGTGCAATGCAAAATGGATGGAGTGCTCCTTTCATATACAGATCAAGTCTGAATACTGTAACCTTATTGAATACAGAGGTATGTTAAAGAAATGACATACCATAGCAATTAAGTTGTTGAAAGTATTTTATAACTTCACAGGTGAATCCAATTTGTTGCCGAGTATACCCTTACATGGGTCACATATGTATTATTTACAGTAGAAATTTTGCCAAATGCAGAATGTCTAATTATGCATATAAGTACTGACATAATTCTACGTCTTCCAGACAGCTTTGTCTTCTGACTTGAAGATTATTTCTGATAAAAACTATTCCCAAAGAAAAAGAACAATAATCTATGCTTGTCAGCAGTAACAGGGTTTGTGTTGTTTCACTACCCCCTGCTGAGAACACATGGAATTGTAGGATGGAGGGAAAGGTTAAGGTTCCGCATCGTCGAACACCACAGTGTTTTGATATACAGGCTACAGTCCCCCTCACTAAAGCGGCCATCAATTTTTCTATGAAAGCAGATAGTATTTCAATCCAGCAAGCAATAATCCTGTGGGCTAAATCAGGTGTGGTGTCAGTGGAGATGACGTCTGATCTGTGCTGACATTGGGCATTGAGGAGGGTGGCTACAGGATACAATATGCCACTACTGAGCTTCGCTGAGATGGCATACATGTCTACACTAGAGAGAGAGAGAGAGAGAGAGAGAGAGAGAGAGAGAGAGAGAGAGAGAGAGAGAGAGAGATTAGTATTTCTGGAACATTCAGTAGGCAAACCACCAAAACCCAGAACTGTCAAGTCAATGCGGTAGGTTTACATACAGGTGTTTACCTCCGTTGGTGCTTTCTTCCATTGTCATCAATGTCTCTGTCATATCAGAGACATTTCAGAATGTCTATTTGGTATATATACACCGTAAGGTGAATAAGGTGGAGGTTGAAAAGAAATCTAAATACACAACCATTCAAAGGCAACAAAAAGAGATAAAAACTGTTATTCAAATTTGGAACACAATGGAATAATCAGAAAAAAAAGGTGATGATTTATTAAATTATACTTAAACTTTCGTTTTTTAGCTCGTGGTAGGTCAATTGTTTTTAAATTGAGGCTGGAAATGTACTGTATATACTATATTTTGTTTTTTTCCCTTTTTGGAAAGGAAAAAATATTGGTTATTGCTTAATGATACCTAAAAACTGGTCTGGTTCACATTACCGAATAAAACCTGCTAGTGCTGGACACCTGACATGTGTACAGCCATGTATTCATGAGCAGAATTCATCTATTTGTTTATGTTTCTATTTTATTCATCAGCTTTACAAACTCTGGTGTTATTAAAGGTTGCATTTTCAGTATGACACAAGAACCCCAAACATAGTCCAACTTGCTCTTCTTCAGCAAGAGGAACAAGTCCTGCCGTGGTCTCAACATGCCGGAGCCAATCTGAGATGACGTGAAGAGAAAGGAGAATCTGAGACGGCCTCAATCCACAGAAGTGTGGCCACTTCTCCATGATGCACCAATGAACGACAGATACCTGCCGAGTGCCTTGAGAAACTGAGTACTGATGAGAACTTTTTTTACTGCTTTTTATGGACCTAAGTGATCAATCAAAAATAAACTTTAGTGCTCACTTCACTTTAAGTGTCAACATTTTTTTTATCAACAACTTTATTAAGGACAGTTTGCACATACATATAACACAAATACACTTACAAACAACAACAACAACAAAATAAATAATGAACAATTCATATTCTAGGGAATCTACTAAGTCCAGCAAGGGTAATCAACAGGCAGTCCAATTCATATCATCAACTACAGTCAGAAGAGTTCCAATATCCATCATGGGAGGTCACAAGTGTTTTGAATATATTTGCACAGTCTTCATAGCTTTAGTCCAAATATTCATTGATTTCATACTCATAAACAGGAAAGAATGGTTTAGAGCCCCTGAACTTACATCTGTGGATGTGATATTTAGCAAGCAGAAATAAAAGATTTACTATAAAAAACTTTCCTTCCCACTCTGTCTTAGGCTCCACTACACCAAAGAAAACATCCTTAAAACAAAAAGAGAAATCTGTAATAAAATGAGATTGGATGAACTCAAGAACATTCGACCAGAATTTCACTATATGGGAACATTTCCAAAACAAATGGAAAATGTTTTCATCTGAGCTTTTACAGAAAGAGCATTCAGATTCAATATTCGGTTTATACCCTTTAAGTACACACTTTGCTGGGTAGAATCTGTGAATTAATTTAAATGTAACTTCTCTCTCTTTATTAGTAAGCACGTATTTGAAAGGCAAAGACCAAACTTCCTTCCAAGGCACATTCTCTATTAAAGCGTTCCCTTATGGAATAAAGTAAGGAATAGTAACAATCTCGTTTTGGAATAAAGCTGATCATTTTTAAATTAAAGAGAAAAGCGCCCTCTCTATGACGTCAGTGCCTCCGGCCAATCAGAGCCATGGGAATCTCTCTCTCTATCTCTCTTACTCACTCACTCTCACACACATTCACATAAACACATCCCCTCTCTCTCTATATATACACATATATACATATTATATATATGTATATATATAATATATATATTATATATATTATATATATGTATATATATATACATACATATAGATACATAAATATATTATGTATATATATCGCTCTCTCGCGCGCGCGCGTAATCGCGCTCCGTGCTTGTGCGCGTGCATGTGTCAACTAGTGGCTAGCTGCTGCTAGCTACTGCCCAGTAACATGGCTTGTTGAAACATTTTCACATAGGCACCGTTTGTGCCGCGACGCAGCTGTCGCTCATCATGAGAGAGGACCTTCGCTTCCGCTGCATGTCCGGCAACCTCTGGTGCCAGAGAGGATGAGGGGCCGTGTGAAGACAATGATAAGTTAGCACAACGCCGACACAGTCCGGGGGGCTACAGTGTTTTTGGACAGGCGGTTGCTTTGCCCGCTGGAATCCTGCGAAGGAAAGCTCTGAGATTTTTTTTTCTTCTTCTTCTTCTTCTTCGCAAGGACTGGATGCGGAAGGAGGATATGAGGCAACCTGGACAGCTAATGCTAATTGTAAGCGATGCTGGCGTCAACACTGTGGGGGAACCTTTCACTGTGAGCACAATTATACAAAACCTAACAAGCTAACCCCAGCTAACGTTAGCCAGCGACAGACCGAAGCAGGGCGCAGCCAGCGGGCGACGGTTGAGCTAACTTGTTGTGGGCTGGCGTCACCCAGCTAACGACAGGGACCTCGGCTGCAGTGCCGAGATGTGCGGCCTAGCATTAGCCGGTGACTAGCGTCGAGAACCCTGATGGTGTTCAACGTTTGTCAGGCAGCGCGGGGCGATGGACTGCTGCTCTGGGTCGTGTCTCGATATCCGCCCAGGGGACGAGGGCGCTGCCGGTGCGAGCAGGGCTTGTTCTGTCGGATCAGAACCGCACGGGCAGGCTAGGCTACATAGCATGCTAGCTTGCTGATGTCAGACAGAAAAGTTAATCTAGCTGGCAACAGCACCGGCCTGGACCCTGGAAGAGGCTGTTCTAAGCCCTGTCAGCCTCTCCGGTGTCTGTTGAAACGTATGGACCGCGTCGTGTGCCTTCTCTGTTCCTCTGTTTTAGTTAGAATAGTTTTATAGTCGCTGTCGTGCGTGCCAGTGTCCTCTTATGTAAGTCTCTCCTCTCCTTTTGTAATCAGTTACATTTTACGATTCCACCGTGGTGGTCGAGCTAATCCTCGTCACTCTGATCCAGTGTGGACGTTTCGAATGACAAGGGATCACGTTCAATGATCAACTCGGCACAAATGTGATCTTTTGGCTAAGGGTCTTCAAGACCAACCACAAGTTAAGATATCTTGATGTGGAAATTAGGGAATTGCTTACGGTGAAACAGACCAGAGATACTCTCGAAGGTGATCACCCCCACAACTGATGTGTGCATGTGGAAAGCTGACAGATCTCCATCACAGCATTTGTGATTATTTTTTAGGTTTTCGGTGTGATTGCATGAATGGGTTATTGCCTCACATCCGTTTTCTCCCACAGAATGCAACGTTTGCATGCTTGTATTGAATTCATACAAGCGAACAAACCAGTTTCGATTTCTCTCTGCAGATGAATGTTTCCTCACACATCCAGCGGGTTACCGATGTGCCAAAAGGTCACTCTCCAGATTACTCAACAAGGATTAGGCCAGAGTGTGGCAGCGCGGCGAGCGAGAACGCACTGGCACAAGAATATGCCAGGATTCTTCACCTCCACTGAAGTAGACATGTCCAAGACACAGAACAATTGTCCTTGATGAAACAGTCTTGGTTAACCTGCCATCCCCAATGGAAGTGCCATCGTAGACACAAGACACTGTGGCTCGAACTGCTGCACAGTTTTTGGAGCTACAGCTTAGAAGGAAGCATTGTAGCTTTTGGTTGAACCTGAAGGTGAAGATGGGTTCCCAGGCTCTTCAGATATTGCGGCAGGGTGTGTGGGCTTCTCTCACCGGAGGCTGGTATGTGGACCCCCATCAGAGCACCTTCTCCAACTGCTTCCACCTCTACCTTTGGATATTTCTTCTGGCCTTCCCCTTTCTGCTGTTCATGGTAAGCATATTTTCAGCATATTTTTATTATGTTATTATCGATTTAAATGAAGGAACTACTAGATTCAGACATGCACTCATATTAACCTTTTTCTACCGGAAAGTGCTTTAATTTACTAGACATACCAGCTACGACTTACAGAAATAGAATTTCTGGCACATTATGGGAAATCCTGATATTGTTACGTCACCATCATTTGGATGAGCTGTGTTGACATTTATCCATCCATTTCATGTTGAGACAACGGTCCTGACAGTCGAATAGGGCCAGCAACACAAATAGTCAGAGGGGTGTGAAACAAATCCCCAGTTTAACTCCATCGTTAGAACGGACAAGAAGCAGATGCATCAAAATGTGCATTTTAATCTTCCATTGCAACTATATAATAGTGAGCATGCAAAGCAGCAGTAAGTGGGATAGTTTGAAATTGGATCTAGGAGTTTGTAAGGTCTCATGAACATTCATACCTGACAATGTGGGTGAAAAGTTCAACGTATACCTTTTTAGTTCAGTTAGAGTTTGAAACCGTGTGGGGAAATCTGTGGATCTGTTTAATATCTGCTGAACACGTGGCAGCCCTTTGCACACCATTATATTCATGTGTCTGAGCTCGTGAGAACCTGATCTGCAATAACCGTTCAAATTTTGTTGATACACAGTCTAATGATTGAATGTCTTATTGTGGTGAGCATCTAATTTCTACCATCATTAGTATCATTAGTAAGAAATTATTTTACAGTCCAGCTGACTGTAAACTGGGAGTTTGCTGTTTTGCTGTGTTTTGTTCAGTGCTGCTTTTGGAATTTAGTGTTTGCCAGCCTTTATCAAATAATTTGTGGCACTCGTTCCCTGTATTGGATTTCATTGTCTAATTTTTGCTCTTTGTTTTTTTGCTCATTCCCTCACAGGCTCTTCCTCCTACCTTGGTGGTGGCAGGCGTCTACTCTGCTGTGGTGGCAGTCTTTTTCACAGCCATCAAGGTGGTAAATTTCCGGCTCCATGCTATGTTCGACCTTGGGGAGATTATAGAGAAGAAGCAGGCCTCACTCACAGCTGATGCCCCGAGAACAGAAGAAGGAGATGAAGGTTCAGGTATCCACGACGGCAATCAGCACAGGTAAGAAGGCGTCTCTGACTAATTTTGGAGAAAACGCCTATGAAATGTGTTTGTGTTTGATTGGTTTTGTCTATTTCGTTATTTTTTGTATATATTATATATATATGAAGGAGTAATGACGAGAAATGTCTCCGGCATAAAAATAGAATGATTTTTATACTTACTATACTAAACTATTACTACAGAAATCACAATTCTGTAACATGCTGAATCCTTTGAATTTTCTGTTTGTGTAACTTCTTCACAGGGATAGCCATGTTGGTGTAGAGATGACTGTGTTTCGGAAGGTCAACTCGACACCCCCAGTGCGCTGTAGCTCCCAGCACTCGCTGTTTGGGTTGAACCAGGTGTCTGTGAGTCTTGCCATATTTTCTAGCAGCATGTAGTCTTCTTTCTTCTCCCTCCATCATTTCTCCACTTCTACTCGTTACAAAAGATTTTTGAATTCCCCTGCCAGTCTTGTGATCAAAAGTTTTCATTAGATCTTAATGTCCTTATTCTTCAGGAGTTCTTGCCACAGCTGGATGATACAGGGGGCACAAAGTGTAAGTACCAGAATTTTGTTACAATTTTGAATGTCAGAATGAACAAGTTTTTGAATATGCACGCTTACTTTTTGAGTGACTTCTTCTGTTTTTACCACAGATATAAAAGAGCTAATGCGGGAACAGGGAAGCAATAACATGATTGTTACGTCAGCTCATCGTGAGATCCTACGCCAGAGCTCTCAGGATACCATTAGTAAGTCTGCTATTAGTCGCCGTCCACAGACCAGCATAATGCAAACCGAGCAAGGTCTTATTGTGCCTGTATGCAAACAAGTCATGCCTTCCATTGTAGGCATTAATCCTTAGTCTGTCCATTAGTGTGAAGGCTGGTGCATGCGTTTAAATGTATAATAAAAAGATAAAAGGATGAAACAGCTTTTGGTCCGAAGAACAGAATTCAAAACTTCTTTGTTACAGTCTTAAGTTATTTTCGATCTGACTTTGGTCTTTTCTACTCTACAGGAGCTCCCAGTGTCATGCAGTCATGCATTGCCGCTGGTCTGGGAGGGGATTTCTCTGGTCTAGTGGGAGTATCTGCAGTGTCGGTTGGATTTGGAGAACATGGTGACTGCTTGTCTATCCCCCCTTCACCCTCCAGTCAAGAAGATGGAGGAGAGAAAGAACAGTTGCAGGAAGTTGAGGAATTACCAGAGCATATGTCTCAACTTAGTCCTGAGGACAATGGGTTGGGGGCTTATTCGCCTCTTGGTCCCTCTGCTGAATCTGAGAGCCTTGGGGATACTCCCCTTAGCCCCCTTATAAAGAGCAGCTTAAGTGAGGAGCTGAGTGAAAACCTCCTGGGTTTGGGGCTTGACCCTGTGGCGTTTGCGCCTGGGACTGAGCACCCAGGCAGCCGCAGTGGGGTGGCACTGGCTGCCGGATCCACAGACAGCTGTTTCAGTGCAGGTGGTGCCACTACAGACCGTGAGACGCTGAGCACTGTTAGCAGTTACCGCAGTGAAAAAACGGATTCTACTCAACTTGAAAGCCCTTCGTTCAGCCATTCGCGGCCTGCAGATGGACAATCGTCTGCCTCAGCAAAAGCAATAGGCTCCAACATCCATGAGTCTAGGGATGATTCGGCAGGACAGGGTGGCAGCGACACGGACAACCTGTCAGACAGTGTGTTACTACGTTCACCTTCCAAAGAGTTCTCCCTCAGCCAGGGACTAGACAGGACACTTGTTGAAGGAGAGGATTTGACCCCTGTACCCTCTAATATTGCACATCCCCTTCCCCTCCAGAACTCTTCCCCTTCAAGTAGTGGCCAATCAGAGATTTGCGATTTAGACAGAAATGTCCCAGTTCCTCCTCTGCCCCCACCTCGGCAGGCCAATTCAGTCCCCTCAGGGCTGGCCCTGGGTCTAGTGTGCTCTGAGCCTGCTTTGCCCATATCCTCTACCCCCTTCTTACTGTCTGACCAGCCTGCTTTGCAAGCCCAGCAGGTTGTGCGCCCGAAAGACTTGAAGCTGCTGCGGGCCAGCGGCAGTAGTGTGGGGCACAGGCCAGGCCGAAGGAAAGCCCCACGAAGGCGAGCTGGAGCGGGCAGCAGTAGTTTTGACTGTGGCTCTTACAGGCGTCACCACAATCATAGACAACACAGAGATTACATCCCAGTGCGCAACCGACTTGGCGCAAAGGCATACAGTGAAAGTTTGTTTGAGGATTCCAGCGATGAGGACGATGGCAGTGACATGAGCGCTGGTTCCAGTCTTGGCTCGCAGCGCCGATACAGCTCAGACGATGACGACGACGATGATGATGACGACTCGAGTTCGTCTACCTCCTGCTACTCCCCAGACCTCGCTAACACTGGTATAACAGCCCCACTCCCCACTGCTGCTCAACTGCCCACTCCAAGGGAAGGGGATCTGCCTGACACTGCTGGCCCCTCTCATTCCCGTGCTGCTCAGCGCTCTTCTAGCACAGCTAGTGCTAAAACTCATGCAAGAGTGCTCAGTATGGATGGGGCAGGTGGAGGCCAGAGTAACACAGCAGCAGCTCAGCCTTCTACTCTGCTCACAATGCCCTCCACCTCCACCCCTGCGCCTCGAACTCTCACCATCTCCAAGTCTGATCTGGAAGCCCGCACTATTCATACCGATGGCTTCCCTGGAACACTTCACCATCGACTCGATTCTCTTGGTGGCTCTTGGACTGGCAACCAGATGGGCTGGAGGGCAGGAGAGCTGAATGAAGAGGGAGCTGTGGGAGGAGGTGAGTTGGTGTGATAATAGTTGTGGTGGAGTTGTCAGAATTGTCAAGAATTGCTCCCTTTAATTTAATTTAGATGCCTAGTAACTTAGCAACATATTAAGGTGAAAACCCACAATGCAACACTATTAGTTCGCATCCACACTGTTACTCGCTCGTATTGAGAAAACACATCATAAAATAAAATAAAAGGTCTTAAATATGAAAAAACATTTGTCTCAAATTTGAGCCAATCCATCTTCCTTTCTCTCCAGTGCAGTAGAAAACTCACTCTTTTGTTTTTTTCTTTCAGTTAAGGCTCTGCAGCTAAATCATATAATGGTAGAAAAAACCCTGCATTTTTTTTTTGTATGAAATTTGCTGCCTGACGCATACCTTGACTCAGAACAATTTTAGTTTTTTTGAAAGCGTGTGATTTATAATGGCTATCCTTTCAAGGTCAATCTGAGTCACCAATGCAAAAGTGAACCTCATTTACTGACTGTAGATCAGTGCCAACTTCTATGTCTGTGATCCAGCCTTGTAGTTTACAAACCAAGTAATGGAAAAAAGCTTTCAAGATGAAGATTATTTTTGTTTTTGATGCACTGACGACAGAGACGAACATTTCTTGTAACATCAGGGATGTATTGATTTAAATCTTTCGCTAATGTATTTTAACTTTTAATTTAATTTGAGGTGAATACTAATGAGGCATTATTTTTTACTACACAGTTGACCATCAACATTATGCATCATTAAGCTCAATTTTTGTTGTTAACGTGGATTTCACCATGCCCGGAGAAATGGAGAGGAAACCGTTTAATGAACAGTTTGGCATTGATCAGTTTGGGGAAATAAAATTGAAAAAAAGTCCCATCAATAAGTAATTCATAATATTTGTTCATCAATTTCTGGTTTGCACATATAAAAACATACATGGTTCCTTGTGTGGTGTACACTGACACTGTAATTTAAAACGATGTAGCTAATAACCCTTCTACAGCCCTGGCTGCAGAGGATGGGAGCAAACATGACTCAGTGAGCAGTGTGAAGAGGACCCAGGCCATTCGCAGGAGACACAATGCTGGAAGCAACCCTACACCGCCCCCATCCACCATGGGATCCCCTCCCAGGTTAGTCGACTAAGCAAATCTATGCCTTTCCTCAAATGTTCCCCTTTCTGATCTCTACCAAGTCTGTAGGAGTCAAGGCTATCGGCAAGTTTACAGTATGATAAATGTAAGAACTGGTAAATCTATAATTAAAATTATTTCTGTGTTTTTAGGGGAAACATTTTTGGGGGTTTTGCCACAAAGAAAACATTCACTGCAATTTCAGGGGAAATTAATGATAACAGTAATTAATTGAAACTACCTGCCAGCGTCAGCAGGACTGATTGATTTCACGAGTTACCGTGCCAAAATATTTATTTGTGGCTTTTTTTACCCCTGTAGCTTGCAGGACCTCCAGCGGGCTCGTACCTCCTCTCACTCGCGGACTCGCACACTCCCGTCAGCCTTACAGTTTGCCTCCTCGCTCCTACTGCCTCGCAGTGGCATCCACGAGGCCTCGACCTTTGACGACACAACAGAGGGAGCAGTGCACTATTTCTTTGACGAGAGTGGTGAGTCGGTGGCTATAAAGGAGTAGTCCTGAAAATTAGGCAACATTACTTTCTTGCTGTTCTCCATCAAGATGTTTTCATCTTATATTGTCTGTTATGTGTTGACTTAATGCAATTGAAATAACAGATTCATCATTCGTTAGTTCCTCTATCAAGTCTGAGGTAGGTCACTGTTGAAAGCTTTCCCATTTCAGTCTTCCTTCTGTCGTGTAACAGGAGTGAAGCGGTCCTACACGTTTGGACCTGCTGGAGGCGGTTATGAGGACCCAGTTCAGTAAGTTTATCAAGTTTTTATTTTCTTTTTTCAAGACCATACTTGAAGACTTTATTTGCTGTTATAAAATCAAGAAAGAAATAACAATGACACTTGATACCATCAAAATGTAATGCTTGCAGGGAAAGAGAAAGGCAGTCCCAGTCCTCAAGCTTCACCTCCACTGAGGTCCAGGAAGGGGCACCAGTCCTGTCCATGCTGCAGCCCAGGCCTGTGGTTTTACAGGGCATGCAGGTGCGCAGGGTGCCCCTGGAGATGCCTGAGGTCAGCAGTGTTTGATGTTCCATAGAATGTTATTTATATCAGTCTTGACTCTCTGGCACAAAAGGAAACTACCACAATTATCCATGTAGCTTCCCCCTCTGACTTCATCGCTTATTTCCCACCTCATCTGTAGTTTGATCTGGATCATGAGTCTCTACAAGAGTCCCAGGAAAACACACTGATGATTGAGGAGAAGGCAAAACCCAAACAGTACTACCGCTTTTGGGTTCTCCCTGGGAAGTGGCTGAGGGTTCGATATGATCGATTGGCTCTCCTGGCATTATTGGACAGGTAAGATGTACAGGAAGAAGGATAATCTATTTGTTATACTAGCAAATCATTTTGTTTTTTCGGTTTACCTCAATATAAAGGACTGATACATGATTAATGTATTATTATTATTAATACATTATTAGACAATAGACATTATTTATACAAGATTTCAAATATTAATATAGAAGCCAGCAGCTTTTTTCTATGTAAACCTTAAGTGGAGTAATTGCAACCTCAGCAGAGAATGAAGTCACACATTTGAGCTTCTCAGTACTTTGTTTTGGTTGATGTTGCTGCTTTAACATGCCTTTACCTATGCTCCAAATCTAATTGTATTTTCTTGAAGATCTACTGTGCAGAACTTTTCTTTAAAAAGAAAAGAAAACCTCCTACAAAAGTAATCCCTCATCACTTATTTAAACACGTGGTTTATTTATCTGCAGAGACCCTGTACTCTGCCTTTTCCCCCCCTTAAAAAAACAACTTCTAATTGTTTGTTTACAAAGAGCAACAGACAAAACCTGAATATGACACGATTAATGCTGGCTTTACCCCTCAATGTGATCACTAACCGTTCAACTGCCAGTCAGCTCTGCCTTGTGTTGCAGCAGAGTGGGAAGCAGATTGCTGTTGTTCGGACAGCTGCCAATGAGTGAGAATAGAGCCCCCCCATGCAAGAGACAGATCTCAAATCATCAAAAAAAAGCAAAAACCAAGTAGTTTGAGGGTAGAAAAATATAATCCCACTCCGCTGCATTAAGCAATATTTATATTTCCGGAATATCTTTTTTGTATCTCAGTGATGAAGATGATTTTCTCTTTTGACAAATTAAATTCTTCCCTATGGTAGGAATTAAAATGTTAAGCTTTTAAATCATCTCATTAATAGAATATACTTTTTATATATTTTTACAGTGAACAAGAAGATACTGTGGGTGATAGTGGTTTGCTCCTCACAGGATTATATCTGCCTGTGGCTGCACATACCACCTCAAGTCATGTACAAACACTAATGACCTTTTTAACCTTGTTGAAATTATAATAAGGTTTTAAAAAATTTGCTTTGGGCAGCTGTGGCTCTGGAGGTAGAGACGGTTGTCCACTAACCCGAAGGTCAGCTGTCCGATCCCCGCTTCCCCCCAGCAGGATCATTTTTTACTCATGAAAGAAAGCCTTTTTTTGACATGTCTGATGCCCAACAGCAGTATGGCGTATTTTAATCTAGGTGTGATGAAATCATATTACATGTCCCAGTAGTTATCAGTTCATGTAATTACCTTTAAAAAATAGAATCATATGTACATAGAAGGCAATGAAATGGTAGCGTGAAAACATCATTGTTGAGTTTTCTCTGTCTTCTGTTGCCAGGAACCGTCGTGTGGGTGAGAACGTGTTTGCCGTGGTACTGGCCAGTCTGGTGGCCTTCCTTGGGTTCCTGCTGCTGCTCCAGGGCTTTTTCAGGGACATCTGGGTCTTCCAGTTCTGCCTGGTCATCGCTAGCTGCCAGTACTCCTTACTGAAGGTACTCCACCTCAGGATTTCATGTTTAACTTCTTTATCTTACAACTGTCTTAAGCTGGGCAGAGACTCTATGATTTTATCGTACAACATGTTGTCGGTCACCCACGACACTGCTGAAGAAAGAACCCCCTCTCAATTTTGGTTTTGAGGCATAACAATGAAGATAATGTTTGTTTTTCAACAAGATCTCTGCTTGCTTCAAAATGTTGACAGAAAAGAGAAAAAATTGTGCTACTATGTGCAGTTCTACTTTGAGTGGAATACAGCAAATAAACAAAATCGACCCACAGATGTCTGAAGACAACGTGGTTTGTCAATTCTGCCATCGAGTTCGGTTTTATTTTAATCACAGCCTCTCTGAAAGACTGCAGAAGCCACAAGATGTAATATACTGCTCGATTGTCAACCTCTCCAGTAATCAATCAGGCACTGACCCTCCCCAATCAAACTGATTAATAATCAATGCATACATGATAATACAGTGTCTTCCCAACTTTATAGACTTACATGTTTCTTTTCTATACAGTATTTAAGCCAAATTTGTTCCCCCTAATCTTTGCAATACAATATAAGCATGCAATTATCTTGTTTGTGATGTCATCAGGCATACCATCTTTCAATGTTGCTTGCCTATGAAGCTTAAATTCCCTCCCTATTTGTTTCTCTTTTTAGAGTGTACAGCCAGATGCAGCTTCTCCAATGCACGTGAGTACTGGTGAATTTTTTATATGCTGAAGCCTAAATCAAAAACGAGTTATTATTGTGTAACTGAACTTTGTCACTGTCTGTTGTTATTTAGGGCCATAACTGGATCATTGTGTACAGTCGGCCGGTTTACTTCTGCTTGTGCTGCGTGATGATCTGGATCTTTGACCTCTCTGGACGTTCTGGAAGCCTGCAGCCCTTCTCCCTCTACGGCGTCACCTTCTTCTCTGCACACTTCCTGCTCTGCATCAGGGATATGCTCATTGGTTAGTTCTTACACATGACCCGTTTCATCAGCATTGCACACGGCGTCTGGGTCACCACTGACACTAAGATTGTGAATGCCTCAACAATGTCTATTTCTATTTTATGTTTGCCTTTTTTAGCTGAAGAGATTTTGACATATATTATATAAGTCAAAGCATAGTTGTTACTGAATTAATAAACGATAGCTCATCACCATGTGACGGTGAGTCAGCATTAACAACAACAGGAGCTAAATGGAATTCTGTCATCATTCATTTTCTTATTTACACCTGTTCTCTTCCTACTGTGACATGTCACAATGTCAGCCGTGACAAAGGCTTATTAGAGATGTAATTTAGTAAGAAACTTGCCATAAATAGTAATTCATGTCCATTGTACCACTATTATGCATGGGATGGACTGGTGGTTTTAAATTTGGTGGAGAGTTTAAGTTTCACAAAGTTTCAAAAACTGTGTCCATCAGCTTAATATTATTTTAAAATATTTCTCTCTTTTGTCCAACAGTGTTTGCCTTGTGTTTCCCAGTCATTTTCCTCTTTGGGTTGCTACCTCAGGTCAATACCTTTGTGATGTGTCTGCTGGAGCAGATAGATATGCACATTTTTGGTGGAACTGGTAAGAACATTTTTCAGAAACCGGATCATGATGTAATGCTGTGTCAGGAAATTGGGGGAAGAGTTATATAATCTTGAACACTGCCAGTTTAGAAACTGCACATTTTTAACTTGTCTCTTTCTTCAGCCACTACCAGCCCCCTCTCGTCTCTCTTCAGCCTCATACGCAGCGTGTTGGTGGCTGCTCTGCTCTATGGATTTTGCCTCGGTGCAATAAACGTAAGTGGAACAGAGACACACTCTGCAATGAAAGTCGGGGTCATTTTGTTTCAGCGCTTTGGAACAAAGTAGCAATTGACATGGACGATCCTAAATAGTTTATTTTTGTTGTTGTTGGTTTTTTTGAATTAGGCACCGTGGGGGGATGCCCATGTGCCAGTACTGTTCTCTGTGTTTTGTGGCCTACTCCTGGCCTTATCCTACCACCTCAGCCGCCAAAGCAGTGATCCAACCATCCTGTGGTTAGTATATTGTTCCATATTGTAAGTCATAGAAAATGTTGAACATGAATACAGTAAATATTTTTAACACACACATCAGCTTACCTGATGAAAGGACTGTTTTTATTAATACCGTTGATCAATAGATATTGCTCTTTATACCTGCTTCATGCATTTAACTGACCTGGAGTGCTTTTAAGCTTTTTTCAAGTATTAAGTCTGATTGATGTTGCCACTACACTGACGGTGTAGACTTTGATGTCAGACTTCAGCTTTCTGCTGTAGTTCTCAGGTTTTTTTTTTCTTTCTTACGTCTTACATCAGGTCACTGGTCCGATCTAAATTATTCCCTGAGCTGGAGAGCCGAACACCAGAAGAACCCCCTGTGGAGATCAAGGACCCCCTCCCTGAAAAGCTGCGTAACTCTGTGGTAAATATCACCGCTCGCTGCCTGCAGAGACTGAAAGTTTCACTTTTGATTTTATAGTGTCTTTAATTGTGAAGTCACATAATTCTGCCCATTCACTTTCTCTTTGTAGAAAGAGATTCTTCATTCAGACCTCGTCATGTGTCCCCTCATGGCTGTGATCACCTTTGCCATCAGTGCCAGCACAGTTTTCATCGCTTTACAAGTTAGTTGGAGAAGGATTAATGATCCTATTCTTACAAAGCATTTCACTCAGGATTTCAGCGACAAATGGACATGGACTTTTCATGTTAACTTTCTTCTTCATGCTCTTGATCCACAGCCTGCTCTTAGCTTTGTCTTGTACATCCTGGCCGGAGTTGTGGGCTTCATTACACACTATCTCCTGCCGCAGCTCCGCAAACAGCTGCCGTGGTTCTGCCTGGCTCACCCCGTGCTCCGCTCCAGAGAGTACAGTCAGTTCGAGGTCCGAGGTGAGTGTCTGATTGCTCTTTTATCTCTACTCGCATACACAGAAACATGCACATGGAAGTTAGACAGCCTATTATATGAATGAGTGGAACAAGTAAAAAGCTGCATGGAGTAAATTAAAAACGGTAAGATCTCTAGTTGAAGTGCTCATGAGGAAAACACTAAACCGCGGTCGTCTCTTTGACTAAGAATCAATAAATCAACATAACTACTTAAGTAGCATAATTAACACGGGAGGAGGCACAATAGAACTCTATTTATTCAATCTTAAGGTGGTTTTGAAAAGTGTAAAATAGCTTTACTCTGCATGCAGCCTGCGCCCTCCTGTGCATCTTCCCTCCAGGCATCGTTTATCATCCTGAGCGGATCCGTTTGCAGGATTTGATCGCGGCTAGGGAAGTCAGAAATGGAATACCATACCCCTCATTATAAAAACATCTTTAAACTTTTTTGAGTTTAAATAGTTTTCTGCCAGATTTATTTCACAGCTGTGAAAAGGTTTAGGGGTGAAATTAGAGTTGAGGCTGTGGATTTCCTCGACAAGTATGTAAGACGGGTTTCTTTCCGCATTCCCACAGATGCTGCTCAGTTGATGTGGTTTGAGAAGCTGTATGCATGGCTGCAGTGTGTGGAGAAGTATTTCATCTACCCGGCTGTGGTGCTCAACTCCCTGACGACAGAAGCTCGAACTGTGGGCCAGAACCACAAAGAGCTGGACATCTAGTAAGCCTTTTTCTCATTCTGTCTCCAAACTATTTCGCATCCATATTTTACTCTCCGTCTCTGCTCCCTGGGGAGGTATAAGGTAAGCTTTGTGTGTTGGAACCGTAGAACATAAAATTAATGGACATGCTGAACCACCCCCAGGTGTGTTGCTTTCTGAAGGGTATGTGCTGGGTAACACAAGATACAGAAAATATATCCTCAGTGTTTTCACTTTTGTTCAATTCTTCATTCTGTAAACCAGACAGTCTGTGCAGTAGTCTATGTAGAGGTGAATATGTTTTCATGTCACCACTTGCGCCCAGTGTATAGTGGCAAGAAAAAGTATGTGAACCCTTTGGAATTCTCTGGTTTTCTGCTTTAATTGGTCATAAAATGTGACCTGATCTTTGTCCCACTCAATCGCATAGACAAACACAATATGCTTAAGATTAAAAATATATTTTTAATTTTTATGTCTTTATTGAACACACCTGCTAAACAATCCCCATGCTGAACACTTGTAGTTAATAACTGATCAATCAGCAGCAATGACCTCAAGCTAATATGGTGGCTGCAGATCAGATATGCATAATGTTCTGCCTACTCTCTTCTCTCTGAGCGTTCTGCATTTTGCCTTTGGAGTCACCTCTGTCTGACACCCACTTCTAGCGAGTGTTGCCAGGGTCTAACTGATGAATATTAAAACACTTTGAAATCCTTTCCAGCTTCATGTAAGTGAACAATTCTTGATCGCAAGTTGTCTGAGATCAGTTTCCTGTAGGACGTGGTTCACATCAGCAGATGCTTCCTGTAAAAAAAAAAAAAAAAAAAATTGACAACTTCTTTATGTCAGAGTTGCTCTTACCCACACTCCAGGACTCCAGGTTTGCTCACTGCCGACTCCAGTAAGCTTTTGTAGATGCCAGTAGCCTCAGGGTTCACATGCTTTTTTCCAACCTTCACTGTTAATGTTTGAATGATGATATGTAGAAGCACAAGACAATGACTTGTTTGTTTGATGAGGATGTGACCATATTTTCAGATGTGCAGGTAATGTCAAAGGGTTCGCTCACTTTGTATCATCACTGTACATCGTTGTGTGACACTGATTATCTTTCTCTCTTTGTCTTCTTGACGCCTCCAGCAGCCGAGCTTTCTTCATCTCGGTAGCCGGCATGAAGCTGCTGCGCTCGTCGTTCTGCGCCCCGTCACATCAGTACGTGACGCTGTGCTTCACCACGCTCTTCTTCCAGTTTGACTACCCACACTTCTCAGAGACCTTCCTAATCGACTACTACTTCATGTCCATTCTCTTCAGCAAGGTGAGAACGCACGCCATTTTAGAAGCAGTTCCACGGTGGTCATTGTATCTCTGTAGTGTTATGAATACACCTGCTGATTCTCTTTTATCCTTTGAATTCTCAGATGTGGGACCTGCTGTACAAGCTTCGCTTCGTGCTGACGTACATCGCTCCCTGGCAGATTACCTGGGGCTCAGCCTTCCACGCCTTCGCTCAGCCCTTTGCCGTGCCCCGTATCCTTCAGTTTGTTCTTGCAGGGTTATTGTATTAAATTGCATTATTGCGCATTGATGTCTCTGTTATGTTGTTGTTGTTCTATCCACTGAATAGACACAGTATTTTCCACAGTAAGTCACTTGGACTGCACTTTTCATTGCTGACGTGTCCTTAACTCACGTAACTTCAGACTCTGCTGTGCTTTTCGTCCAGGCCATCTTTTCTGCCATATTCTCCACCCCTCTCAATCCTGTCCTAGGCAGTGCTGTGTTTGTCACCTCTTATACAAGACCTGTAAAATTCTGGGAGCGCGACTACAAGTATGTTTTGGATCAAATCATTTGTGCAATTGTGACACTATAAATCTGTCTTGGCAACAACCCTGTGAGTTATTTTAGGCCAACCTGTTTATAAAGCAGAAAATTGACTTATTTAGGGAAGGGGCACAGTATATGTGATCTCCGGCGTTAAGGGACTATTCTATTCAGGATTCTTGAAGCGGTTTATCTCTTTTATTAAAGACCTTAGTTCTAATTCTGCTTTGTCTTTTTCTGCAGCACCAAGCGGGTCGATCATTCAAACACCAGACTTGCCACTCAATTAGACCGCAACCCAGGTAACGCCATAACATTCTCTCACCATCTAATCACCTAGATTTGACTCCTATTTATTTTTGTTCCCTAACTATAGTGATGTTTTTTTCTCTCCCTAAAGGTGCGGATGACAACAATCTGAATTCGATTTTCTACGAGCACCTGACGCGCTCGCTGCAGCACAGCCTGTGTGGAGACCTGCTGCTCGGTCGCTGGGGCAACTACAGCACAGGCGACTGCTTCATCCTCGCCTCAGACTACCTCAACGCTCTGGTGCACATCATTGAGATCGGCAACGGCCTGGTCACCTTCCAGCTGAGGGGTCTAGAGTTCAGAGGTCAGCAACGGGGAATTATGGGAACTGACAATGTTAGGGGCTTATAGAAGGAGCTCCTATTCGTTTACCTTCTTGTTTGAACAACTAGTCACTTTAGTATTTGTCACATAGTTGCATTTATTTTTAGATGGTGGGCCATTGAATCCCAGGCTAAAACCATACTACTGCGTTTTTGTTTTAAAACTGAAACATCCGTCCACTCAAGTCTCCGTCTAAACTAACACACCTGAAAATGTATATCACGTGACCATTCATAAAAAATGTTAAATTTAATTTTTAACTAACCCTAATTTGTCATAGATTAATTCTTTACAAAAGCTAATCTCCTCCTCTTCACTCTCCACGTCTGTCCAGGTACCTACTGTCAGCAGAGGGAGGTGGAGGCCATCACCGAGGGAGTGGAGGAGGACGAGGGATGCTGCTGCTGTGAGCCCGGCCACCTGCCTCACATGCTGTCATTCAACGCTGCCTTTGGACAGCGATGGCTGGCGTGGGAGGTGGCCGCCACCAAGTACGTACTGGAGGGCTACAGCATCAGCGACAACAACGCAGCCTCCATGTTGCAAGTGTTTGACCTCCGGAAGATCCTCATCACATACTATGTCAAAGTAAGCCATTGATCAGAGTATTTCTTTGACACTTGACATGATGTTGTGCGTTTCTTTGTAGCCACTGAAGACACAAGAGCATTTAATGTGTTGACTTTTGTTGCATTAATTTGGATCATGTTTGTTCCCTCGAGTAGAGCATCATCTACTATGTGAGTCGATCCTCGAAGCTGGAAGAGTGGCTGACTAATGAGACGATTCAGGAGGCTTTGCGGCCTTGTCTCGGGCCCAACTACGTGGACAGCGACCCCACCTTCAACCTGAACATCGACGAGGACTATGACCACAGGGCCTCCGGCATCACCCCCTCCTCATTCTGCATGATTTACCTGGACTGGATTCAGTATTGCAACAGCCGGCGTCAAACGGTTAGACCCTCTCCGAAAGCGACACAAAAATTCATGGTGGTTGTTTTTATTGTCTTTTTTTCTCTTCTAGCTATTGTCGATGTAAAACCGCATGCAACATTTACTCTGCACATCATCAAATAAGTTTTAATCTTTTAAAACTGAATACAGAAAAGTGGAAATGTGAAACATCTGAGAGTCTGGGTCCTGTATTTCTCTACATCTAATGAAGTTTTTTTTTACGAGGATATTTGACTCTTTTCAGTCCTACACATAACTAATATGCCAGTGCAGCTAGTATATGACTATATGAAAAAAAAGACAGATGGATATAACTTTAAACGTACAATATTTTATGATTTATCTATTGATTCTTCTCTGTTGTGTTGTAGCCGGTCACTTGTGAAAGAGACGGTCCACTTGTCAACCTCTGTTTTGGGCTGTGCATCCTGGGACGAAGAGCTCTGGGCACAGCCTCCCACAGCATGTCTGCAAGGTGAGAGTGCCGGGCCGTACAACCGTAACTCACACTCTGGCTAATAGCACCTGTCACTGGCCAAAATATGTGTCGGCAATAAACAAGATTTACAGTTGTTTATCCGTTCGACAGCCTGGAGCCGTTCCTCTACGGCCTCCACGCTCTCTTTAAAGGAGACTTTCGCATCACGTCTCCTCGGGATGAATGGGTGTTTGCGGACATGGACCTTCTGAATCGAGTGGTGGCCCCAGGGGTGCGGATGTCCCTCAAACTGCACCAGGTAGCGTTTCTTAACAGAGAATAATGACTCTTCTCTTTGTCACTGAATTGAGACCCCAACCCTGTGATGTGTGCTTCCCTCCAGGACCATTTCACATCTCCAGACGAGTACGAGGATCCGATGGTTCTGTACGACGCCATCACGGCCAACGAGGAGAAGATGTTGATATCGCACGAGGGCGACCCTGTGTGGCGCAGCGCTATCCTCGCTAACATGCCCTCGTTGTTGGCACTGCGCCACATCATGGATGACGGAAGCGACGAGTACAAGATCATCATGCTCAACAAGAGGTTCCTCAGCTTCAGAGTCATCAAGGTGTCTGCTCTCTCTCTGTTACTTGTTGCCTTGCTTTTATCGTGCCTCTTTATCAGGTTATGGTTTTATTGGTTGTTTAAACTCATTCTTCACTGCCTCTTCCAGGTGAACAGAGAGTGTGTGCGTGGGCTGTGGGCGGGGCAACAGCAGGAGCTGGTTTTCTTGCGCAATCGTAACCCAGAGCGAGGCAGCATTCAAAATGCCAAACAGGCACTGAGGAATATGATTAACTCCTCATGCGACCAGCCAATCGGCTACCCCATCTACGTGTCCCCCCTCACCACTTCGTACGCTGGGGGGCACAGCCAGCTGAAGTCTGTGTGGGGAGGACCCGTCAGCCCTCACAACATCTACACCTGGCTCATCAGTAGCTGGGACAGGTGCATGACCTTAAACCCTAAACACACAAACCTTTCGGTGAAAGTGGTGCGTCGGTGAACATCTTGTATATCTTGTGTGTCTCTGCAGGTTACAGAAAGGTTGTGGTGCTGGCTGCAACAGCGGCGGAAACATCGAAGACTCTGACTGTGGAGGCGGCTCCACCTCCATCTCCACCAACCCAGCCATCCACACCACCCAGAGTACACCAGCCTCCTGCCTCCCCCAGCCACACATCACCACCATCCAGCCCTCCATGGGTAAGCCCTGAAGGCAACCTCTTCTTCCTGAGCCTGCACAACTGTTCACTCCAAAACTACAGCTGCACACTTTTCATTTAGAGCTCTTTCCTAAGTTACAAATAAATAAATTAAGTGGCTTTTTTGCATTTCAGGTACAGACAACCCTGTCGGTCCGACCCAGAACTGGCCTCACCACCCCCAACCTCTTCCGTTAGCTCTGCTCAGCCAATCAGAAGGCAGGATGGAGGCCGGCCTGCTCACATCCCTGCAGCGTACATCCTCCATCCAGGGGCTCCTCGGCCAGCAGCTATCCAGCTCCCAGCTCTCCTTCAGCAGCGCCCTGGCTCCGCCCCCTCTGCCAGGCCCAGAGCGCTTCTGCCCGGCGAGCCTCCTGGAGAACTCGGGGCACAGAGCGGGCCAGCGGGCTGGCCTCGGCCCGGGCGGTGGACTACACTACGAGAGCCACTTTGGCAAGTGGAGTTTTTCAGGCAGGAAGGGCTTCAATGGACCAGCTGCAGCGGAGGGGGAGGGAGGGACAGTACAGATCATACGCACACAGGTGAGAGGCCATCGGGGCGTTCACTGTCGACTCATATGGAACTCACGTCAGAGAATAAAGTGATTCAATCTCTGGTTGGCTGGTGGATATTGTTAATTTTTGATAAACCTTTATTGATCCTACGCCGGGAAAATTCACTTGTTACAATAGTGGGAAAAGAGGTAGACAAAAGAAAAGGCAATAAGTAGAATCAAATACGCATATACGGACTGTAACCAGCTTTTCAACTGACGTTGCTTATTTTTTGGGATGAATAAAAAAGAATTATAATCAATCTGCCTTATCTTTTCCAGCCTCTTCCTCCCACTCCCCTACAAGAGGTCAGTTCAACACAAGATCCCCTGGGAGCCATTCAGACGATGGACCCCACCCTACTGTCCACGTCGGACCCCCCCACCCCCCGAGAGGAATCCACAGAGCTGCCTTTACTCGAGCACCTGCGCTGAGTCTGCACCGGGAGACCCTGAGTGACGGTCTCCTCAGCGAGAGCACACCGCGGTCGAATCTGGACCGGGCCCTTCCCGCCCAGACCAGACTCATTCCAGCCTTCGGCACTCATTCCATCAACTCTTCGTTTCAGCCAAAGTCCGCTGTCATCACGACTCATGAGGCCTGATGATGAACTCATTCGTAACATTACTTTTCTGTTTCTCCAGACTAAGGCACTCAAGTGTCTCCATGGACAACCGCTCGGTTGCTAGTGACAGGCCAGAAAGACCAGTGCAATCATAAGGGATATCTTGTTTGAGGATTGTCTATTTTTTTATACTGGAGAAAAGAGGATCACCTCTGACGTTCTCTCACTTGACATCAGAACCAGCAGGGTTTTCTTTTTTTCTTTTTTCTTTTTTCATAACCAATCAAGACAAAAAGGACAAGTGGAAACCACGACTAGCCTTGTTTAGTTTCTCCCCATCCTCACTGGACCTACCGTTTTGTCTGTACAGTTACATCTTGAAGAATTCAAGAGCCTCCACTTTTTCCCCAGAGCACATTACACACACTCAAAGAGAAAAGTAAAAACCAGACACACACACACACACACGTCCCACCAAAATGTTTTCTCTGTCCTCTGGCCTATTTCCTACAGAGGTGCCTGACAACATCAACACTTCTTCCATCCCAGTCAACGTGTGGTGCTCCCACCACCAGTTTACAGTCGACTTAGGCCTGGACACGAGTTTCTGAACCCGACTAGCGACACAGACGTGTGATGACTTTGGGACGGAGCTGCGCCCCGAGGATCGTGTGAGAATTGTGTTGATCACAAACCCACAAACTGGGAGTGTTAGGAACTAAAAAGCCTTTTTTTTTTAAATTTTGTTTTGTTTCGGTGAGTGGAATGTCCTTTTATTGTTTTTACTTGAAGAATCACGAGCTCCTCGGTGTTCGAGGGGCACCGCGTCTGTTTTCTGGACCGTTGAATAACTCCTCCCCCTCTGAGCAGATCCAGTCGGCTCCTGACTGTCTCAGTAGCAGGGACCCCCGGCTGATCCGCGTGGGCAGCTCCGTTTTCTTTGCCTGCAGTACCCCCCCCCCCCCCAATTACTGTACTACTGCTTCTGCATCTCCTGCTACTACTAATATACAGTACCCACTACTACTGCTGTTCCTCCCAACAGTCCAGTCCAGCGTTTTAGTTGGACAGAGACGAAGCTGAATAAATACTGAAAGTAAAGGTGGAATATTTATTTGTTTAATATTGTCTTACAGATATATCTTTAACGGGGTTTGTCTATATGGTGTGCTGATATATCGAATTGGAACTCTGCCTTCTGTCAACTGTACCCCCACCCCTCCCTCGATCGTTTGGTGTCATCACATTTGTATCATCTCACCAATAGCCCAGTCTTTTTTTTTCTTCTTAAACACGTGTAATAGAACTGGAAGTATTCCTGAGAAGTCACTTTAGGTTGGTTTATTTCCCACTCTTGCACTCTTTTGTTTCACCACTGTGGAAAAAAAGCTAATGAAAACACTGACGGAGGGTTGAAGTACATCATGTCAAAAAGAAATTCTGAAATAACCTTGTGCCATAGCATTAAGCTGCGAATCAGAAAGAAGGCCTCGTCTGCTGGTTTTCTCACCAAGCTATTGGACGCGACGTTCCCCCCGTAGGAGACTTGAAAGCAGGCCGGTGTTCTCGGGGTCTATAATGGGAGAGGAGTGGTCTTATTCTGCAGGAAGACTTTTGGTCCAAAGGGAGGAAACTAAAGGGGAAAGCTAAAAGAGAAGTGTCACATTTATGAGTCAGGTTTCCAGTCTTTTATTCTCTCTGGGTTAAATTATGCAGATTAGCCCCGCCCCCACTTCCTTTGCTACTTAGATCTGAACAAGGGACATATACTGTTCTAAGCTTCTCCTCTTTTTTTTTGAGAATATTTTTTCGCAGTCCTGAGATTCCCGTCTGCCTCAGCTGTGCAGGTGAAAAGTGCATCACCCTTCTCTCACAACACGTCAGTCACTTCCTCTACTCAGGAGAAACAGACATTCTGATCAGTGCTGTTTTCTGTTTTTCTCTCCTCATTCATCTTGTATCCAAAGCAACAGGGAGTTGTATTGCTTTTTTATTATTAATATTAATATTTTTACTTTGCTGGGAGTGAGGAAAGCACAAGTTAATGGACAGACCTGGGTGTTGATAAAAAAAGGGATTTCTTAATCTCTGAAATTATGTACAGCATGTTTCGTATATAAATATATATTTAAGATATAAATCTATTTTATTATTATTGGATTTTGGGTTCTTTTACATTGACGACACTATGTTGAGGTTCCAGGGAGGGACTCCTGTGTTTACCCGTCAGAGGGCAGAGCTGACTCTTCAAATTGAAATGTGCAGTTTGGGAAGAATCAACTAATACTTCTTTTGCACAAACTGTATCGTGTATCATCCCACTTTGTTATTGTTTTATTATTTTTGGGTTTGGTTTTTTGGGGGGGTGGGGGGCTTTCTTTTATTTAAGAACTTTTACGTCAATGTTAAATGTTCTGTACAGTTTTTTATTTGATTTTTTTTTTCCCCCTCATATTTAAATTAAAGATTTTTTGTGTCTTTGTTTGCAAATCAGCTGTTCTGAGTGATTATATTACAACAAACGAATATGTGCAATAACTTTCACCTTAAGTCAGAGGAACCACTGTACCCCAGAGGGAGCTGTGTGTGTGTCACGTCATGCTGGATGACACCAGTTGGGTCTGAAGGCTGCAAGTTGAAAAAGTAGGAAGACGCGAGTTTGCCGGACCACTGTTGCCTCTTCCTCATCTCTGCTCAAGGAAACGTCAGCTGCCACGAACATAACACACAGAAGTGCTGGTGGTCGAGCACCAACGATTTCCATCCCTCCAAATTGTCCATCACATCTGTGACGAGTATTGATTCATGTGCAAACTTCACAGTAATACAGGAAATACAGACCTGATGATCGTCTTCTCTCGGTTTCTTCTCCACGCCACGACGGGCCGATTCTGTGGGTCACTTACGATTATCCCTCAGTTCACCGGCATCCAACTCCCTCCTGCACTCGGGTCTGTGAGTGTGACGTGGCCTGCGACAACACTCCGATCCAGATGAATGTAAAGTCAACTAATCGTTTCAGTGAGGACAGTTTTCTCTCCTCGTTCAAAGGTCAAAATTCATGTTGGTCCTTGATTTGATTGACCAAAACGCTGAAGATGTTTTCTGTGTAAGGAATTTAGAGTTGAGGAAATGTGTTTAGGTTTGATTCAAGGCTTTGCTAGTAGCAGCTGATGGATGCCTGTTTAATGGCCTTGTTTTGATGGAATTGGGGGAAACATTGAAAGTGTGTCCTGTGCGGCACAACTGTAGATCATTTTTGTAAATAAAATACCACACCTATCAGAACCAGGGCTTTTATTTCAGAATGTGTGATGCTGTATGTGCAGCAGAATGAAGGGATCGTTCAGCAGCAAAAAAAATAATCCTTCCCCGGCCAAAACAGAGTCCTGACAGTCGTTTGATTGATACCTGATGTTGGAGCATCATTTTTTCTTTCCTTTTAAAAAAAATTCCCAGTGATGTTGAGGAATCAAACAAACGAGCGCTTCATCAGAGACGGAGTGTACCGTATCTCGTTGTAGTCCTCCTCCTCCTCTTTCCCCTCCCTCCACCTCCCGTCCTGCCCGGTGCGATGGAGCCACATCACGAGCGCCAGCAGCGCCAGCAGCACCAGGCTCATGGACAAGGTGAGCAGCACGCCCTGCAGGACGCCCGAGGGGCTGTCAGGGGCTGCGGAGGGAGACAAAACTGTGGCATCAGAATTTGACAAGTAAAAGAAGGGAAAAGGTGAGGGATGATGGGGGGGATCTGAAAGGCGCTCACTGCTGTAGATGGACAGATTGACGTAGCAGTTCTCTGTTCCCAGGAGGTTGGAGGCGGAGCAGCGATACAGGCCGGACGTCTGAGAGGAGACGTTGACAATTTGGACAGAGCCTGACAGATCCCCTGAGAGAGGAAGAGAAGAAAACTGTAAAAACATGATAGGAAGGATTGATTCCTAATTATATTATTATTATTATTATTACAGGTGTACATCAGAGAAAAAGAAAGAAAAAATACATCAGGGAAAATATGATGGACAGGTACATAAATAATACAGAATAATGTCTAAGATGATAAGTTCGCTCTTTCCCCTTTACTCCTGATACACAGTACTCGTCAATAAAGAGACAACGTCAATAAAGATACAAGATAAAAGAAGATTCTCTACATGTGCTGTTTTGAAATAACCCCGCATGTACAACAGGATCTAAAGAAACATCCATGGGGGTTGGGAAGCACTTGAAGGTGCAGTTGTGTGTTTTCTGATATTGTAAACATGTTGTCTTGTGAATTGCAATACCAAGTTGCTGGAGTGCCTCTTTAACAGTCTCTTTAAAATGTCAATAAAATATATATATTTTTTCCTCAGTAGCTTCATGTTTCATTATCTTATCCCAAGAAGTGAATCCTTTTTTTTGTAGGCGCTGAATCTGCTTCTTCCAGTGACTCTGACATATTTTTTTCTGTCTCTTGCCATTTCCACAACACATTAAATGCTTAACACAAAGTACCAAAGTGTGTGTGTATGTGTGTGTGTGTGTGTGTGTGTGTGTGTGTGTGTGTGTGTGTGTGTGTGTGTGTGTGTGTCTGTCTGTCTGTCTGTCTGTCTGTCTGTCTGTCTGTCTGTCTGCCTGCCTGTCTGCCTGTGTGCGCGTGTGTGTGCTTGCCACTGACCCTCCATGTTGATGGGAAGGGAGATTTCCTCTGGATTCAGTTTATCCCAGCGGATCTCTGGGGTGGGGACGCCCTCTGCCACGGAGCAGGACAGCGTGACGCTTCCTCCTATCTCGATGACTCCATCCCACTGGCACACGGGGAGCGAGGGAGGCGCTGCACAAATAATCAGCAGATTAATTGTTCTGCAAAGGATGTAACGCGTTGGTGCTCTCACAGACTGATGACATGGTGTCGACTGATGAGTCAGACATTAGACCTGGACAAAAACAATGTCTGTTATCACAGTAATAACTGGACTGTAATATGCAGATTGTTCAGACTCAGTCCTGCGGGTCGGTGAATGTCTGAACAAAATTCCATGCCAATTAATTTAACAAAAGAAAGTACTGGATTATTTTGACCTGTTTGGCAGCTCTGTCTGTAGAACAAACATATGCACAGCAGATACGATGGAGAACGCATCACATGAGACTGTAACTGAAAGAATTCACAGTATTTTAATTGTTGAGGCGACCCACTTACCCAGAACACTGAGCACCAGCTCTCCTATGCCAGGATCTGCTGCCTCTGGCGGGTTGTTGACCATGCAGCGGTAAACACCAGCGTCTGAAACTCGTGTGTCGTTCAGGACAATGTCTGCACTCCAGGGGATACCTGCAGCGTGCGGAGGGGTTTCATCAGGTCACCGTGTTGTTGACTTGACAAGAATTTTAAATGACAAACACAATTGGGTTAAAACGTTTTTTTCCACTGGTTACCTGTAAAAGCCACCCTGCCAGTGAGGGAGGGGTCTTCAATCACCTGTCCATGGTCGTACACAATCACCTGGAAGTGAGAAAGTAGAGTTTCACACCTGAACAGTACAAACTGTCTCTACTGTGACCGTGTGTTCAAGGAGGACGTTTGCATCAGAACCATCCGGGTTTTTTCTTCCCTCGGACGGTTGTTTTTCACCAACGCCTTTTTCACCAAGGGCAAAAGGACGAGCAACTTCCAGCAAAACTTTTCCTCCCAAAACACTTGATATTCTCACTGCAGCAGGTTCCATTTTATTCCGGACGCCGTGTTTCACCAGCTCAGTCTGTGCACTGCAGCCACGGTGGTTCTAATGAAATACCTGATATCTACCTGAAATATCTGCTCAGGTTGCCAGGCTGCAGCTTGTTATTGCGTGTGAGGTGTGAGGTGTGTGTGTGTGTGTGTGTGTGTGTGTGTGTGTGTGTGTGTGTGTGTGTGTGTGTGTGTGTGTGTGTGTGTGTGTGTGTGTCGGACCTGTATTGGGCTGTCTGGGCTGGAGGAGGGAGCCAGAGTCCAGATGACGTTGAGTCTGGAGAGGGGGCTGGAGGTGAAGAAGGAGCAGGGCAGGATGACAAAATCCCCCTGAACCACCTCCACACTGGTTTCCCTCATGGTTACCCTGAGTGCAACTGTGTCGAAAAACAAAACCAAAAACCAAAAGGGACATGTCAAACCTGTCATTTAGTTTTTAAACGCTGTTTACTGTCCTCCTATTCTAAATGTTTAGGTCCTCAGTTTCCATGCTGACGTGCAGACTCTCTCTCCTCCTTCATTACTGAAATAATGAACCCTTCCCCCTCCTCCTCCTCTCTGTCATCCCCAGGCTTTGTGTGTGTGTGTGTGTGTGTGAATTCAGCGCACACATTAGTTGTTAATTACACTCGACAGCTCTGAGGTTGAGCCAAACCGATCACAGACTGAGTGGAACAACAGCTCATTTCACCGGGATGCGTCACTGCATCGCCTCCATCAACGCATTCTGAAATGTCAGCCTGTTAAAAAATCTTTTCAAATTAAGACACTGACGACGACAAAAATATGTCTGTTCAATATGATATATAAAAAATTTAAAAAAGAGAGAGCTCTCCGGGGACTGTTCTGGTTTTTAAGTCAAGCAATTAAGAAACAAGTTCACTAGTTGCAAATCTAATCTTTAGCTCTTACGTTTGATGGAGCTCTTCACACTTAACAAATCATTGGAGCCCTTCGTGTGCACTTTTGTCATTTCCAGTTATGTCAACAGTATGTTGTTGTCAAAGAAGCCTGCAACCTCACAGTCAAACATACAGTGTGAGCCTCCACACTGCGGCTCTACATTTCAACTGGCACTACACTGTACATGTCAAGGGTCTATCATCCTTATAGTTTATAGAACAATACAACTATACAGATACAAATACCACAAAACATGTGGATAAAGTAGAGGCAACTCTTGAACACTGGGTGCAAACTAATACCCGCAGTCACGCTGAACCTGTGCGTCAAAGCTCAAGACAGTGGACGCAGACGTGACCAACTCACCACTGTGCAGAGCGGTGAGACACGCACACAGGATCCACAGCATCCATCTTCCACAAGGACCCATCACTGAGAGGAAACACAGAGGCAGCTCTCTCTCTCCCTCTCTCTCTCTCTCTCTCTCCCCCTCTCTCTCTCTCTCTCTCCCTCTCTCTCTCTCTCTCTCCCTCTCTCTCTCTCTCTCCCTCTCTCTCTCTCTCTCCCCCTCTCTCTCTCTCTCTCCCTCTCTCTCCCTCTCTCTCTCTCTCTCTCTCTCTCTCTCTCTCTCTCTCTCTCTCCCCCCCCACCCCCCCAGTACCAACTGGTTGGTGGCCAAAAAACCCAGGCATGCATGATTAATCTATTGAGTGATGCAACCAAAGCCCACCCTCCTTTTACTTTTCCCTGTCCCTTCATTATCTCTGTCTCATTGTCCGTTTGGGAGAATCGAATCTTTGTCGTACTAGAGTTGTCACACAAGTGATTGTGGGAGGATTTGAGCTTGTGTCCTGTAAGGAACTGCAGCTGCTCTGTAGGAAACATCACCGATCAGACATGTTGCCCAGTGCAACATACACAAGGCCTGTGTAAATAGTTCAGATTTATGTATTTTAATTGCGCATAGAATTTCCATCCGTTTGGATTAAACAGATTTTATCGTAAACAAACTGATACACTTTGTTGATTTCAAACAAATTGGCTTTATTCATATTGAATAGCCAAACCTGGTTTGGTAACTAATGTATTGATTACAATATATAAATCTGGTCATTGTGTATTTAAAACACATTCGGGTTTATCAGACCTATTGCATCAATTTTAGTCCAAGTGGTTTCATTCATGTTCCACTGGCGAATGTGCCCATTCAGTTTATTCGTTTGGTTCATGTTAAAATCTGTGGTCCACATGGAAATTTTATATGCAGTCAAAAATACATAAATGTAAAACATCAGGCCTAAATATTTTTTTGTGATTGCAGCAGCTTGTCTCCATTGCCATGGATACTAGACATCCCTTCTGCAGATTTGCCCTCCAAAACAACTGCTGCACCATGTGACTGGACCTTGAACTTCCTGTCTGTCTGTAAACAACATCTAAAGTTTGCCTCTTTTTGATTTTACATTCAAACTGTGTGGGAATTATGGATGTGAACCCATATGCAGGTGTGTATATATATTTAGTTTTATCATTATCACTATTGTTGGTTTGATTTATTTATGTATTTGTTATTATAGGACAGAAACTACAATGCCTACGGACATTTATTTTTGAAATATTCAATTGGATGACAAAAAACTGGACCAGTTATCACAGATTAATTGCTTATGAATTCATATTTTATTTTTTTAAGGGCGAAGGCTTGTGTCACTGATTTCAAAAGCTGCAGGTGTCATAAATACGAGGGCAATGAAGAATGGAAATTATTTTTCCGAATTACTGAAGTGAATAATGGACTAATCCATGAGATCCAACAGAAAATTCATCTGCTGACTCCAACTTCTCAAACATGAGTATTTAATGCTTATATGTTTCATGTCAACTGGTTAAAAAACAAAAAACATGCAAACTTATGCTTTGGTAAATGGTGACAGACACTTTCAGCCCATTGCTTTTCATTTACATGTATTTGACATGTTTAATGGGATATTACATCACAAATATCCTGGTACCATTCTATGGATGTTTCAAATTTAACATTTAATACCAAAAGATTACAGATGTGATGAGGTCAAATGAGCTGCTGTAGACTTTAGAAAGCTTTATCTGCCTTTTAATGTGAATGTTAGAATCATACACGTCAGATGAAGCTGTTCCATCACAACAGCTTCACTATTCAAAATGATTACTCATTTGTCTAGAACACAAATCGACAACAATATCATGTATGATATTTTTTTTTTTTGAAAAAGGAAAAAACAAATTTACCCCCAGAAGCCTATCACCCTGGTAGAGTCCCAGTTTGTCACTGTAGTGAGAAACTGTTCAAAGCATCATCCAGTTATGACCTATGGGATAAACAAAAAGCTGTCATTGATGCTTTTTGAAGGATTTACATGAAGTGTCAGTTATTCATGACTCACAGAAGTCGGTCTTGGCTGCCAAGTCCTCCAGTGAACATCGGAACGCGCTGGATTTGAGTCACAAACCAAAACGTCTCACGCCGGCTTTAGAGTCGAGCCACGAGGGCACGAAACTCGAGCCAGTTTCAAACATTCGTCATATTTAATGACGCCCCCGTATGGCAACAAGAGTAGACACTTTCACACATACGAGCATTTAGATGAATTTGGTTTCTCGAAGACTTGATAAATCTTCTCGAAGACTTGATCGGAGTGAGAGTGGAGCTGGGAAATAAAGTAGCACACACGCAAAAATAGATAAACATTCAAGTCAGACTGAACCAGATGTGGCCTTTTCAAGGTTTTTTTAAATTTGACCTTTTATTATGTCGCCTCGACGAGGTCGGGATCCTCCTGTTCAAGCTGGTTTGTTTAGACTCCTGTCAGTTTCCGCTTTTCCTTATTACATTTAAATACAAATTATTGTGGTGATGAAGTACTGATATGAAAAAAAAATATGAAGACAGCAATTACATGTGATAAAATTTGAAGATCAAATCTCAAACAAGTAAAACTGTGGAAGATAGATGCACAAGGAGGCTGACCGCAGGTTTTTGGTACGCTCAAGTATCTCAAGCTGTTTGCAGACAAAAGCTGCCCTGGACATTTTCTGGAACTTTCCCTGCCAGCCTCCGAATGAGTCCATGTGAGAACTCAGCAGGAAACTCTCCGGAAGATTCAACCAGGCGCCAAACCCTCGCCTGAAATTTCTTGCTGGGTTCATCTGACTCTGAAAATATCCTGCTAAGTTCGTCATGTGTGAACAGTAAACCCAATTTTTTCAAGCCACCTGAATCCCAGTTACATATTTTTTACAAATTAAAAAAAACAACAACAAAAACTGAAGGTCCTGTGGTACATGGTTGACTTCTCCCAATTTATTCAAATAACAAATAATATCCAGCACCAGCTTTGTGCGTAACAGCTGTGAAATACAGAATATTTCAACGGTAAGTGTTTTACTCTGAGATTAGGAAGTAAAACAACCTCACTGAAGAGAGAGAGTTGGCAAAACCGTTTGAGCTATTTCTTTTAAGAGCGTTGTTTTCATTCAGGTCTGTACAGATATTCACTACATGGTGAGGCCTCATCGGAGGCTCACCACCATATATATATATATGTTTATATATACAGCACTTTGTTCATGCTACAGTGAACAATATACACACTGTAGCATCAACTCACAGGGAGCACACTAAAACTTTCAACTGTGTGATCACTGGACAGGGACAGAGGTGTGTGTGTGTGTGTGTGTGTGTGTGTGTGTGTGTGTGTGTGTGTGTGTGTGTGTGTGTGTGTGTGTGTGTGTGTGTGTGTGTGTGTGTGTGTGTGTGTGTGTGTGTGTGTGTGTGTGTGTGTGTGGACTACCAAACTAACATTTAACTCCATCCTCTTGTCCCACAACCATTTACTCAAAAAACTCAAAGACATTGATGTACCTACCGTTGTCTGCATCACAACCACACAGAGAAGTGTGTGTAGAAACACACACGCACACACACAAACACACACACACACACAGGTTTTGGGATGAATCTGGTCGCTGGGTGGTCATGTAACACTTCCCTTTAAAAACATTGGTGTTTTAGTGACATATGGCCATGTCTCTATTCTAGGATAAATTAAACCTAATTCTGTTCTGTCATCAGATGAGGCCTCAATAAATAGGATGAGTGAGACAGCGAGAGGAGAGTGAGACAGACAGGAGCGGCAGAGAGACAGACAGGTAAGCAGAGTGAGGTCTGCCTCGTCCTCTTCGGGGGTAACTGGGAGTGACCTGGTGGCAGGCTGGCCAATCGCAGGAGGATCCACACTGGTTCAGACCAGTAGGATTGCTTCGGCGAGGGGCCTCGGCTTGCGGCTGCAGTCTAGATGTGCAGTACAGTCCGATCACAACAGCATGGTGACGGGTTTCTCCAGGAACTTGCGGAACTCTGCGAGCCACTGCGCGCCGACTGCGCCGTCCACCACCCGGTGGTCACAGCTCAGTGTCACGGACATCATGCTGGCTACGTCGAACCTGCGAAAACCAAACACACATACACTGTCAAATTAAGAGTCTTTAAATGCAGTATGTCTGGCTCGGCCGTCACCACACTGACCCTTTCTCATTATCGGCAGGCATCAGTCGTTTCTCGGAGCCTCCAACGGCGAGGATGCAGGACTGAGGAGGGTTGATTATCGCGGAGAAGTTCTTGACGCCAAACATCCCCAAGTTAGAGATTGTGAACGTTCCTCCCTGGTGGGCGAAAAAAAAAAAACGCACGTTGAAGAGTTTGCTAGTTTAATAAATGGTAGACGAACACAATCGAAACCCCTCAACAACGAAACCCACAGAAATCAGATAACGAGCGTCGTACCTGGAACTCGTGCGGTTGCAGTTTGCCGTCTCTCGCTTTGGCAGCGAGAGCCGACACATCGGAGCTGATGGCGGCCAGTCCTTTGGTGTGGGCATTAAACACGATGGGCGTGATCAGACCGTTGGCTGTGCTCACTGCTACACTGAGGTCCACCACGTGATTCCTGGAAAAATGAAAATAAGTCAATGTGACCTTGTCCTCTACTTGTACAATAGTGCAGATACACTTTTGGGGACCAACATCTAATGTCCTCCTCCAAATTAACCTGGAGTGAATTGAAATTTTAGATTTCAGATGCTAAGAGGATTGATGTGTGAATAAGAAAACAAAATTTTTGATTGGTTGAAAGGATTACAAAAGATCAGTACATCTACAAACCAAGAGAACTCATTTCAGTGTGTTAACTCACTGGCGAATGACCGTGTCCATCCAGGAGGAGTTACACTCGGGAACCTTGAGGCAGGCCAGAGCGCTGGCTTTGATGATGAAGTCATTCACACTGAGTTTGATATTCTGGGTCTTTACTTCCTGCACAGGGGAGTTGAGATGTGTTGTTTTTTTTTGAGACACAGGAAATAATTATCTTTCTATTATTTAATCATTTTGTTCCACAGTTCTCACCACATTGAGCTCCTGGCGAAGCTCAAGCACTTGGTCCATGTTGACATCTACAGACAGATAATAGTGGGGGATGGTTTGCTTCGACTGCATCAACCTCTGAGCGATGACCTACAGGACAGACGGATATATAAAACTTCAACAATGAACCCGAACCCATTGTAGAGAGGGATGAGGTGCGTTATCGAGTATCTGGCTTCAGGGGCGAAATGGTGGAACCACAGCTCAGTAATAAAGAGAGCGACACAGAAAATCCCTCACAACATTTAATATACCAGCACCAAGGGAGCTTGGCGTGAACAACACTTGACAGGCCACCGACAGTGAGGTGTGTGTTAGCTCGAACCTTGCGGATGTTGCTGATGGGGATGTCGGTGAAGGTCCCAGCTGGAGCAGCAGCAGGTGCAGGAGCAGGAGCAGCTGCAGCGGCGACTGGAGCGGGAGCAGCAGCTTTGGCCTGACAATGGAAAATGAGTCAATTAGCATCAACAGGTGTCACAACAAAACAAACAGTGTGACAACGAGGATTTGAGACGGTTTCCACAGTAAAAACTGTAATGATTTTTATTTTCAGCAAAGCTGATGATTTTAAGATCAAAAGCTTTTTGGCTTAACATGTTAACGACATTTGGACATTTAACTTTTCAATGTGTGTGACAGTCATGAGAAATGTTCTTCAGGATTTCACACAGCTTAAGGTGTTAAAATATCTCAAAGTTTGTCCACAGTTAAAAAGAAATTAAATGACAGACCAGAAGAGAAAACAACTGCATTTGAGAAGCTAGAAAACAAAAACACATCATCTGCTTTATGAAAGACAGGGCCATTAATCAAACAACCAAGTGCTTCATCACTGATGCATATTAAAGAAATCACAAATGGAGATTAAAGTTCTTAAATTTGATTTAAAACAGAATTAAATATGCATTAGTCATGTAAAAAAAAAAAGGAGCTTCACTTACAGGTGCAGGCTTTGGTGGAACAAAACTGTCAATATCTTTCCTGGTGACTCGTCCATCAGGACCAGAACCTGAACACAAAAACAGCTCCATGTGTGAAAAATATTCAAGCTACATTATCTTGTAATTGCTTTTTTGCTGTATTTCATATTTAACTAGACATAACAAGTGTTCTACCAAGTACATCACCTGCTTGTTGGTCACTTACCGCTGACCTGTGCCAGGTCAATTCCTTTATCAGAGGCCAGTTTCCTGGCGAGCGGGCTGGCGAACACACGTCCCTTTCTGGGTGCTGCTGGGGCAGCGACCGAGGGAGCAACTGGAGCTGCAGCCTACGAAATAACACAAAATGATCACAAATCAAGTAGTTACTATACGAGCAGGCCCAAAACTGAGTGGAAGCCATGTTCAGCATGTTTCTGTGGGGTATTTGGGAACAGAATTTGAAAGTGAAAGCTTCACATCTCTCACCGCTGCTGGTGCTGGAGCCGGAGGAGGTGTGGAAACCTCTGCCACTCCAGTTTCTACATAATCCTTGAAGGCAGCGATGTCACTTTCTTTCTCTACGATGATGCAGAGCGGTGCTCCCAGGGGGACGTCCCGAGTTCCCTCTGGAACCAGGATTTTGGCCAAATATCCCTCCTCCTGCACCTCAAAGCCTAAACACAGACACATGGAGAGGGGCATGTTGAGCTTTCACTGTAATACTTCACTTCAGGGGTAGAACACAAGGTATGTACAGCATTTGTCAGTTGCATGATAAAATAAAAACAATAATTTCACGTATATTAAATAAAAGCTTAATACTCTGTAGTGCGCAGAGAGTAAATTGCAAGACTGAGATGTTTGGGTTTACCGATGGTCGCCTTGTCGGTCTCGATCTCAGCCAGCAGATCTCCTTCGCTCAGCTTCTCTCCGACCTTCTTCTCCCAGCGCTGCACTGTTCCCATCGTCATGGTGGGAGAGAGGGCGGGAAGTGCGACCTGCAACACACACATCAAACACACAGCGATTTAAGTATCCGAGGAACAGAGATGACATCCATGTAGCCTCCAGTCTGGCCGCTTGGCACAAACACTTTTGAGGTTCGAGGTTCTTGAGAAACGTAGACACCTTAAATACAGCAAGAAAAAAAGCTTGTCCAAACAGGAAACAACAATGAATCGATTCACAAATATTTTCACAGTCATTTGTCTTCACTTCATCCTGAGAATTGTGATTATGAACATTGTTTTGTCATGACGCCAACATTAAATCATGTGAATAACTGGTTGAAGATAATTCTGAGGCAGAACCAAAAACCCTGACATCATAAAGAGAAAATGTGGAGTTATGATTGAGGAGCAGGTGTTTTTTTCCCCACTGTTTCACTTTCTTAAACCTGACAGACCAAATAGCTTAATACTAATATTTAAAAGTTAGGTTTAGAGCCTGGACAACACAAAAATGTTTCAAATGTTTTCTATGGTCCTATAGAAAACATCAAAGAAAGACTCTAATAGATGCACAAATGAATATATGTAATATATTTTAGATTATTCTGATAGAAATTAGCCAGTCCTGGTGAGAACTGGTGCTTCCCCCTGTGTCGCCTTCAGCCTGTTCATCCCAGTGTTCTGCTCTTAGTGGAAACAAACTGATGAGTTCAAAGTAGGGATCGACCGATATGGATATGGATATGAACAATTTGATCGATCAGACCTTCATGTGTGTGGGGTACGAGCTGCCGGGGGCTGCAGGAGGAGAAGCAGCAGCAGCGGCAGGAGGAGGAGGAGGAGGAGCAGAGGCAGCTGGTGAAGGAGCGGCGCCGGCTGCTTTAAGAGAGTCCAACGTTACATCCTTAAAGGCTGCGATGAGGTCGGGGCTACAAGGAAAAATAAACACACAGATATTAGATATAAATTTACACAATCACCAAAGGATCAGGAATTGTGTGACAAATTGACACAGAGCAGAAACACCAGCAGCAGTACTTATAATCAAAACCAATTAATGAAAATCTAATCTCATGTACTGATTTTTTATCACTATAAAAACAACAAAGTGTAAGTGGCCACCATCTGACACCTGTTTCACCTGTTTCACTCACTTCACCCTTCTACACCAAGGTCACTTTGTTTTTTCGAGTCTGTATTTTAACACTTACTCGTCGACCGTGATGCAGATAACCGACCCAACGACGACTTCTCTGGTCCCCTCTGGAACCAGGATCTTTGCCAGATAGCACTCCTCCAGCATCTCAAAACCTACGGTGGCCTTGTCAGTCTCCACCTGCATACACAGACGGCATTACAGATGTGTTCAGTGATCAGTTCGTACAGTTATATGGAAACACAAGACGCATGCACACGGCTCCTAACCTCAGCTATGAGGTCCCCCTCGCCAATTTTCTCGCCCTCCTTCTTCTCCCAGCGAGCGATCGTTCCCGTCTGCATGGTGGGCGACAGTGCGGGAAGCTCCACCTGTTGAACAAAACAAATTCCAAGAGTCATGAGAAAGTGCCATATTATACCTGGTGGCCAACAGATCATCACTATGAATTCACAGTATCCTCACTGGGGCTTTAGGACGGGGCAAACTCTGCTGAACGTGTAGATGTAGTAACTGCAGTTGCTACATCATTATCACCTCAGTCCCTTGCTCAATAAATGCCCCACACACAGCTGTGACATTTTAAGGTTATGCAACATATGATAGGAGACATACAAAAGTACAAGTGGAGAGACGGACAGATGTCAAACAGATCTACATCAGACCAGAGGAGGAGGGGAGATAACGGCTGTGACAGTGAAACATTTAGTGTGTCCTAATATAACAGTGCATGCTTATTGTACGCACTAGCTCCTATGTATCCTACTGATCTTTACCGTGTAAGGCTATTGGCTTCAATATACAAGAAATAAATGTGTACCATTTAATATACAAGGTGCTATTGCATGTCAGTCCAACTGAAACTGAGACGGTAAGAGAGGAGGCAAATTGTTTATGGACTATTAAATAGTAGTTGTTTTCTGAGGTGATTCACCATCATCCACCGGCTGTTTACATTTTTTCAGCAGCTCCCACAATGCAATGTATACAAAATTGCATTGTGGGACAATGGGTGTGCCTCAGCGGCTCAATCAAAATTCTGAATTTGAATATTCGTACTAACTTTTATGATGATGATGTTACTTTCATGATGCCTCATTTTAATGTTCAAATGATTAATGGGGGGGGGGGGATTTCAATATGTGATGATGATCCAATATCTCAGCAATAACGTAAGTCCAGAGGAAAAGTCCAAATACTGAAAACAGATCTGGGTTTTCTTCTTCTTCGCTCTCCTCTTCATCATCTCACGACCCGTCAGATGTACGTGTTGTCCCTGTATATTAAACTTTGTATATAATAAAACGAGCTGCACCTCCCTCAGCTGAAACAGGAACAAGCTGCTCCCACACTGATGCGTCAGTATTAATAATCTAGTGATGCAACATACAATAACAACGTGAGTCGGACGGACTCAACCTGTACTTTAACTACATGTTGCTACTTGTACTTTTACCTAAATAACATGTTCCATGCAGAACTTTAACTGGTGATGGAGCACTTCTCCCTAACTGTATTGATACTGTATCCCCCTGCTCGTCACTCATGTCGATGACAACTGGGCAAGAATACATATGGAAGATGTGTCGAGTGTCACCGGACTGACACCTGACAACAGGTACAAGCTTTGATTCCCTGATGAGAAACACTCTGACTTTGTCTTTAAAACTCCCTCGACGCCTTTAATTCAGCCAGAGTTTAACATGTGAGCCAGAGACACGAGCTGCTCGCTGCACAACGGCGCTGTTTCATGCTAGCTCCGGAGGTCATGCTAGCTGTAACCGTGAACGTCGGTGCTATAGCAACAACCGCAACCCGGTGCGGTGGCGTTACCTTCTGGTGCGGCGGGAGGCTGTAGAAGCGCTGGGCACGACAGCCGCCTGCCAGCGGGGGACACCGCAGCAGCAGGGTCGCTCTGCGGGCGAGGCCGGAGCTCGGGCACGCTGTCCGGGACCCCGCTCCGCGGTGAAGCCGCCTCAGACAGCCGGTTCCGGGCGCGGAGCGGGAGCCGAGCGCTGCAGGCCCGGTCGGGAGGGCACGGGGACAGGGCAGCCCAGAGGCCGGCCGGAGCCGCAGGATCAGACGAAGCATTTCGCAGCTGTTGGAATACTAGACAGAGCTGTTGAATAATGTAGTGTTCCTCACACAGGCATGAGAGATACGCTGGCACGGTCTGACTCTGTTCCCCGACGGACGGCCCGTTCTTCCCCTCACTTTCTAATGACCTCCCCCTGTCCAAAACACAGCGCTTTACGGCACTCCTCCCCGTCCTGCCGCCTCTCGGGAACAACTGTCGTAAACGGCCGCCACTCGAGTTTTGATCACCAGGTTGACACTAACACCACCAATCTGTGTAAAACAGAATACATAAATAAATGAATACATACATTTATCCAGAGCCTGATCTTTCGAACTATGACAGTCAAGAGCAACGTTATATCTTACTGCAATTATATCAGTGACCACACGGTGGCAGTACAACATCTGAATGAGCGCACTGCCTGAAGTGTCTGTGGTCTGTATAATATTGATTATTGATTATATTGATATTGACAAGCAATTATTTCTCCCAAAATTACTTTTATTGTTGCTTTAAAAAATATTGAAATAATCCTTTGATTATAGAAGTAGTTTGTTCAACTAACCACTGACACTAGACATAAACTGGGTATGGAGTTTTTCATCCATGGTAAAAAAAACTCAGATGAAAATGTAGAAGCATGTGAATGTTTGTGATGAGAAACACCGTCTGTCATTGACAGTTTATCAGCAAAGCGTAGTCCTCTTACCAAATAGGGTTTTTTCACTACTGTCTTCCAACCACCATAACAAACTGGAACAATGACTTGTCATCTCTTTTAAAAACAAAAGTTGTGTTTTATTACAAAATATGTCTTTCTAACATTCAACAATTTTATTTTTTTAAACAGACAGGATCCATATTTTGTAAAGGCTCCATTAAACAGACAAATGCAAAATAACCATCTCATCAGCAGATTGTACATTTAAGAGTACAGGCAGTTATGGCATTCGAATGGGTTTAGTAGACTGATGCATATTTCAGCTGAAGGCAAAAATACTGCTCTCGAATGTAAAGATAGACACAGATTAAAGGAACACATAAGCTAAACAGTTTCAGTCCACAGACGAGCAGACGCAGACGCACACGCGCGCGCGCACACACACACACACACACCAACACAACACATAAATACGCTCACCCACACCATAAATACTTTGTAGGTCCATTGATCCTGGACAAAAAGGCCACTTTAAAATTCAGATGTCGAATCCATATCCACAGCATCTTTGTAACAGTAATTGAATAGTCATAGTCACACTCTTCCAATATGTAAGGATAAGAGGAAAATATTTTTACACAAATAGTACAAAACAATTTCAACAAGTAAACAAAATAGCAGTGCTCTTCGTCTGCACTTCTACATGAACATCAAAGTTCCAGCATCATTTCTATTCACTGGCAGCAGTCCAGTATGAGTCTGTTTTAACACTTCATCCTACTTTTTACTGTTATGTGTAATCAATACAAGACTTAAAAGTAGCTGCTGGTACGTGGTCAGTGTATTTTTCATGTCAGACTGTAGACAAACTTTGAACAGCACAAGAACAAAATTAATTGTTCACAGTTTATTATTTTTCTGTCCTTGTCCTGTCCTGTAACTTTTGTGTTATAAAAGTGGAATTTTCTTCCTATTTCTTAGTAAGCTAAATAATTAATTTCAGATTTTCAATGAAGACTGAATTGTAACTGGGCTAAAGAACAACGAAAATTACATAACTGGTGATGTTTTTTTTAAAGACAGCATTGCTGCACAATGAATTAATAGTGATACTGAACACTGACAATTACATTGTTGAAGTCCACCCCCCAATCATCACACGGACCTCTGTCCTCCACCAGAGGTGAAACACCAACACCACTGTGGTTTTAGAAGGAGTCCAGTTTTGATACTGCAGTTATTAGGCAATAATACGCACAGGCTGGAAATAGCTTTCCTTTGTAAGGCACTGAGTTTTACGGTGTTGTAGACATCTTTTACAGATTTACACATTCTCCAGAGCAAGTCTGGCTCAGTATGGTTTAGTACAGTAATAGTCGATGAACCTAAATCTCATGCTGACAATTCTTACAGTAATTTTCCAATGAGTCAAATCTAAACAAAAAGAAAGAAAACATTGTCCACTTGTGCCTCTTTTCTGAATGCTTGTTTCGATGTGCCTCTGGGATCAGTGCATCCAGGTGCAAAACCAGTAAGTGTCAATCCACCACAGCTCGAACCTACAATGGCCTAAGATGGAAAAGAAAATGAGTTGTTCACCACTGGGAGTCAGGAAAATAAACAAAATGATAATATCATCTTATTGTTACCTTTCGTCACCACGGTCCTCTTCTACCCAGGCAACTATTTTTCCTTCCCAGCCTGGAACGACTGCTCCATCGTGGTACACCTGATCACAGACAATAAGGACATTAGGGATTAATATATGACCGCTCTGCTCTTACAACTATATTTACATTCCATGTGTATGCTGGAATGTATTTTTGGACAGGAAAAGAATTGTGGATTATTTCCTCCACCTTTTAGATTGTAGCACCAAACAGGGCTTCGGCAGGGTTCATCAAATGAAATTTAAGAAACTTTTTAATACCACATAGACAGCAATCTTATACGTTTTATTGCAGCTACACCAGTTAAACCAGTGACAGAAACAGAGTGGACAATATGGCTTACAACTATTTATCAAGTACATTCATTTATTCACAATGATAACCCAATTGCCTCATTACTTCCTAAATAATAATATAATATAATGACTCAAAAAAAAAGAGATAAAAAGCTTCCTGTATTAAGTAACCCATTTCCCCAGCCTTCTCTTACCTCCTCTTTCACGGTGCCAAACTCGGGGTCCAGTGCCTTGAAGTGGTACCTGTAGTTTCCTTCTTGATCCACAGCTGCCTTTACATCCTTGAGAGTTACCTCACCCAACCTGTACAATGATCACAAAGAGACTCACTCACTTTGTCGTCTCATGGCATTTTATATTTTCTTTGTTCATGTTACTTTGTACCTTTCACCAAATACCTAAAATACAATAAAAGTTTTGTGATTTTTTGTGTTTGTGGCCTATTTTTGAGGTAAATTTAGCTAAAAACCGCAACAAACATTTCAGAGAGAAAACAGCTCAACAGACACACACACACTAACCTCTTCGGAATATTGATCATGGAAGGTGTTGGGGATTTTCCAGTGAAATAAAGGATTTTAGTTGAGGCAGAAGAACCACTGTGGGACTGACAAACCTCTGTAATGAACAATAAATTGTAAATATTGTAAAAACATAAATAATCCGTGTATGTATGCATTCATGAGGAGTTGAGGGGGTAGATGCCGGAACAACTCACTTGTGTAAGGCCAGGAGTCAGAGTCTGTTTGTTGACCTTTACGTCTTGGAGACTTCCCCCTTCCCTGCAGGATTTGGAAAAATGTTCAGAGCCTCGCACGATCTCAAATCTGCAAATTTTGTCAAAAGTAACCCTATCTAAGAAGATTTGAAGATCAATGTTGTTGTATACTCTTTCATTGCTGCTCACTGATCAATCACATGCTCAAAAGTCAGGAGTGATCAAATCAATCTCTGTTATGGCCTCAACCATCACAGCTTTATCTCCAGTACTGACAGTGTGACAGAGAAACTGGTTTGTAAGAACTGAGGTGTTTATGCTTGTACAGCATTTGTACCCTGTGTGTGTGCACAACATGC